>NC_137069.1:32383959-32386459 GCF_032717465.1 Coenobita brevimanus
GCAATAACCCCTTAAAGCTACTTGGTCTCTCTCTCTCTCTCTCTCTCTCTCTCTCTCTACTCTCTCTCTCTCTCTCTCTCTCTCTCTCTGTTATTATGTATATATATAAAAGGTATATCACACACACACACACACACACACACACACACACACACACACACACACACAGATGAGGGCCGTCCGTTGTAGGGTTGTGCTATGCACTGTGCTATGCTGTGGTTATGTTAATGATGTGTTATTTTTTACCGTATTGTGCTGTGCTTATGATCTGCTGTGTGTGTGTGTGTGTGTGTGTGTGTGTGTGTGTGTGTGTGTGTGTGTGTGTGTGTGTGTGTGTGTGTGTGTGTTTAATATATTGCTGTGTTTGTGATTCAACTATAAAATATTTTTTGCTGCGCTGCTGTTACGGAGCGGATGCGGGAAACTTGCCACACTTCCGCTTCAACCACGTAAGTTCCGCCTGCCATTTCGCTAAGATGGGGTTGGTTCCTGGTTAATATGTTCCTTGCCCCACTGGCTGCGTTACTCCTAGAGTTTTCGCATTATCCTTAGTACCCCTGCCCCCTGTGGGAAAATGGCAATGTTTTTGTGGTGGTAGTGGTGGGGGGTGGGGGTGTTAGTGTTTGTGTTCTCTTAGTGTTATAAAGAGTGTTGTTTGTAGAGGTCGTGTATGTGTTAGTGTTAGTGTTTGTGTTCTTCGTGGCTCTGTCTTTGCTGTTCTTGTAATTTTCTTGTATTTTCTCCAGTGATCTTCCTCATCGTGGGTAATACAGGAACGGTTGCTGGTGTGCTTGTTATTCTAGTATCGCTTTATCATTTTTATGTCCGCGCTCGCACGGTAAGGACGGCATGATGTTTTGGCCGACCTGTGTGTGTGTGTGTGTGTGTGTGTGTGTACTCCTGCCTTAGTGCTGGAGAGGGAAGCCTTCACGTGGTGGCACCTATATAGCCAGGTGGTGGAGGTGCCCGGTTATACAAACGTCCCTTACTCCCCTCCCTATCCCCCGAAAGGAGGATGGTGGACTGCAGAGGAAAGAACTCACGCTCAGATGAGTTCGGCATTGCAACTACTACTACTACTACTACTACGGCAGAGTATTATTGGCTCTGCTCATTTACCACTGGAAGCCACAATTAGTTTGACTGAAGGTTTGTCGGCAATCCCTCCTCACACATACTCCACTAATAAAACACATTTATAAGATGGGATAAACTTAAAGATCATGAAAAAAGTGATATTAATCAGTCAGTTGATGAATACAAGATTATTAATTTCTACCCACACATGACTGCAGTAGGACAGGTTGCCGTGACGAATAGCATCCAGATCTCTAGCCAAAAATACATGAGAAGAAGCATTAAGAAAAACAGATTTAATGTAATCCTAGGGTGGAACCGTTGTGTTAAGGACAAACACAGTGTCGCCAGAATAAAATATCTTAACTGGGTAAGTCATGGCAGATTAAGAGGTACAGCTCTACATGATGAGATGCTAAGTTCCAGAAAGAAGTTTCAGCGAGTCCTGAATGAATGTAAAAAGAACGAACTTAGAGAAATCTGCCGGTCTATTGTGGATAAATTTTATAACAAAAATAAAATTCACTTTTGGAATGAAGTTAAGAAAAAAAAAAAGTCTTGACAGTTATCGATGGTCACAATGGTGACTTGGAAATAAATATTTTATGAGAAATTCTTATGTAATCAGCTTCCTAGTGTTCCGGATGCGGAGGTGGACATTTGTAATGAAATAAGAAGAGCCTGGCCTCACGATAGAAAGATGTGTTTGACAATCTCCAGCATAACTCTAAGAAATCTAATACACTGCCTCAACGCTGGACAAGGTCATGACCAGGTTAATTCACTATTTTTAAGGAATGCCTCGGAGTATTTCTTATGTTATCTTGCCCGTTTTTATAACACGTGCTTTGTTCACCGTTACCTCCCTGGGAATTTACTGAAGAGTACAAACACCTCTGTACTAAAAGATCCTAAAAAGAATGTAACAGTTTCATCTAACTATCGAGTTTAATGCAGTCATCATGCCTTTTAAAGATTTTTGAATTATTTATTTTAGATATAGATGGGGGCGCTCACCATCCACTCACTCGATGTAGTGCTGCTGTCAGGTGTCTGCCCTTTCCTCTCCTCCATCCTTCTTTCCTTCCATCCTCTTCTGTCTTTCTATCCTTCTTTCTTTCCATGTCCTTCTGCCTACGAGTGACTTTACACTCCCTCTTCTTTCTTTCATTCTTTCCTCTTCCTTCTGCCTGTGGGTGACTCAACACTGAGTGAGAAGCCAAATGGTTTCCTGTACACAAGGAAACCAGTCACCACGCTGGAGTGGTAACCATATAACCAAATATTGGCGCCTGGTGGTTTAGTGGGTAATTATTGCGCTCCAATCGGATTGAGCCGTTGAAGTTTTATATCCAAGGGGTGGTTGGGGTTGATTGCTCATGTAATGCCACTCAGGGATGAGTGAGGCTGGTCACTCTCATCT
>NC_137069.1:32391459-32413959 GCF_032717465.1 Coenobita brevimanus
GTTAGGTTAGGTTAGGTCAGGTCAGGTTAGGTCAGGTTAAGCCAGGTTAGGTTAGGTTAGGTCAGGTCAGGTCAGGTTAGGTCAGGTCAGGTTAGGTCAGGTTAGGTTAGGTTAGGTTAGGTTAGGTTAGGTTAGGTTAGGTTAGGTTAGGTTAGGTCAGGTCAGGTTAGGTCAGGTCAGGTTAGGTCAGGTTAGGTTAGGTTAGGTTAGGTCAGGCTAGGTTAGGTTAGGCCAGGTTAGGTTAGGTTAGGTCAGGTTAGGTTAGGTCAGGTTTGGTCAGGTTAAATTAGTTTAGGTCAGGTTAGGTTAGTTCACGTCAGGTGAGGTGAGGTCAGGTCAGGTTAGGTTAGGTCAGATTGTCAGGTTAGGTCAGGTCAGGTTAGGTCAGGTTAGGTTAGGTTAGGTTAGGTCAGGTTAGGTTAGGTTAGGTTAGGTCAGGTTAGGTTAGGTTAGGTCAGGTTAGGTTAGGTCAAGTTTGGTCAGGTTAAATTAGTTTAGGTCAGGTTAGGTTAGTTCACGTCAGGTGAGGTGAGGTCAGGTCAGGTTAGGTTAGGTCAGATTGTCAGGTTAGGTCAGGTCAGGTTAGGTCAGGTCAGGTTAGGTCAGGTCAGGTTAGGTCAGGTCAGGTTAGGTTAGGTTAGGTCAGGTTAAGCCAGGTTAGGTTAGGTTTGGTCAGGTTAGGTCAGGTTAGGTTAGTTCAAGTCAGTTTTTGTTTAGGTTATGATGATAAGATTAAGTTCGCTTGGATTAAGTCAGATTACATCAGGTTTGTTTAGAAGTTGGTGGATTTTCTTTACCATACTAGAAATTCTTAGACATGTGTTGGCCATATTACTCCCAAATGGACTCTGGCATGAGATTGTTTTGTTAGATTCGGTAGATTAGAGGAAAGATAGATTTTAGTGGTTATCTTTATCATCCTAGAGTTTCTTGGACAAGACTGGGTGATATTTTGTCATAATGAGATTTCTCGTTGCTGTAATCGCTGTGTTGTGTTATCCAATGCAACTTTATCCTATGTTATGTTAGATTTAGTGATGGATTAGTGATAGTTTTTCATACTGAGCTTAGTCGCTGTGTGGTGATCGTTATGGGAGCTCAAAACGCCCAGTACCTCTTCTGGTGGAGCAGGGCTGTCGCATTTACTCCATTTAGAGCAATGTTACTTCCAGTCCAGCTCGAAACACGCACACACGCAAACGCACGCACACACGCACAGAGAGAGACACATGCACATGCAAACATACAAGCACAAACAGACAGACACAAATGGACGGACGGACGACAGAAACTCACTCACTCTGGCTTACATAAAAACTCATCCACTCACCCACACACTCATTCTGTCTTACATAAACACACCACACATATCCACACGCACAAGACGCGATTCCACAACCAACCCACACACACACACACACACACACACACACACACACACACACACACACACACACACCACTACACTTGTTCAACCCTCCATTATATCACACACACACAACCACACACACACACACCACCACAATTATTCAACACTCCATTATATCACACAGACACAGAAACAAACACACACACACACACACACACACACACACACACACACACACACACACACACACACCACTACACTTGATCAACCCTGCATTATATCACACACACACACCACTACAATTATTCAACCCTCCATTATATCACACACACACACACACACACACACACACACACACACACACACACACACACACACACACACACACACACACACACACACACCACTACACTTGATCAACCCTCATTATATCACACACACACACACACACACACACACACACACACACACCACTACACTTGTTCAACCCTTCATTATATCACACACACACAGAAACAAACACACACACACACACACACACACACACACACACACACACACACACACACACACCACTACACTTGATCAACCCTGCATTATATCACACACACACACACACACACACACACACACACACACACACACCACTATAACTGTTCAACCTCCATTATACACACACACACACACACACACACACACACACACACACACACACACACACACCACTACACTTGTTCAACCCTCCATTATATCACACACACACACACACACACACACACACACACACACACCACTACACTTGTTCAACCCTCCATTATATCACACAAACACACACACACACACACACACACACACACACACACACCACTACACTTGTTCAACCCTCCATTATATCACACACACACACACACACACACACACACACACACACACACACACACACACACACACACACACACACACCACTACAATTATTCAACCCTCCATTATATCACACAGACACAGAAACAAACACATACACACACACACACATACACACACACACACACACACACACACACACACACACACACACACACACACACACACACACACACACACACACCACTACAATTGTTCAACCTCCATTATACACACACACACACACACACACACACACACACACACACACACACACACACACACACCACTACACTTATTCAACCCTCCATTATATCACACACACACACACACACACACACACACACACACACACACACACACACACACACCACTACACTTGTTCAACCCTCCATTATATCACACACACACACACACACACACACACACACACACACACACACACACAGACCACTACACACATTCCTCTCTTCGTAAATCATCGCTTGACACACACTGATGTCCTAAAGGGCGCCAGATCGATCTCAGGCTGGGGTAGAGAACATTTTGATTTGATTATTGTGAAAAGAGAGATTGCTGATACTTCACACACACACACACACACACACACACACACACACACACACACACACACACACACACACACACACACACACACACACACACACACACACACACACACACACACACACACACGATGCAAGGAAAAATGTGAGGAAAAAGGACAATGTAAACGAGAGAATGAAGAGAGGAATAAAATAAAATAAAGGTGGACTAAGGAAAGAGAGAAAAAAAAGGAGAAGAAAAAGGACAAGAGGAAGGATGGAGGGAAAAATGAAGTAGGGAAAGATGTGAAGGAAAAAAAAAAAAACATGAAAAAGGAATGACTTGGAAAGTAAAGCGGATGTAATGAAAAAATGAGAAGAAATATAAAAACGTCGACTGCCCCAAAATTAACCTCTCTCTCTCTCTCTCTCTCTCTCTCTCTCTCTCTCTCTCGTTAAGGACACGCCAATTTTTAATCTATGTTCAGTACATATACATAGACACATCTATATATACATATCTATCTATATTATGTATATATATATATATATATATATATATATATATATATATATATATATATATATATATATATATATATCTATCCATCATCTAGTCCTACGTTGCCCCATGAGGAGGGTAGGAGCCCAGGGCTAGGAAACTTGGTCCTGGCATTTAAGATGAGAGTGACCAGCCTCAATCATCCCTGAGTGGCATTACGTGAGCAATAAACCCCAACCATCCCTTGGATATAAACCTTCACCGGCTCAATCCGATTGGAGCACCTTTATTACCCACAAAACCACCAGGCGCCAAAATTTGGTTGGGTGGTTACCATCCAGCGTAGTATGTGGTTTCCAGGTGTACAAGAAACCATTTGGCTTGTCACTCAGTGTAGAGTCATCCACAGACAGAAGGAAGAGGAAAGAATGAAGGAAAAAAAGACAGAAGAGGATGGATGAAAAGAAGGCTGGAGAAGAGGAAAGGGCAGGCATCCGAGAGCAACACTACATCAAGTGAGTGGATGGTGAGCGCCCCCACCTACCACAATATATATATATATATATATATATATATATATATATATATATATCTATCTATCTATCTATCTATCTATCTATATATATATATATATATATATATATATATATATATATATATATATATATATATATATATATATATATGTGTTGCCTAATAATAGCGAAAATAAAATAGTTGAGAAGGATATTAAAGAGAGACGGGAAGAAAATGAGAGAGAGAGAGAGAGAGAGAGAGAGAGAAAGAGAGAGAGAGAGAGAGAGAGAGAGAGAGAGAGAGAGAGAGAGAGAGAGAGAGAGAAATCACCCCTCTCCCACTGTCAGTGTAGTTATCAATCCCATCGCTTTTTGTGAAACCCTGTCACAAAGCATTCAAATGAAGCTACAGTCGATATCAAAAGCTGGTTTACGATTCCACGGCGTCTATTTCACTCTAGGGCATGTGACAGTCACTTTCCCCCCTAACTTACAGAATAGAATCATCTATGGGCAGGAAAACATACAAAGCCTCTCGCAACTTGGGAACATTTGCCAGCAGAGGAAATTGACAAGTAGAAGAGATGAATTATTAGGTTACCTTTGCGCGCGCGCTCGTGCGTGTGTGTGTGTGTGTGTGTGTGTGTGTGTGTGTGTGTGTGTGTGTGTGTGTGTGTGTGTGTGTGTGTGTGTGAGAGAGAGAGAGAGAGAGAGAGAGAGAGAGAGTTTACATTTTCTAGTCTGTCTGCCTTTTTGTCATAGCACTAATTAAATAGCAATGATTTAGATTACACTAGTATAGAATGGTCATAGATGGCCATTAAAGAAACAAGTAATTAAATCTTGAGGGAGAAAGGACGTAGGTCAAGTTCTGAAGGGGGGATGATGCTGTCGTGTTGGAGGTATGCACTTTCTGAGGTCTATTTTTATATATTCTTTTCGGTGTCTTAAGACGATAAATCAAGCTCAGGAGAGGCTTTCTTAATTTGGGTTACATACAGCCTGTATTATTTCAGTGCCGTGTTTTAGTTTTGTTTTATTATTATTATTATTATTATTATTATTATTATTATTATTATTTCTGCTACTATTACTACTACTACTGCTACTGCTGCTATTATTATTATTACATCTGCTACTATTACTACTACTACTACTGCAACTACTACTTGCCACGAATTCGCAACATTGTGTTAGTATTATATTGGGAAAGCTTGAAGAATGTTGAAATCCTTAGAATTTCACTCAGACCGTCAACCGCTCGCTTTTGCGCTCAGATTTGTAACGAGTTTTCGTAACCTTTGTCATTGTTTCACAAGTGACTGTCTTTCTGTATAGACAGTGCATTTCACTCGGCGATATTTTTTGTTTAATTGTCGTTCCCACGCCCTGCTTCTCTGAGTACCTGGCTTGGTTACATTAGTCAGTTAGTGTCGGGACAGCCACGAGAGTAAGTGTCGTCATGCACAGTGCTGAGCAAGACCCTCATCGCAGTGGCTAGTCTCAGCAGTTCTACGATTTCCCATATCTCCCCACCGAGTTGGTGATCGGCAGTAGTGGACCTACGCAGTGAATTGCAGTGCCTCATCAGATAGAGATGCCCAGCCTCTGCGCAGCTACAGCTCCGTTTCCTCTACTGACCAGTATTTCTGTTGTCTTTCCTAGGCTTAAGATTATTAGCTATTTGCTTGAGTGCGTGAGTGAGTATATGTCACGAGTTGGTGCGATCATATATTTAAATAAACTCGTGACGTTAAACTTTGGTGGGAAACCGCGAATTCTAGTGGAATCCCAGTATGTATCACTCAGTGAACCGCCACGTATTCACCCGATCTGGAGTGTTTTCAGAATCATTTTTCACTGTTTCATAAGTGATCGTCTTTGTGCGCGACATTAGCACCTCCGCTGAGTGATTTGTTATGGGCGTGTTTCGCTCATTCTAGCCGTTAGCAAGTGTGGCTCGACACTCGCCTATCTCTCATGATTTGAACTCAGTCAGGATCTGAACGTCGTGCAAGCAGGTTCGATAGCCCAGTGTGGAGCAGTGCCGCCACTGTCCAGCAAGTTCCTGAATTCCCACCTAGTGTGAGTCGGCGAGAGGCCTAGCGTGTGTGGCAGCATCCTTCCTCAGCAACGACGCCCAGTTCCTCCGGCCTAGCCACTTTTCTGAACAGTATTTTCTTTTCGTTTTTCCTAGGTTTAAGAGTTTAGCTTTTGAGTGAGCAAGTGAGTGCGATCTCCTTATTTTGAATTCATTTTGAAACATGTAAAGTAAATTTATCTCATTGTAATAAAAAAATTTATAGTTCTTTTCTCTTGAGCTTAATGTAATGTAAACTCGTGTTTTATTATTCCACATTTAGCTTATTTTAGTTATAGCTCCTAGTTTGCATAAATGCTTTGCATTATTCACAACTGGTACTTAGGCCATTCCCTTTTATTAACTTAAATCCGTTGTGCCATCTAGGAGTTAATTGCACCAGCAAGAACCTGTTTATCATTAATAGCAATAGTTATTGATTGTCAGGGGTGGAATAACTTTCTCCAGAGGCCAACAGTACTAATAAACAGCACGTGTGAATAATTGGTCTCTGCTGTGTACTGTTGAGAAAGTTTATAAATTCTCGTCCTTAGAGAATCGGCGAAGTAAGCCGGCATAAAGTAATCATTGCTTGATTTTCACAAGTCAATTATTTGTCCCTGCTCTTAAGTATTATTGAATATTATTCCTTAATATTTCATACTCTAAAAACCCCGAGACATTTGGCAACCTCATTCCAGGATATTAACTCCTAGCTCTAAAGTTATTCACGAGATAATACTCACTCACTCATACTTAGGTATTTATCATTAAAGTCTATAGGCACTATCTTACTGGTGATTACTGATTCAGTTCTATCAATTTTACATAATAGTTTTCACAGTCAGTTGTTTGTTTAATTTTCTTTCTTTACCAGTTTAATTAGATAAAACTGGTCACCGCTAACCTGTGCCTATATTCTTTATTCTCGATTATTGGCATCTTTCTCTGCAAAATTGCAGTCAGTACTGAGTCGCTAGTTCACTTAGAATGAGTTAGCATCATGGCTGCCAACGTCTATGTACAGGAAGCTAGAGATATGGGGCTTAGCAACCCCGAAAAAATTCAAAACTACGTCCTCTCACGGTTTAATTACGAGCAACAACTTGAGAAAGCTGCTCGTGAAAAACGCGAAAGAGAACGTGAACACGAGCGAAAACAATGCGAGGAACGTGAGAGAGAACATGAACACGAGCGAAAACAACGCGAATTTGAGTTAGAACAAGAGCGAGAACAACGCGAATACGAGCAAGAGCAACGAGAACACGAACGTGCCGAGCAAGAAACACGCGAAAAACATGAAATTGAAATGTTGAAGCTCAAGCGAGATTCCTTGGCTTCAGACACATCTGGTGCAGCTGGCCCAAGCTCCACGAGCGCTATCCCTGCACATATTATGGCGACCCCACATATCAAGCCTCCCCCATACAAGGAAGGCGAGCGAATCGAGCCATACATAGCTCGTTTTGAAGACATGGCTCAACTGTACCAGCTGGATGATGCAGCTAAGCAGCTTCAGTTTCTTGGCCTGTTTGAGGGCCCTGCCTTCGATCTTCTCCACAGAATTCGTGGAGACAATCTCACATATCATCAAAGCGTATGGTCTCACAGTTGACGACGCCAAGAGTCAGTTCATGAGGGCGCGTTTACAGGAAAAAGAGACTGCCGTTCAGTTTCTTGACCGGCTTACTGCTTACTTAGATGAGTGGATGGAGAAAGATGAAACTCCTTCCACGCATGAGGGGATAATTGACCTTATGCTGTGCACACAGCTAGAAAAGTCGTGGCCTACTGAACTTATGGCTCAGCTTAAGATCTGCCAGGTAAGATATGCCAGCCAAATGGTGAAGAAGGCTGATGCATTCTTCACTGCATACCGGTATCAAACTCGCAAGCAGCATACCTGGAACAGGAAACCTGATAAATCTGGGAAACCGTCTCAGACTGAACCCCAGCAACAAGGCCGTTCTCAGAAAAATGGCCAAGGTCCAAAACCACAGAGGAAGGACCAGGGGCAAAACACTCAGAAACCTGAGTGGAAGAGGTACAACAGGTACCCTAACCAGCAGCAGTATCAGCCACGCAATCGACCGACGGGACAAACCTTTTCAGCACCAGCCCCAATGTATCGGAGGCAGGAGGCTAACGCAGCCTTCATTCCTCAGCAGCAGCTCGGTGGTGTTGTCCCTAGCAGTACGGGTACTTCCCCACAGTTCACTAGTCCCACGGCGACAGTGAATCCCCCTCCACAGATGGCCAATGCTCCATCTCCCCAGGCAGTGAGTACGACCCCTCAGGTATCAAATTCTCAGGGCACCATGTTTGCTGCATCATTTAATCAGCAGCCTAATCAGTGGCTAGCTGCTTCCTCCACAGGCCCTCCCACAGGTGACAGTGCCTTCCTTGTTCAGCCAGGGTTTGTGGGAGCCATTCCTGTGAAGGTACTGAGAGACAATGGTTCCTCAGGTTGCTCTGTCAGGCAGAATCTAGTTCGGCCCGAGGAGTATACAGGTCGACAGATCCAAGCTAACCTTATTGATGGATCAGTGAGACTGTTCCCTGAGGTATGTATCCAGGTGGCATCTCCATTTTACACTGGTACGACAGTCGCAGTGGTCATGCCAGAACCTTTATTTGACCTTATCATAGGCAATATTCCAGGTGCCAAGCATAGTTGCACTGAAGATGACTCTACTCAAACTTCGGCTACAGTAACATGAGCCATGGCTGATGATCCAGACTGTGTCACCCCGGTGACCATTGAATCGCTGCAAGATCTGATGTGTATCCAAGTTGTTGTCCAAGAACAACAGTCTGACCCGACACTTGCCTCAGTGCGTAAGAAGCTGGAGGGTAAAGTGTTTAAGTATTCACGGAGAGGTCAAGCCAGGTTCCTTCGCAAGCGAGCGCGGCTATACCATGAGTCACAAACACCCCAGGGCGAGGTTCGACTGCAGTTTGTCGTTCCCGTTAACTATTGCCTAGCAGTGTTAGGATAGGGTCATTGTTCAGCCTCAGGAGGTCACCTGGGCAAAAGGAAAACCCAGGGCCGTATCCGTGCTGACTTTTTCTGGCCAGGGATGGGACGAGAGATGGATAGTTTTGTGCGTTCCTGCAATGTGTGTCCACGTACCACTAATCAGGGACATGTCCTTCCTGTGCCATTTGAAACCACACCCGTAATCTCTGAGTCAGTTGAGAGACAGGGCAGTGGTGACGTGGGTGCAGACCTGACGTCTCGCCTGTTGGCCCCACAGGACACAGTATGTCCAGGGCCTGTACATACGTATATACCGTAAGTTAAAAGGGAAGTTCAAGAACCCCGCAGAGACAGTCCAAGGCTGTGTATGAATTACCTTGTGGAACGTCTCGAGCTGTGGGCCTCTCAGAGGATTCCCGGAGAATGCACATTATCCACATGAGTTTTCACACCCACGGTGGGTGTTAAAATGTGACCTGCCCGAGATTGCGTAGGGATTCTCAGCTTCTTGTCATTAATTGTAAGTGTAGAGTTAGTTTGACCAGTAAAGTGGGTCCCTAGAGAATTGCATCGTTTGATGTCCTGCAGAAACGCCCAGTCTTTTTGCTCTTGACCATGTTCCTTGGTTAATTTAGCGAATTGCAGCATTTGATGTCCTGCAGAAATGCCCAGTCTTTCCGCTAATTAAGTTTAGGGTTTAACCAGTAAACTGGGTCAGCGTTTGATGTCCTGCAGACTCCTTGACTACGTTTCCTGGTTAATAATGTAAATAGTGTACTTTTTGTAACACAAGGACTGATTGCTAGGCAGAGAGAGAGAAATGACACTCTTGATGCTCCACCTTGCTTTCGCAGGTGGAGCTGGCGGGTGCAGCATTGCCGTGCAGAACAGCTGATCGTCCCTGACGCATGCTGCTGCCTCTTCTCTTCTGCCTCGTCATATCATTTACTATTGACTTGCATTATGTAATTTTACACGTAGGTACAGTTACACTACAACTGTCACACCTACACCGTGTATCACATACATCACACTACATAACAATTAGTTGTTAATGTAAATGTAGCGAGCTTTTCGCTCAGTTTGACCTGAGTACAGGATTTTTCACCGTCGTCATGGAGTTTTTTCCTCTAGCTTGCTTCTATTAACATAAATACGAGGTTTTTTGCTCTCTGGCGACTGACTTTCTACTGTAGCAGGATAGCACACACACACCACAGTGTGAATCTAGTATGACTGAGTTAGGATTTATATGTATGTATATTGAAATTTTTTTCCTGAGAAAAAAAAATCATTTTGATGGGGCGTAATGTCACGAGTTGGAGTGATCATATATTTAAATAAACTCGTGACATTAAACTTTGGTGGGACACCGCGAAATCTAGTGGAATCCCAGTATGTATCACTCAGTCAACCGCCACGTATTCACGCGATCGGGAGTGTTTTCAAAACCATTTTTCACTGTTTCATAAGTGATCGTCTTTGTGCGCGACATTAGCACCTCCGCTGAGTGATTTGTTATGGGCGTGTTTCATTCATTCTAGCCGTTAGCACGTGCGGCTCGACACTCGCCTATCTCTCATGATTTGAACTCAATCAGGATCTGAACGTTGTGGAAGCAGGTTCGATGGCCCAGTATGGAGCAGTGCCGCCATTGTCCAGCAAGGTCCTGAATTCCCACCTAGTGTGAGTCGGCAAGAGGCCTAGCATGTGTGGCAGCATCCTTCCTCAGCAACGACGTCCAGTTCCTCCCGCCTAGCCACTTTTCTGACCAGTATTTTCGTTTCGTTTTTCCTAGGTTTAAGAGTTTAGCTTTTGAGTGAGCAAGTGAGTGCGATCTCCTTATTTTGAATTCATTTTGAAACGTAACGTAAATTTATCTCATTGTAATCAATATTTTTACAGTTCTTTTCTCTTAAGCTTAATGTAATGTAAACTCGTGTTTTATTATTCCACATTTAGCTTATTTTAGTTATAGCTCCTAGTTTGCATAAATGCTTTGCATTATTCACAACTGGTACTTAGGCCAGTCCCTTTTATTAACTTAAATCTGTTGTGCCATCTAGGAGTTAATTGCACCAGCAAGAGCCTGTTTATCATTAATAGCATTAGTTATTGATTGTCAGGGGTGGAATCACTTTCTCCAGAGGCCAACAGTACTAATAAACAGCACGTGTGAATAATTAGTCTCTGCTGTGTACTGTTGAGAAAGTTTATAAATTCTCGTCCTTAGAGAATCGGCGAAGTAAGCCGGCATAAAGTAATCATTGCTTGATTTTCACAAGTCAATTATTTGTCCCTGCTCGTAAGTATTATTGAATATTATTCCTTAATATTACATACTCTTAAAAACCCCGTGACAGTGTATTTCCTTTGATATTTTGAATTCACTGAGATTCTAGTAAGGTAAATATTTTGTTGTAATTAACAAATTTAAAGTTCCTTTCTTTGAGCTTAAAGTAATGTATAATTGTGTTTAATTTCACCACATTGTGCTTTCTTTAATTTGCTTATCCCAGTTTGCACAAATTTCTTATATTAATCACAGCTGGTATTTAGGCCAGTTCTTTGGTCTTAATTCTTAAATCCATTGTACCAACTAGGAGTTAGCACGGGCAAAAACCTGTCCATTATTATCAGTATTAATTATCGATTGTCAGGGGTGGGAACACTTTTTCAGGGGCCAACAGTATGAGCAATACAGCATTTGTGAGTGGTTAGTCTCTGCTGTGTACTTTTGAGAAAAGTTTATAAAATTCTCATCTTTAGAGATTCGGTGAAGTAAGCCGGCATAAAGTAAGATTTACTGCTTGATTTCACAAGTCGATTCTTTGTGTTTACCGACGATAATATTAGCATTTTCTTCGTAATTCCACTTCCCCCATGACATCTGGGAACCTCGCCAGGGTATTAACTCCTAGCATTGACGTTATTAATGAAATAAACTGACTCTAAGCTAGTTATTAGTTATTAAAGTTTATATGCATTGCCTTACTGATGGTTATTAATTCTGCTTTATCAGTTTTATGTAAAAGTTTTCCCAGTCAGTTGTATTTATTTTCTTTCTTTTCCAGTTCAGCTAGATACAACTGGTCACCACCAGCCTGTGCGTATATTCTTTACTTTCGATTATTAGCATTTCTCTGCAAAACAGCAGTACTCTTTAGTCCACTTAGTCTTAGTTGAGTTAGCATCATTGCTACTTGTATATAATTATATACAAGAAGCCAAGGATATGGGGCTTACCAATCCCCAGGAAATTAACCCTCTCACACTCTTTCGACGCAACCTGAGTTCAACCACTTCCAAGTAGTAGTGGTGGGCGTAATCGATTACTAGTAACCGAATGATTCGATTACTTGTTGGAAAAGAACAGTAATCGATTACTTTTCCAGTAATCGGTACTTCTGACCGATTACTCTGAAATTTGAAATAATGACAACATTTGTTTGGATCTGATATATATATATATATATATATATATATATATATATATATATATATATATATATATATATATATATATATATATATAATTGCAACTGTGCCACCAGGTATATAACATAGATTATATAATATTTGTTACATATATTCAGTCGGGTAGTAGGGTACTTGTTACGTTTAGTAATAATTATATCCATTTTAACAATAGTCAATAAAAGAAAACGGGATCAATTAGCTGATTCTGCGGTCACGGGGTGTGGACTACTGGACTCAGTGGACTCAGTGTTATGTACTGAAAGTAATCGAACAGGTATCGATTACTATTCGATTACTTTCGAAAAAGGTAATCAGTAATCGCGATTATTTTTTTTGCTGATATCGTCCACCACTACCAAGTAGCCTACTGAGTGGCTCTCTCGCCAGCCCAGACCTCACGCTCCCCACACTCATCAGCGATTCGTCCAGTCATTTCATTACCCCGCCCTTATTATAAATGTATTGTTCTGAAACTGGTTTATGTTTTAAATTAATGAATAATCTTCCTGATGAACGAAAAAATCTTAAAAGAAAGGAATTACCATATTGTATCATTCACTTATTTATTCAATGCTCAATTACTCACAGACATTTCGGCGATGATTATAGAACATTGTAGAGCATTTTATCAGCGATCCATTTCATAAAAAAATGGCACTTCTAGCTATACTAGAAATTTTTTTTATGGCATACGGAATAACAATAGTCGTTCATCACGCCTGGCCGCTCTGAGGGAATTGTTTCCTATCATTTCGTTCTTGCCCACCCAGACCTCACGCTCCCCACATTCCTCAGTGATTTGTGCGGCATCGAAAAATAATTACAATCAGTTCCTTCCCCTGCCCTGATTTTTAACTGTATTGTTATGAAACTGATACATGTTACAAATGAATAAATGATCTTCCATATGAATGAAAAATTAAATAAAGGATGTAAAACATCATACTTTATCGTTCATTAATGTATTCATTTTACTCACTGACATATATACAGTACTCACACATTGTTTGTTTTTTTCACAACAACTGTGAAAAAAAATAGTGTGTGAGTACTGTATATATGTCAGTGGGTAAATGAATACATTACTGAACGATGAAGTATGATGTTTTATATCCTATATTCATTTATTTTTTTCATTCATTAGGAAGATCTTTCATTTGTAACATTTATCAGTTTCATAACAATACAGTTAAAAATTAGGGCAGGGGATTGAAATGATTGTATCATTTTTTGATGCCGCACAGATCACTGAGTGAGGAATGTGGGGAGCGTGAGATGCGGTAGGTCAAGAATGAAATGATAGGAAACAGTTCACTCAGAGCGGCCAGGCGTGATAAACGACTATTGTTATTCGGTATGCCAAAAAAAAATTTCCAGTATAGCTAGAAGTGTCATTTTTTTATGAAATGGATCGCAGATAAATGCTCTACAGTATTCTATAATCATTGGCTAAATGTTTATGTCTTTGAGTAAATGAGCATTGAATAATTAAATGAGTGATACAATATGGTAATACCATTTTTTTTTTTTTTTTCGTTCATTAGGAAGATAGAACAACAAAATGTTGTGAAAAAAATACAGCAAATTATGTGGTTTGACGCAACCTACGCCGAAAGAGTGTGAGCGGTTGGTTTCACTTGGATGAATACTGAGTCAAAAGTGTGCGAGCGGTTGGATTTCACTTGGACGAATCCTGCATCCAAAGAGTGTGAGCGGTTGGATTCTTCACCAGGCCCCCGTATACGAAAGGGTTAAAGACTATGTGCTCTCATGGTACAGTCATGAACAGCAGCGTGAGAATGATGCCCGTGAAGAGCAGAAAATTCAACGTGAACACGAGCGAGAACAGCGCGAGGAACGTTAGAGAGAACGTGAACACGAGCGTGCTGAGCACGAGGCACGTGAGAAACATGATCTTGAGGTGCTGAAGCTCAAGTGAGACTCCTTGGCTTCAGGCACATCTGGTG
The DNA here is from genome assembly GCF_032717465.1 of Coenobita brevimanus. Lineage (NCBI taxonomy): Eukaryota > Metazoa > Arthropoda > Malacostraca > Decapoda > Coenobitidae > Coenobita > Coenobita brevimanus. The sequence goes on from NC_137069.1 coordinate 32,405,798, forward strand.
CAGCTGACCCGAGCTCCACGAGTGCTCTCCCAGGACATGTTCTGGCAACCCCGTGCCTCAAGCTTCCTTCATACAAGGAAGGTGAGCGAATCAAGCCATTCATAGCTCGCTTCGAGGACATGGCGCAGCTGTACCAGCTGGATGAGGCAGCTAAGTGGCTCCAGTTACTTAGCTTGTTTGAGGGCCCTGCCCTCGATATTCTCCTCAGAATTTGCGGAGACAATCTCAACTGAGATGATGAAGGCTGGACTCATAAAAGCATACAGTCTCACAGTTGATGACGCCAGGAGCCAGTTCATGACGGAGCATGTCCAAGAAAAGGAGACTGCTGTTCAGTTCCTCGACCGTCTCACTGCCTACTTAAAGTGGATAGAGAAAGATGAGACCCCTCGCACGCGAGAGGGGATAATTGACCTCATGATGCGCACACAGCTAGAAAAGTCTTGGCCTGCCGACCTTATGGCTCAGCTTATGATTTGTCAGGTAAAGGATGCCAGCCAAATGGTGGAAAAGGCTGATGCATTCTTCACTGCGTATGGGTACCAAACTTTTAAGCAACAGACCTGGATCAGGAAAGATACTGCCAAGTCTGGGAAGCCATTTCAGACTGAACCCCAGCATCAAGGCTGTTCTCAGAATAATGGCCACGGACCAAACAATCTGCAGAAGGACCAGGGGCAGAATATGCAGAAACCCGACTGGAAGAGGTACAAGCAGTACTCCAGCCAGCAGCAGTATCCCAAGCAGCAGCAGAGCAAGGACAAACCACATAACCCTTAGTCAGGACAATCAGCTTTAGTGTTTCATAAGCAGGAGGCAAATGCTGCATTAATACCCCAACAGCAATACGGCAGTGTTGTCCCCACCAGTACAGGTATTTCCTCACAGTTCACTAGTCCCCCTCAGACGGTGAACCCTCCTCCACAGGTGGTCAATGCTCCAACTCCCCAGATGGTGAGTATGACCTCTCAGGCATCTAGTCTGAGTGCGACCACTCAGGCGTCTAGTCAGAGTATGACCACTCAGGCATCTAGTCCTCAGGGCGTCACAGTCCCAGAGTTGTGCGCTATGCAACCTTATCAATGACTGGCCGCTTCCTTCATAGGCCCTCCCACAGGTAACAGTGCCTTCCTTGTTCAGTCAGGGTTTGTGGGAGGTGTTCCTGTAAATGTTCTGAAAGACAATGGTTCCTCAGGTTGCTCCGTTAGGCAGAGTCTAGTTCAGCCCGAGGAGTACACAGGTAGGCAGATCCAAGCTCAGCTTATTGATGAATCAGTAGGAGTGTTACCTGAGGCACGTATCCAGGTGGCATCTCCCTTTTACACTGGTTCTACTGTTGCAGTTGCCATGCCAGAACCTTTGACCTTATTATATGTAACATACCAGGCATCAAAAATAGTTGCACCATAGACGTTACTACTCAGACTTCAGCTGAAGTAATATGAGCCATGGCCAAGGCTCCAAACTGTGTCACCTCTCTGACCATTGCATCGCCGCAAGATCTGATTTGTGGTCAAAATGTTGTCCTGGAACAACAGTCTGACTCGATACTTGCCGTTGTGCGGAAGAAGCAAAAGGGTAAAGTGATTAAGTATTCACAGGGAGGTCAAGCCATGTTCCTTCGTAAACAAGGACGGCTGTACCATGAGTCACAAACACCCCAGGGCGGGGTTCAACTGCAGTTTGTTGTTCCCTCAAAGTATTGCCAAGCAGTCTTAGAAGGGGGTCATTGTTTAGTGTCAGGAGGTCACATGGGCCATATCCTTGCTGACTTTCTGGCCAGTAATGGGACAGGAAGTAAATAGGCATGTGCATTCCTGCAATGTGTGTCGACATACCACCAATCAGGGATGTGTCCTTCCTGCGCTGTTTGAATCCACACCCATAATCTCTGAGTCATTTGAAAGAGTGGGCAGTGGCAGTGTGGGTGAAGACGTGACATCTCGCCTGTTGGTCCCACAGGACACTATGTCCAGGGCCTGTACATATGCATGTACCGTAGGTTAAGGGGGAAGTTCGAGACCCCTGCAGAGGCATTATGAGGCTGTGTCTGAATTACCTTGTGATGTGGCTCAAGCTGTGGGCCTATCTGAGGATTCACGGAAAATACACATTATCCACATGAGTGTTCACACCCACTCTGGGTGCTAAAATGTGACCTGCCAGAGTTTGTGTAGGGATAGAGATATAGGTTTAACCAGTAAAATGGCTTTTCTGAGAGATTTATGCAGTCCAACGACTAGCACGTTTCCTGGTTAATAATGTAGGTTTAACCAGTAAACTACAAGGGTCCTGAGAGATTTGAGCAATCCAAGGACTACGTTTCCTGGTTAATAATGTACCTAGTTAGAAAGTAATGGCGACCTCGAATGTACGAAGCTTTGGCTGTCACTCGAAATTTTCAACTAGGGTGTACCTTTTGTAGCATATCCACTGACTACTAGGCAAAGAGAAATTGTAATTTAATACAAATTATTTGTCATATGGACACTTTTGATGCTCCACCTTGTTTGATTTCACAGGTACAGTTGGCAGGTGTAGCAGTTTTGCTGTGCAGATCAGCTGACCGTCTTTGCCACATGCTGCCGCCTCTTCTCCTCTACCCTCATTGTCTCCATTTACTATTAATTTGTATTATATCATTTTACATGTAGGTACAGTTACACTACAACTGTAACATCTACACAGTGTATTACATACACCACGTTACATAACAATTACTTAATGAATGTTGCGAACTTTCGCTCATTTTGACCTGAGTACAGGATTTTTCACCATCATCACGGAGTTTTTTCCCTCAAGCTTGCTTCTGTTAACGTAAATACAAGGTTTTTACGTTCATTGGCGACAGTGATTTTCTCCTGTAGCAGGATAGAACAGTCATAAGAAAAACTATCGTTACCCTCCAGAGCTATGTACTATGACGCAACGATGAAGTGTTGTGGAATGACGGGACAGGAATGCTTGTACCTCAAACCCGTCAATGTTGGTTATGTGAGACAGATTTTAGAATTTGTGCTGGAGGTAATAAAAACTAATTAGATCATTTGGCCTCTGTGCATAGAGACAATATGCTTTATTATCCGTCACTGAATTAATAACCAAATGGTCTGAAGTCGGCAACACACGTGCAGATGGGCAATGAGCATGTGTACCCATGCCGGACGTATGATAGTACTTCAGCAGAGACAAGCCAAGTTAGTAAATTTCAGTGTAATAATGATATGTAGCACCCTCTACCTGCCACAGTCGAGGGTATATTTAGCGTGGGTGACCTTGCTCTCTTCCCTTTAAATAAATAAATAAACAAATGAGTCTGATCCCCTTTCGATAGAGTTATGTTTTTTTTTTCTTTATGTGCGCCGCCTAATGTGATCAGGTCACTCTGTATGTGTGTGTGTGTGTGTGTGTGTGTGTGAAGTTTATATAGCGTTATAAAAGTCACTGCGGAGTTAAAGACACTACCATAATCTCTCACACATTTTATACCTCACACTGTCACACCACACACTGCACACTGCCGTACCACACACCGCCACATCTCACACTGCCACACCACACATTGCCACACCACAAACTGCCGCACCACACACTGCCATACCACACTGCCACACTTCACAGTGCCACACCTCACACTGCCACACCACACACAGCCACACCTCACAATACCACATCACACACTGCCACACCTCACACTGCCACACCTCACACTGCCACACCACACACTGCCACACCTCACACTGCCACACCACACACTGCCACACCTCACACTGCCACACCACACACTGCCACACCACAAACTGCCACACCACACAATGCCACACCTCACACTGCCACACAACACACTGCCACACCTCACATTGCCACACCTCACATTGCCACACCACACACTGCCACATTACACACTGCCACACCACACACTGCCACATTACACACTGCCACACCTCACTGCCACACCTCACACTCCCACACCTCACACTGCCACATCACACACTGCCACACCACACACTGCCACACTTCACATTGCCACGCCACACACTGTCACATCGCCCACTGCAACACCTCACATTGCTACACCTCACATTGCTACACCATACACTGCCACACCTCTCACTGCCACACTTCACACTGCTACACCATACACTGCCACACCGTACACTGCCACAAGATACACGGCCACACCATACACTGCCACACCACACAGTGCCACACCTCACACTGCCACATCTCACACTGCCACACCACACAGTGCCACACCTCACACTGCCACACCTCACACTGCCACAGCTCTCACTGCCATACTTCGCACTGCTACACCATACACTGCCACACCGTACTCTGCCACACCGTACTCTGTCACACCACACACTGCCACCCCGCACACTGCCACACCACACACTGCCACACCATAGCTCTTCTTCGTGACTGTCATCATATTCTAGTGTTAACCTCATGTTACAACACAGCAATCAATATGAAGAGATGGCAATTTTGGGCCAAGTTAGAGTGAAAGGAGTATAGTAAGCGCAAATTTAATCTTTTCAGTCTGTGTTGATAGAAATTATTTCGAATATCATTCTTCTTATTTTCTGCACAGTTTGTAAGAATTTATTTTCATTTTATGCTAAGAAAAACAAAACTGCACGGTAATCATTGCAGTTTGAGTGGATGGGGATTCATTGTCTTTGTAAAAGTGAGACAGATAGAAAGATGTGGTAGATAGATAGATAGATAGATGGATGGATGGATAAGTAGAAAGATAGAATAAGCCTCACCTAACCAATCAGTCTGCACCATTATTCAAATGAAAAAAAAAAAAAGATCTAAATAACGTAGATAGATGGGTAGAAAGATAGACAGATATAAAAAAATAATAATCCTTACCTAACCAGCAAGTTTGCCCTACCAGTAAAAAAGAAAGACAGACATATAGATAGATGGACTGATTGATAGACAGATAGATAGATAGATAAATAGATAGATTAATAGATAAGCTGACATATAATGCCCGCCTAACCAAGTCTACCCTAGTAGTCAAATAAAAAATAGACAGACAGACAGACAGACAGGTATGTAGATAGAGATATATAAAAGATAAATAGATAAAAAAAATGAGACGAAATTGGATGGTGAACCCCATCTTCTTACTCCTTCTCCCAGCCAACTTGGCAATATCGAATCCCGGGCAACCAGTCAAGAGCGTAAAAATCCGCCACCAGTAACTCCGCGATAAATGAAAGCCTCGGGATTTACTGTATATAGAACGATATAAGTAACTGAAAAAGAACAAACAATCTTGCGAGAAAGCAGTGGCCCCCTCTCCCAGGTCACGTTAGGTCAAGGAAAGGGTAGAGGAAAGTGGGGAGATAGATAGATAGGTAGATAGATAGATACAGTAGATAGATGGATGGATAGACTGGGCACGGAATGACTTAGGTAACTGAATAAGGACACAATCTTTGGGGAAAGCAGTGGCTGACTCACTCAGGTCACGTTAGGTCAAGGAAAGGGTAGGGGAGAGAGGGTAGATAGATAGATAGATAGACAGATAGATAGATTGATGGATAGACTGTGCAAGGAATGACTTAGGTAATTGAATAAGGACACATAATCTTTGGAGAAAGCAGTGGCCGTCTCTCCCTGAAATGAGGTCGTCTTCGCTGGAGCCATGTCATGTGAGGTCAAAAGAGGGAGGGATGGGGGAGGTTTGGAGAAATAGATAGATACTTAGGTAGATAGATAGATAGATGGATAGGTGGATGGATAGGTAGATAGGTAGACAGATATGCAGATAGATAGATAGATAGATAGATGGACAGATAGATGGAGAGAGGAAGAGGGAGAGGAAGAAGTGGTTGGCAGGAAAAAAAAAAATGGAGTGTTTGAGAAGAAAGATTGTAAAGAGAGAAAGAGAGAGAGAGAGAGAGAGAGAGAGAGAGAGACAGACAGACAGACACACAGACACACAGACAGGCAGACACACAGACAGACACACAGACAGAGGGGAAAGAACTGGCAGAGTTTCAAATGTCACTTGCAGGCATTGAAATATTTGCAGGAGTCAGGTTCAATTATTGACGAAAATATTGTGATTTCAGTAATAAGGCATCTAGGGAGAAAGAGAGAGGAATTGGTTTGAGAGGAAATTATTCGCCATGAGAAAGACGAGAGAGTAAAGTCTTGGGGGAGAGAGAGAGAGAGAGAGAGAGAGAGAGAACAGGGGCAAGGAGCAAAGGAAATCAAGAGAGGGAGACGGGAAGGAAGAGAGGAAAGAAAGAGGAGGAAGACGAAGCTGAAGGAAGGATAGAGGAAGGAGGACAACGAGAAAGAGAAAGACACACACACACACACACACACACACACACACACACACACACCGCTCGCTGGTGCAGTGGTAACGCTCTCGCTTGCCATTTGGTAGACGGGAGTTCGCGCCTCGCTCAGGTTGCGAAAAGTTTCACTGACGAAGTGGGTGGTTACTGTCCCCCTTGAGCAAGGGGACGGGTGTGTGCGTGTGTGAAAGTCACAGCCTTGCCCTTAGATCGGACTATATGAGCTCTCAGCTCCCTTCCGGGAGGGTAAAAGCTAACGATCACGACCATCAAGTGATCCTGACCGACACGGTGAATTACACACACACACAAAGGAAAATATAGAAAATAAGAAATACAACATTTACAAGAAAACGAGTAACACATCCCTAATTTTTTTCCGTAAATTAAAAATAATAATAACAACAACAATAATAATAATAATAATAATAATAAGTTCTTGTATCTCTAAGTCATCTAAGAAAAAGAGCAAGAAAACTAACAGACCAAAGGGCCCGTTCGAAGTAAGCTCACAGGAAAGTTGGATTATTTTTCTGTTGGGAAAATGTTGATACTGAATGGGAGAGGGGGAGAGGAGAAAGAGAAAAATGGTAAGGAAAAATAAGGAGGAAAATTCATGAAGAGAGAGAGAGAGAGAGAGAGAGAGAGAGAGAGAGAGAGAGAGAGAGAGAGAGAGAGATAGTAAAGTTTGTATATGATGATGGGACCTTCTTCAGCTCCCACCATTAAAACTTTCCCTTCACTTTTTTGCTTCTCAGTCGCTTCATTCCTCCTCTCCGTTCCTCATCTTCATTTCTTTTTCTTTTTTCTTTCTTTCTCTCTTTTTCTACTTCTTTTCCTGTCTCTCATTCTCCTTAATCCAATCTCTCTATCCACGTATCCACCCCGTTGGTCTTTATATATTTGTTTCTTTGTCCACAAGATATCTCAAAAAGATGTTGATGGATTTTGATGAAGTTTTGTGGATATGTGGACCATGGATCGAGGAAGAGTTGGTTTAATTTTTGGTGGTGATCGGAGTCATGTGATATAGGTATTGGTGGAGGTATGAGCTCTCTGAGTGTGCTTAACTCGTTGACCCTTTCTTTTTTTGGGCGTCTCACTTCTTCCCTTGACCATTTGACCACCACCTCCTCTTCACTGCCTCGCCCTCTTGCTTGTGGGTGGGAGAGGATCACTTCCCCAGAAATAGATTGGCATAGCCTAAACAGCTTCCTAACGCCTCTCCATAAGCGATTTATTTTGCCTATTACCCCTTAACATCCTTTTGTGCGATCGTTCTCTTAATATCAGTATAGTTGGATCAGAAATATGAAAAAAGGATTATGGAGGTGGAAAGGTCGGAAAAAGTCTCTTATGAGAAGATGTTACGTGGTTTCCAACCCTACTTAAATTGCTATTCGTATTGTATTTTAACATTTTCTTGTTTTATCATGGCGTTTTATTATTCCAGTCATCATCATCATCATCATCATCATCATCATCATCATCATCATCATAATCGTCGTCGTCGTCGTCATCATCACCATCACCACCACCACCACCACCATCACCACCACCACCACCACCATCACCACCACCACCACCACCACCATCATCATCATCATCATCATCATCATCATCATCATCATCATCGTCTTCATCATCACCACCACCACTGTAGAAACTTCGTAGCTTCTTGTAGTGTGTTTTGTAGATCAGTTATACATATATTAGACTCGTGGACGAGCGGTTGTTATATGTGAGTAGTTTTGTAAGTAGATAATCTTAATTCCCATTGTCATGCAATGACAGGAGATGTAAAGATGAGTATGGGACTATTTTTATTTG
>NC_137069.1:32418959-32421459 GCF_032717465.1 Coenobita brevimanus
AGAGTAGACATGAATGTAGCAAGGGAAGATTTTGTACCCTGCACACTCTGGCTGTGGGAGAGAGCAGATTGGTCAAGCATGAGACAGGCACTGGCAAACACTGACTGGGAGACTCTACTGGTGGGTAATGCCGATGACAGGGCACAAGCACTCACATCTAAGCTGTTCGGGCTACAGTCACAGTTTGTGCCTCACAGAAGCTACCTGAACAAGCCAACAAACCCAGCCTGGTTTGGTTATCGGTGTCGTGAGGTTACTGAGAAAAAGCATTCTGCATGGCGAAAATTCAAGCAACGGCCATCTCAGTGAAATAAATTCCTGCATCAAGAAGCCTGTAAGAGAATGAATGCCACCAGCAAATGGGCAAGAAAACATTGGGCTGAAAACTTAAGGAGGAAGCTGACTGGACCAGGAGTTGGAAGCTAGACATGGTGGACTCTTGTCAAGGAAAGACAAGGTACCTTCCACCATGAGAGTGTGCCTCCCCTCAGCAGGCCAGACGGCTCAACAGCTACTAGCAGCGAAGACAAAGCATCACTCCTGGCAAAGATGTTTTCAGATAAAATGATGGTAGATGATCCAAACAGACCTTCACCTACTCTGGCACAAGAGACAGAGGAAACGATCATAAAATGCCTCAGTAACAACTAAGCAGGTCCAAAGACTTCTGGAAGCAGTTGATGTGACAAAAGCCACTGGCCCAGACAATATCAGCCTACGCGTGCTCAAACAATGTGTTAAGGAGCTGGCAGGTTCTCTCACTATAGTCTTTGGTGCATGCCTCAGAGAGAACAAATGGCCCGCAATTTGGGAGGAGGCAAACGTCATCTCTGTCCACAAATAGAATGCAAGGACGGAACCCAAAAACTACAGGCCCATTTCTCTTCTCTCTGTCATAGGCAAGGTGTTTGAGAGGGTAGTGGCTGCAATCATCTGTGCACACTTGGAAAACAATAATGTCCACTTAGAGAAACAATTTGGCTTCAGACCTGGACGTTCAACCTCAGATCTTCTCCTCCTCACACAAGATTGGCAAAACTCCCTTGATGAGGGCCTGGATACCATTGTGGTAGCCCTAGACATTGCTGGGGCCTTCGACAGAGTATGGCACTCAGGCCTTATAAAAAAAACTCAAGGCCAAGGGCATCCAAGGCAGCCTGCTGATGTTACTGGAAGATTACCTTCAGGGGAGGACTCTACGAGTGGTCATCAATGGGCGAACTTCCAGACCAGCACCTGTACGAGCCTCGGTTCCACAAGGCTCAGTTTTGGGGCCTATCCTGTGGAACTTGTATAATGACGATCTTCTCCGACAGTTACCAGCAGTGAAGGCATATGCAGATGACTCCACACTATCCTACTCCTACTGCCGTGGTGACAGCCAACGTGCTATCACTGTCATCAACAGGCAATTGAAGCTGGTGGAGGAGTGGGGAAAGATGTGGCAGGTCAACTTTGCATCAGAGAAGACTCAAGCGATGGTGATATCCCGGTCTCCAGCTGCCTCTGAGGCCTTGTCTGAAGCATTGCAGTTTGGAGGCACGAGTCTGCCAATCCAGAATCAAATAAAAATTCTGGAGGTAACGATAGATCATGAGCTACGATACGACCATCACGTGGATGCTGTTTCCCGACAGGCCTCCCAGCGGGTGTCTGCCCTACGCAGGGTGGCAGGCAGCCTTGATGAAAGGGGTATCAACACACTATACAAGGCTCAAATCAGACCCTACATGGAATATGGAGTCTTGTCGTGGATGTCTTAGTGCTGCCACACACATGAAGAGACTGGATGCAGTACAGCGTCGTGTTGTGCGACTGGTGGAGACAGACAATGACCAGCCAAGTCTCTCCAGCATAACATCCTAGGAACACCGTCGGGATGTGTCAGCACTTGTGGTCTGTCACAAGACTCAGGTGCAGCACACTCCCCACCTGGCTTCACTGTGTCTTCCTTCTTGCACCAATCCAAGGGTCACAAGAACGGCGCAAACCACCAATGAACGTGTGGCAGTACCTCGCTCACACACGTCACCGCATCAGCGAACCAACACAGCCAGGACTGCAAGTCTGTGGAATAGTTTCACGGCAGCCACACCTGGTGTAACAAGGATGTCTACACACCAAGTAAAGCTGGCTACAAATAGATGGAGAAAAACACTCCCTACCCCGCTGCTGTTACCCACATAAAATAGTGAAGCATAAACATATACTTTGCAATTCATTTTTATTATATAATTATAATAGTAAAAATAGGAGATACATTAGATTAACTTACTGTATTGTAACCAAATATTATAATTACTTTAATTTACTGTATTGTAACCAAGTAACATGATTATTTTTTAAGTTCAGTCTTTTCAAATAGCACCATGAGCCAAAGTGAGGCTTTAAGACTATGTAATAATATTTATGTAAAAATGTTTAAATAAAGAGAGAGAGAGAGAGAGAGAGAGAGAGAGAGAGAGAGAGAGAGAGAGAGAGAGAGAATGATCTATATCCT
>NC_137069.1:32426459-32431459 GCF_032717465.1 Coenobita brevimanus
AAACAGACAAACAAACAGATAAATGGATAGACAGCCAAGTAGATAAATGGATAGACAGACAAATAGTTAATGGATAGACAGACAGACAAATAGATAAATGGATAAACAGACAAATAGATAAAGGAAAGGACAGACAGAATCATAGCTAGATGGACAGACAGATTACTATTACTACTACTACAACTACTACTACTGCCACTGCTAGTACTACTACTACTACTACTACTACAACTACTACTACTGCCACTGCTAGTACTACTACTACTACTACAACTACTACTACTGCTACCACCACTACTACTATCATTACCATTTCCTTATTAATTAACACTTTCTCAAGCGCCAAAACTCAGTATCTCATTTACTTTCTCCAATACCTTATCAACTTTATTCTCTCTCTCTCTCTCTCTCTCTCTCTCTCTCTCTCTCTCTCTAACCAATACCCTATAAACTTTATTTCTCTCTCTCTCTCTCTCTCTCTCTCTCTAACCAATACCCTATAAACTTTATTTCTCTCTCTCTCTCTCTCTCTCTCTCTCTCTCTCTCTCTCTCTCTCTCTCTCTCTCTCTCTCTCTAACCAATACCCTGTAAACTTTATTTCTCTCTCTCTCTCTCTCTCTAACCAATACCCTATAAACTTTATTTTTCTCTCTCTCTCTCTCTCTCTCTCTCTCTCTCTCTCTCTAACCAATACCCTATAAACTTTCTCTCTCTCTCTCTCTCTCTCTCTCTCTCTCTCTCTCTCTCTCTCTGTTAACCAATCCATTATCAACTTTATTTTTTTTGTTCTCTGTTTTTAACCAAAATCTTATCAACTTTCATTATTATTTCTCATTGTCTTTCTCTTTTTAACCGATACCTTGTCAACTTTCGTCATTCTCTCTCTCTCTCTCTCTCTCTCTCTCTCTCTCTCTCTCTCTCACCAATATCTTATCAACTTTCTTTAATTTTTCATTTTTTCATTTTTTAGGTCCCAAATTTCCGCTTTTGTCCGCACCTCCAAGATCTCATTTCCTTCTCCTTCGTTACTCACAATCATCTCATGAAGGAAAAAAATTATTATATATATAAAAGAGACAGGGAGAAAATTCGCCTGGGAGCTTGAGAAGGAGAGAGAGAGAGAGAGAGAGAGAGGAAGAAGAAGAAGAATATCCCCAATTTACAGTAGTTTATAACTCTCTCTCTCTCTCTCTCTCTCTCTCTCTCTCTCTCTCTCTCTCAGTAACGCACAGAGAGAGAGATTGGTGTATCCTCAATCTACAGTAGTTTATAATCTCTCTCTCTCTCTCTTTCTCTCTCTCTCTCTCTCTACGGATCCTAAGCTATTTTATGAATGCATTAACGGCAATAAGAGACTCAAGGCGGGCGTTGGTCCACTTCTCAGCGAGGAGGGTGCTCTTATCTCGGACGATCAGGAAATTGCCTCTACTTTAAGTAAGTTTTTTATTTCAGTTTTCACAGTAGACGCCAGTGACACCACCGAAGAGCATCAAATGTCAATCCAAAACGCACTAAATGACATGCATATTAGCAGTAATGAAGTGAGAGATAAACTTAATAAAATGAACAGTAATAAGACTCCCGGCCCAGACAACTTCTACCCTAAAATACTGAAAAATGTGGTGGATGTAATATGCAGTCCTCTAACATCTATCTTTAAGAAGTCCCTACAACAAGGAAAGGTTCCAACAGACTGGAGACTGGCTAACGTGACTCCTATATATGAAAAGGGCAGTAGAGATCAACCAGGTAATTATAGACCAATTAGCCTAACCTCTGTCTTGGGAAAGATCCTCGAATCATTAATTAGAGATTGGATAGTTGAGTTCCTAGAAACTAATAACGTAATTAGGAACAGCCAGCATGGCTTTAGAACACGGAGATCATGCGTGACAAATTTAATTGAGTTTTACGATACACTTTTTAAAATGAATGATTAACCAGGTCACTTGATATAATCTACGTAGACTTCCAGAAAGCCTTTGACAAAGTGCCGCATGATAAACTAATGACAAAAGTAAGATCACTTGGAATTGACGAAAATATTCATAGGTGGATACGTTGCTGGTTAAGTGAGAGAAAGCAACGAGTCGTTATAAATGGAGTGGAATCAGACTGGGCTCCAGTGACCAGTGGTGTTCCTCAGGGATCGGTGTTGGGACCAGTCCTATTTATTATGTATATTAACGATATCGATGTTGGCCTAAACAACTCCATTTCTAAATCTGCGGACGACACAAAAATCGGCAACACTATATTAACTGAAGAAGACAGAATTAGCCTTCAAAATGACCTTAATAAAATTGTCAGCTGGTCAGTAAAATGGCAAATGCCCTTCAATGTAAGTAAATGTCAGGTACTGCAATGTGGGAAGAAAAACAAACGATATCATTACGAAATGAAGTGCCAAATCATTAGCAAGTCCTCATTAGTTAAGGATCTAGGCGTACTAATTTCAGACGATCTGAAATGTTCGAATCAATGTATCTCTGCCGCCATTAAAGCCAACAGAGCCCTAGGCTTCATCAAAAGACATTTTACATATAAAAGCAAAGATATTGTAATCCCCCTATACACAAGCATAGTCAGGCCACACGTAGAGTTTGCAGTGCAATTTTGGGCTCCTCACCTAGTTAAAGATATAGAAATACTGGAAGCGGTCCAGCGTAGGGCTACCAAGTTAATCCCGTCCTTGAGGAATAAACCATACCTCGAGAGACTCAGGGAATTAAACCTATTCTCTCATAGAAAACGGAGACTCAGGGGACAGCTGATTGAATGTTTTAAGATTCTAAAAGGTTTTAGTAATACTGATTCAAGCAAGCTATTCACAGTACTTGCCGAGACTGTAACTCGAGGAAATGGTATGAAGTTGCAAGCAAGGAGGGCTAATCTTGATACAACCAAAAACTTCTTCACTTTGTTGTAAACGAATGGAATAAACTCCCTGGGAATGTGACTGAGAGTGGTACCATAAATATATTTAAAAAGAGACTGGACATGTATCTCGACGCTGTTGGTATCGTTTAGTTAGGATGGAGCAATTATTGCATATTCGCGTCTGCATTCATCTGTCTATTAGACACAGACAATATTTTAGGGAATATAATAATAGATAAAAATTCTATTCATCTTTTTAATTTCAAAAAACATTTAAAAAAATTGCATGCACAGAGTAAGTATGTGGCTGTTTGCCCAAATTTCCCTTTTCCATATTATTCTACTTCTGCCGATCCTATAAAATTCCTTCAGGTTTTTCATTCCTGTAATCTCTTGTTTCCTGTACGGCAAATGCCGGAGGGTCTGGAGGGTGGGGGAGAGAGCCTTCTGCTGTTGTATCCTTTTCTCCTGCTCCTATGCACTGTATTAGTGTTAAGGCATATTAGTATTAAGGCCGGACCACCTCGTAGGGACCGTAAGGTCTGTGTGGTCTGTGTATCTATGTAACTCTATGTAACTCAGTAACGCAGAGAGAGAGAGAGAGAGAGAGGAGGAGGAGGAGGTGTTTGAAGTTCGAGTGAAATTTATAATGTAACCACCACCAAATCGACCCCAATTTACCTAAACCAAGATAATTTGAGATACCAGTGTCTTTCTCTATGATGCTGATACACACACACACACACACACACACACACACACACACACACACACACACACACACACACACACACACACACACACACACACACACACACACACACACACACACACACACAATCGGTAGAGAGGTGCCCTGCAGTTCTAACGGACCCAGGTTCAAATCCCCACTGGGGCAAGGAACAGTTTAAGGATTTGAATTTCATTAAATCAGGCTTTACTGATCTACCAGATGACCCGCCGACATGTCGTAAAAATACCCCCGCTAATACCAATACACCAGTCCTGTATGAGACAGCCCTAGCATGTATTCAATATGGACGGTGGGTGTTAGCGCCGAATTGGTGACATGTAGAGGTGTATGGTATGTAGGAGGACTGCTGGGCCTTGAGAGCAGGCTGTGAAGCCTATGCCCAGAGTCGGACACAAAAAAAAACACACACACAACCTAAACACATCCATCCACGAAAACACACACACACACACACACACACACACACACACACACACACACACACACACACACACACACACACATTACCTACACAGATCCATCCACGAAAACACACACACACACACACACACACACACACACACACACACACACACACACGCACACATACTCACACAGCCAATTGTCGTTCAGTAAGGAGGCTCCCTAAGACCTCTTCCTCAGCGATTTATTTTTGGATCTGGCTGGTTAATATCCTTTTGTATTTTCCCTATGCAGAATATGGCGCTATTAAAATAATGATAGTAATGTATAATAAACAAAATAAATGGCTTAGGAAGAGGTGTTACGGAATTCCTTAACCGACGAGAATACGAACCCTAGTCATACAAACATTAACCACCCCTATCCAGAAAATAAATAAATAAATAAATAAATAAATAAATAAATAGCTAAGAAACAGGTATGAGGGATCCTGCTTGGTTACGCTGCTGCTCTGTATTATATGTTGCTATGCTATGCTATGCTATGCTATTATGTTGTGTTATGTTGCTACGTCATGCTGTTATTCTATATTGCTATGCAGTATTATGCCATGTGATGCTATGCTATGCTGATATTTTAAGCTATGTTATGCTATCATGCTGTGTTATGTTGTGCAGTCTTATTACACAGTGTTGGTATGCTACACTATGTTAAGTTGGTATGCTATGCTATGTGATGCTGCTATATTGTGGTATGTTAAGCTAGGTTAGGCATCAGATAAGGAAGTCTTTGTCTCTTTAATCTGTCTCACTCTTAGGCCTGCCTCAATTTAGTATCTGCCTCACTCTGACTCACCCTGCCTCACTCTACCTCACTCTGCTTCACACTGCCTCACCCCGCCTCACCGTGCCTCACTCTGACTCACCCTGCCTCACTCTACCTCACTCTGCTTCACACTGCCTC
>NC_137069.1:32433959-32461459 GCF_032717465.1 Coenobita brevimanus
TCCTCTCTCTCTCTCTCTCTCTCTCTCTCTCTCTCTCTGTCTCTCTCTCTCGTGGGTGGATAACAGGCAGCAGTGTGACCTCCGCTAAATCACCCAGCTCACGGTCTCCACGCGTCCACCCCAAATACGCGGGATTGGCGCATATTTTGGCGGATATTTGGCGGATTAGCGTTTAATGGATTCACGGACACGGACGCGAGAGTCAACAACGGGCTGAGGGACGTGTACAGAGCTGGGTCACGAATTCCAGTGTTTATAATTCGTTAATAGCTGATTCTTATATATTTAGGGCTTGTCTATCTATCTATATACCTAGGCTGCTTCCCCCAAGGAAAGGGAGGTAGCCGAGACAGGACGACACACTCCCCATTTACTCATCCATTCAAACACATTCATTCGCATCTTAGCCCCAAAGGGGAGAACGGACAGAACCTCACCGTACCACACCGCACAAGGGTCAACTGCGCAATGCAATCAGTGACATCAGCAGCAGGGCCCGACAGCAGAGCTGGTTTACCCCTGCCTCATCATAACAGACTCATCCCCTTACCCGCACCTGACCTGCCTAGCTGATCAGACCAAATGCAGGAGAATATCCCCTCAGGGCTGCGTCATCACTTATTCATTCACAGTTTCTCTCCATTTATTTCTGTCACGCACAGCCACTCTTCCTTGCTCAACAGACATCCCTCTCACATCCAGCGCTCTCTTCACACTGTCCATCCATCCTATTCGTGGTCTTCCTCTCAGCCTTACACCTCTCACATCAGATCTAGTTATCTTTTTCACCAATCGCTCATCCATTCTCTCCATATGCCCAAACCATCGCAACACCCTCTGCTCAACTCTACCAGCCATCTCCCGAACAACTCCAGTTCTCCTTCGCACTTCATCATTTCGCACTCGATCCATACGCGTCACTCCACACATACTCCTCAGACACCTCATCTCCATTACATTCAAACCTTTCCTCTCTGCTACACCCATATTCCATGTTTCAGCCCCATATAATGCAGTCGGTACCACAACACCCTCATACAGCCTTCTCTTTACATCCATTCTAAGTGAACAACATCTAAACACTTTTTTCATTCCTCCCAGCACCTTTCCTACTTCATTTATTCTAAACTTCACTTCTGCATCTATTCTTCCATCCACAGCAACATGTGACCCTAGATATTTAAAACACTCTACCTCCTCAAGCAACCCGCCATTCAAAACTATATTCATCCCCCTACCATCTACCAACCTCGTACATTTCATCACTTTACTCTTATTCTCATTTACTTTCAATTTCCTCCTTTCACACACCCTTTCAAACTCCTCTACCAACTGTCTCAATCTCTCCTCTGAATCAGCCACCAGTGCAGTATCATCTGCAAACAGCAGCTGCTTCAGATTCCACTCTCCACCATCAACATTCACCAGACTCAGACCTCCACCTAAAACTCTTGCATTCACCTCCCTTACAACACCATCCATGTAAATATTAAACAACCAAGGCGACATCACACATCCCTGTCGCAGCCCCACTCTCACAGGAAACCAATCACTCACAGCATTTCCCACTCTTACACACGCTCTACTATTTACATAAAAACTTTTCACCCCTTTTAGTAACCTACCATCAAGTCCATACAATCATAAAACAGTCCACAAAGCCTCCCTATCAATTCTATCATACGCTTTCTCTAAATCCATAAATGCCCAAAACACATCCTTGCCTTTCACTAAATACTTTTCACACACTTGTCTCACAGCAAACACCTGATCCACGCATCCCCTCCCTCTCCTAAAGCCACACTGCTCATCACCAATCACTCCCTCTGTACCCTCTCTAACTCTCATAATTAACACTCTACCATACACCTTCCCTACAACACTCAACAGACTTATACCCCTAAAAGCTAGTACATTCATACTTATCACCCTTGCCTTTATACAACAGGACCACACAAGCACTTGACCAGTCAATTGGCACCATACCTTTCACAAAGCTCACATTCAACAGTCTTACTAACCAGTCAACAATAGTCACTCCACCACCCTTCAGGCATTCCACAGCACACCCATCCATACCTACAGTTTTCCCTGTTTTCAGCTCCTTTACTGCCTTCTCCACTTCCTCCTTCGTGATCAAAGAATCAATCAACTCTCCGAACACATTTATTCCTTGCACCCTTCCATCCGCCACAATCTCAGCCACCCTTTCCTCCTCTACATTTAACAATCTTTCAAAATACTCTGCCCATCTCTTCCTTACTGCATCCATCTCAATTAACATCCTTCCATCCTCTGCTTTTATTCGTTCTTCCTTCCCAGACTCTCCCTTTCGCACCCTTTTCACCTCCTTCCAAAACATTTTCTTATTCTGTTGAAAATTCTCTGTCAGCCGCCTACCCCACCTCTCATCTGCCGCCACTTTAGCATCACGCACAGCCCTTCTCGCCCTATTCCTCTTTTCCTTATACCTTTCATATGACATCTCATCCTTCCTCTGCAGCCACACTTCATATGCACGTCTCTTCTCAGCCACAGCCATACTTACTTCCTCACACCACCATTCACTTCCTTTTCTTACACCACCACCCACACGTCTCACACCACACACCTCTTCTGCATGCCCCACCACAGCACTGTTAAATAACTGCCATTCCTCCTCCACACTGCCATTTTCCCGATCTTTCACTGCATCCCACTCATCTTTCAATTTCTCCTGATACTCTATCTTTTTCTCTCTTTTATCCAACTCACTCACTTTCAAAACCTCCCTGCCACACCTAACCCTCCTAGCTCTCACCCATCTCTTACCTACTCTTAACTTTCCCTCCACCAGGTAGTGGTCAGACATACCTCCACCCTCCCCTCTCAGAACTCTCACATCCAACAATCTTCCTATTACATTCCTAGACACAACCACATAGTCCATCAAAGTGCTATCAACAACCCTTCCACCCTCCTGTCTCACCCATGTATACTTATAAATATCTTTCTTCTCAAACAGCGTATTTCCAATCACCATCTCTCGCTCAACACACATCGCTATCATTCGTTCCCCATTTTCATTTCTTCCAGGCACACTTTACATACCAACTACACCTTCAACTGCTACATTTCCCACTCTAGCATTCAGATCTCCCATCATTACCACATTCACATTCGTTCCAAAACTCTGCAGACACTCATCAACATCATTCCAGAAAGACTCCCTCTCTTCTTCATCCCTTTCACTACCAGGCCCATATGCACTCACAAACACCCACAACTCACGTTCAGTATTTCGCTTTCACCCACATCAGTCTCGATGACACCTCCTTCCATTCAATCACACACTGCTGTACTTCCGGACTCACTAACAAGGCCACACCTTCTCTTGCCCTTCCTCTATCAACACCTGACAATCTTCCATTCACACTTCCAAACATAGACTCACCCTTCCCTTTCATCTTCGTTTCACTCAAAGCTAACACATCCAACTTTCTTCTCACAAACATTCTCCCTTTTAGCCTCAGTCGTAAAACAGGTAATTCGTTAGTTGATTCACACATATAGAATTCGTGATGGAGAGATGGAGTACAGAGGTATATGAGAGAGGGGTGTGTGAGGTGGAGGGAGGGCAGCGTAATGGCAGAGGAGCGGGAGACAGAGGATGAGATGGAGGGATGGAATGGAGGGGTATATGAAAGAGGGGTGTGTGTGTGTTGGAGGGAGGACAGCACATGGCAGGGGACAGAGCGACATGGAGGCGATTTGTCTGTGACCACTTCTTACGGTATTAAGATTTATTAGATAGATAGATAGATAGATAGACAGATAGACTGACAGATAGACAGACAGATAGGCAGATAGGTAGACAGATTGATAATTTTATTCTTTATGTCACTCTCGATTCTTGTAGTAGGAATTAAAGATGAATACAGTGAGTTGATCTTAATTTATTATCTTCAGAGAAAATCTAAGTTGAGCAGGGTATGTCTTACAGAGACAATATAATAAGTAAGTCTAGTTGGGCCCCTATTCTTGTTCACTCTCTCCACTACCTGTCGGTTCTAATGCTAGCCTCCTTCTGAGCTCTGCTTCCTAAATTCTGGTGAAGCAGGGGTCGTGTCACGTGTGTTACACTGTGGTTGGAAAGTTCCAGAAACGTGTGTTTGAGTATGTGTGCATGTGTGTGTATGGTCACTAGGCTTTGTTTGTATGCTGTCTCGCTGACACTCTACCTATATCATCCCCTGACTTGCTACTTCCTGTGTATTGTCAACATTTCCTCAGTTAACTTGCAAGATCATTTCCTTTTCCCAGGCTTGCCTGGAGCTCTGCCCATCCATCTATTTATCTATCTATCTATTATGATTTGTACTTATAATATGGACTCATAACATTGCTCGGCCACACCGCTGAAGGTCCTCAGACAGCAATCATTATTGACATATGCTAATCTATTAGTACATAATAGTGATTATAATATTGTATACACATAATATTCATAGTAAATTGCAATGATCCAGTAATATTACATTTTAAACAAGCTGTATACATATTTGAATAAATGCACTAAAGGTAAACTATTTAACTGTAATACAGTATGTACATGGGTTATTGTAGTGAAATGCATACATGCAAGAAAAAAAAATAGTTTAAAATTAACATTATGTAAGAGTTATTAATATTTCATTTAAAGATAATGGTACTGGTATGCCATGCTTCTATATCATGGGTCATTCTTCTTTGTATTATATATATATATATATATATATATATATATATATATATATATATATATATATATATATATATATATATATATACATAATTGATACTGTATACAAAATATGTACACTTCATTCAGGGGGTTAACTTGGATGTTAACTCTCCCACCACTAAATACTGACTCCAAATTTGCAATTCTTGCATGCATTCTGTGCATTGCGAACAGCAGTACTGCAAATACAATGCAGAAGATTATAAAGACAGTAGGTGCTGGGCTATACACATAATATGGGTTGAACATACTCAAACTCAAATCTTCCCAGGGCTTCATTGTTTCATTGATCAGTTGCATAGTTTCAAACTTAGGTGAAGTCAACTTAATACTTGTGCTCATGTTTAAGTCCATATCAGGCAGTGGGTGGAAATGTTTGTGTGTATGATTGAGAATGGCGTAGTGATTGATGGTGGATAAAGTAGACATGGCTGGTGTAAATACCGCACAGTAGTCTGGTGCTATGTATAATCCTGAGGCTGAAGTATGAGATGGTGGTATATCTGGACAGACTATGTAAACTGATGTGTTATGAGTGAAATAAAAAAATTGTGAGTGTCCGATGCGTTGATGGTGTACAAGCTTATCTGGAGCAAAAGTGAAGTTGCAATGATTATGAATATTGTTATTTCTGATGATAGCCATTTCACAAGGGACTGTATCAGTAGGCTGAAACGTGAAAATGTACGCAGGACAAAGATGAACAGCATGTAAGGATGTGCGGCAATTTCGTTCAGTCGTTGATTCACTTGCGAAAGTGACAGTGTTCCGTCTCTTGGAGACCATGATGAGTTCGGTGTCTGTGTTGATGTTGATGATGACCAAAGTGTTGTTATTTTTAGAGGGGAAGGGGTGTATTTGGTATACTGTGAACAGGTCTTCAGTTATGAATGGTACATGAACTACTACTGATGTTGGTGTTAGTGTTGCTTCTAAATATGGATAATATTGCATGAATTCCCTACTTCGGAACAAAGGCTTCAATTTATGTTTATGTATGCCTTGACTAATTATCTGACGTAGCTCATGAACTGAGAGTAAGTCAATTGTGATCTTGCCATCACCAGCATTCGAAATTCCTTGCATAAGTGCCCTGTAACGAACTCTAGTGTCGTCTAATTGTAGTAGAATCGTGTCAATATGTTCTGTGATGATGGAGAAGTGTTGGAAAAGTGTTATGTTACCTTCCATTTCATTTATTTTATCTACACTTTTGAGAGCTATGTTTTCTGCCTTTTTCAGATTTTTCACAATTGTCTTCATTGCTGAGTTTTGTCCTGTGATGAATTTATCTTGTTATGTTATTACCTGAGCTATTTTATTAAATTTGTTGTTTTATTTCTTTAAGGTCATCCTCTGTAGCCAATCCAAAGATGTTCCCAAGAACTGCGCCACCCAGGTCGAACAAACCGCACTTTTGGCGAGTACGTGTGATGTTGTTCCTGTTGCTCAATACCTCCGTTCCATAAGATGGGAGATCTTGGATCATGATGAGCATAGTTGACTTTGCCTGTTCTATTTTCCATTTCGCTAACTTCACTATTTCATTCACTTCCTTTGTGTTATGTGCTTGTGAAACATAGCTTCCTATCATGAAGTCCAGGGTTCGCATGGGTTTCGCGAGATTTTCTAGATAAGAAGGTAATTCATACAAGTAATCCAGACTTATTTCAGTACTCATGACGTCTTTTACGATTGAAGTCGTGGCCGTTGGAGCTATGAGGCATCCTTGTCGTACTATGTGTTGGGGGTCTAAGTGCGCATATCCTCTTGCTATGTAGAGGAGAATCCATAGCATAAGTCCCTTCATCGCTACCTACCGAAAAAAAAAAAATCTATTAATTTCCTAATATGGTCATGCTGTGGTCGATGATAGTGATGATGTGCATTACGGTTGATTGTTATTTCATTTATAAAAGGAGTGATCCCTACCCTGACGTATGGAAGCGAGGCGTGGACCTTGCAAGAGGGGAACAAGTCAAGAGTGAGAGCAGTGGAAATGAGTTACTTGAGAGGAGCATGTGGAGTGGCGTGGAGGGACAGGTTGACGAATGAAGAAGTGAAGGAACGTTGTGGGGTAGATGTGGATGTGGTTGAAAAGATTAGGAGAAATACGCTGAGGTGGTTTGGACATGTGGAGAGAATGGAGAATGAAAGACTGACTAAGAGGGTGTATGTAGGTGAGGTGGAGGGAGGGAGAGGGAGGGGTAGACCGAGGATGAGGTGGAGGGATGGAGTTGAGAGGTATATGAGGGAGGGGGGGGTGAGTTGGGGGGAGGGGAGTCAAATGGTGGGTGACAGAGTGACTTGGAGGCGTTTTGTCTGCGGCCACCCTTTGCGGGATTAGGGCGTCGGGCTATAGATAGATAGATAGATAGAGTTTAAATCGATATTTAATTCTCGTAAATGATGTACTGTAGATTTTATTGGAACAGTTGCACCTATGTTTGATTGTTTGGTATATGACCTTAATTTCTTTTTGTAATCATTGTTGTTTTCTTGCTTGGTTTCTTGAGGTACATTCGCCTGTTCGGTTTTATCCGATGCTGAATAATTATTGGATAATTCCCTTGAAACTCGTTTTAAATGGTCAATATGAACTTGTTTCTCTTCGCCACTTGACAGTGACTTAATTAAAACTTTGTTTGCTTTTATGTTAATTACTCTGTATGGGCCCTCAAATTTTGGGGATAATTTATTGTCTCTCGTATGAATGATACCATAAACAATGTCTCCTAAGCTGATAGGTGAATCTCTTGCCTTCTTGTTAAATGCCTCCGTCATTTCTTCCTTGGACATCGTTAATTGTTTTTTGACTCTTTTGTGTATGTCCTGGAATTCACGTAAACGGAGTTTAGAGTAATCATCGTAATTGTATATGGGCAGACTGTCACCTTCTAGGAGCTCATATGGTAGTTTTTTATCTGTCCCATATATAATGAAATGTGGTGTGTCACCTATGGATTTATTTATAGATTCATTAATTGAAGCTTCTACTCTGGGAATCCAATCATCCCAGCTTGCATAATTTTCACTGAGAATGTGTCGTAGCACATCTAATACTTTTTTGTTTTGTCTCTACTAACCCATTCGATGCTGGGTGATAGGCTAAAACGTTAACCTTTTTGATGTTGTGTTGTTTACATATTTCTTGTAAGATCTCAGAATTAAATTCTCCTCCATTATCACTTATTAGTACCTTTGGGGTAGTAAAGCGACATATTACATTATCTATTATTGCCTTTGCTACTGTCTCTGCTGCCTTATCTTTAATTGGAGCTAAAATGACATAACGGGAAAAATGATCCGTTGCTACGAATAGGTATAGGTTATTATTGTATGATAATGGCATCTTGAGTAAATCAACAGCGACAACGTCCCATGGTTGATGTGGTACAGGGTAATTACCCATCAGTGCAGGTGTGATTGGGTATCCTTTGTGTTTTGCACATGATTCGCATCTGTCTATATGATTGTTTATATCTTTTCGTAATGAAGGCCAGTAATATAACAGCTGGGCTTGTTTGAATGTCTTATCCTTTCCAGGATGTCCTGCATGTGGGCTATCGTGTATCATTCGTAATACTTGGGGTATCATGTCATTAGGTACTACCAACTGGTTAGTATTTCTTTGGTGTTTTGGTTGTTTAAAGTTAATCTTGTATAATGTATTATTGACCATTGTGAATTGTTCGAGTGGTACATTCAGTTTGGGTAATTGTATGTCATCTCCATTTTCTAACTTGTATGTAACTTTAGACCATATTGGGTCAAGTCTTTGTACTTTTGCGATATCATCGTGGTTTGGGATATTTCCTTTGAGATCTGATGCCGCGACCTGAATTGTGTTCGGGTTACTAGATAATGCGTCAGCTACTATGTTCATTTTACCTTGTATATAATGAATTTGAACATTGTTGTTTTCAACTGTACATTTCCATCTTGCTTTTCTCCCAGAAAGGAGTTTTTCTTTAAACATACCCACTAGTGGTTTATGGTCGGTGAATAAGTGGATTTCGTAACCATATACCAAATCTCGAAACTTTTGTAATGCAAAAACCACTGCAAGTGCCTCTAAGTCTGTAGTGCAATAATTTTTCTCTGCACCTTTTGTTTGTCAGCTGGCAAATGCAATTGGTTGATTCTTTCCTCTTTTATCTTCCTGCATCAGTACAGCCCCTAATCCTTTAACTGATGCATCTGTACAAATAAGAAATGATTTTGTGTAATCTGGATATGCTAAACAAGGTTCATTTGTTAGTTTAATTTGTAGATTGTTAAATGCCCTTTTTTGTTCTTCTTCCCATTGGAATATAGCATCTTTTTTGAGTAGTTGGAATAGAGGAAAGGCTGTATGAGAATTATGGTACGAATGACCTATAGTACCCAGCTAGACCCAAAAATTGTCTAACTTCGTCAGTCGTAGTGGGTTCAGGAAAATCTCTCACTGCCTGTATTTTGTCATCAGTGGTGTGAATACCATTAGAACTTAATTTGTGGCCTAAGAAATTTATTTCCTTAAAGCAAAATTTGCATTTAGAAAGCTTAATTTTTAAACCAGCATCACTAAGCTTTTGTAAGAGTAAATATAATTTCCTGAGATGATCCATAATATTCTTCGTTGCGATTATAATATCGTCAAGATAAACAAATATTCCTTGTCCTAAAATTCCGGACAATACGTAATTCATAAGACGCTGGAATGTGCCTGGGGCTGTCCTCAGTCCCATCGGCATCCTTGTATATTGGTAGTGGCCTCTGTTTGTGGAAAAGGCAGTGTATTTACGTGACTCCTCTGAAACCGGTATCTGATAATAGCCATTTAGTAGATCGATGGTTGAGAATATGTTATTCTCAGGTCCAATATTCTGTAGAACGTCGCTTAGCAATGGCATGGGAAATCGTCTGGGATTGTGTGATTGTTTAGTTTACGGTAATCTACTACCGCACGCATTTCTCCATTTCGTTTGGGCACGAAGAATAATGGGGCATTCCACGGGGAGACTGAAGGTTCAATAATTAAAAGTTTTAACATTTCATCGACATACTGATTTGCAAGTGTACGTTGGGAGTGTGGGATGCGGTAGGCTGGTACGAAAATTGGTGGTGTTTCTGGGTGCACATTAATCATGTGATTAATCAGGTTAGTACACCCTAATTGTTCTCCGGGTAATGCTACGGTGTCCCTGTGTGTTTCCAGCAGGGTTAACAAATAATTTTCATCAAATTCACCTGAGTGAAATAAATTATCTTTTATGCTTTCTCTATCAGTAGATTTTATCTCACTTGTCACTCCAGCTATAACTATTTCCTTCACAGGGGCGGGACATTTTTCAATATTAACTCTACAAGTCCCCTTTTTCAACTGAACTTCCCCATTCATGTGATTAATTATGAATATCTGAGTTTGCTCTTCGTCATTCATCTGACATAATGCGTTTTCTTCTGACAATCCCTATACTTTACATGATTCTTCTAAGACAAGAACAGTACTATTCCGTAATTTGATCTTTATGGTAACTTTTACATAGGAATTAGGTGGTATAACTAAATCATTGGTGAGATGGGCTGGAAAAACTGATAAATCAGTACTGTTATCTGGGTCACTAATTCTGGAGGCTGGGGCTGGTGGTGGGAGTGGATCTATACACTCATCTGTTTGTGTATGTTTGTTTAAGCCTTTAATATTACCAATTCTTTTTGGTTCTCTTTTACTAATCGGTGAGGGCTCTGATGGTATTTCCTCTATGAATTCATTGTCAAAGTCTATTCCATTCATTTGTGGGAGTATAGTTATGTTCTCTGCTCTCATGGATCTTAAGCCCAGTAACATATGAGCTTTAATTGCTAAGTTTTCAACTATATAGAAAAATGCAGAGAATGGTCTTGTAGTCTCTGTGAAACTGATATTTAACCTTATCATACCTTTCACTGTAATTTTTTTTCCATCTACCATATATAAATCTAAATCAGCTTCTTATTTTTAAGAATTACTTTCTTCTTATTTTTAAGAATTCTATTTATTTCTTCTTGTGTTATTAAGTTCACTGGAGAGCCTGTGTCTAAAAATAAGGAAACGTTTTGATCCTTACATACAGCTGGTATCAAGATACACTCATTTCCCAACATGCCTCCTATGTGAATTGTGGACTTGTTTTTCTTTACGTTTGTTCGTTTTTTATCATGGCTTGGTCTTCCCCCGATTTGAACATAGACACAATATTTTCTACTGTTTTGCAGTCACTGGTCCAGTGCCCTTGGTATCTATGATGCCTACAGTAAGGACCAAATCCTTGTGTCTTTTGTCTATCCTCTTTTGTTTTGATAAAACATTCATACCTTGTGTGTCCTGGTTTTGCACAATAATGACATAGAATGGACCTATCTCTTGACCATGACCTACGAGGTGATTTCCCATATGTAGTGTTGTTTATGGCGCGAGACCTGCTCGGGCTGCGCAAAAACTTATGAAACTGCCTGTAGCCTGGTGTTTGTGATCGAACCCTCGTCACGTTTGGTTGTTTGGTCTGCCTGCTTTCGGGTCGCAAGCGATTTTGTTCTCTGTTTGGGGTCGGTGTAGATGTTTTCACAGCTGATACTGTCTCAAGTCCTCTCATTCTACTAGAATGTGCGGGTGTGTCGACCATACCTGCTTTACTGCACTGCATCTCTACCTCGTTCATTAAGTCTAGTAAGCACATGCCTGGGGTGTACGCGATCGTCTTGGCGATCTTAAGGGTCCTATCAGGTAATTTACACAAGGCAGCTACATAACCAATGATGTCCACGACGAGGTCTGGGGACATCTTTCCATCATCTGTTATCCAGTTTGAGTTTTCCAAAGTAACTAACAATGTTCTTTTGATTGTGGAGACATCAGCAGTTATTTCACTGAGCACATGGTTTGTAGTGTGCTCCCTTACAAGATCTACAATCTTATGTAATTCTGGAATTATACCTGGCAAGAAGTTCATACCTCCAGAAAATTTCTTCAAAAATTCAGTTTTAAATTCATCATATGTCCTAGCCTTGAGGAGCTTGTCTGATCGCAACGAATTGCTTGCTGGACATCTTTCCTGGCTTATGCAAGATGAAAAAATGGCAATTTTCTCTTGTTCATCGAGTATGTGGCGCTTGATGAACATTTGTTCGCACTGACTGACCAATGAAATGACATCAATACGATCTTTTTCTGTGCCAGAGAATTTTGGGGCAGTTTTATCTTCATGGTAAACATAAACATGAGGTGGGGATGTTTGATCCGCGGTATTTGTTTCGTGATTCATTTTCACTGTTTGCTGTGTTAATTTAACTTGGACCTGTTTATCGTTGTGTAAGGGAATGGTGGAATATGATTCACCTGCACGTAGCACTATATCAAGTATATTCTGATAGGTATACAAGGCAGAAACTAAGTCCTCACTTGCTATGTCAGGCGGGGTTTCCCACTCATCATCTGGAACCGACGTATTTGTTTCTTGATCTTTAGTTTGTGGTGAGGTTTGTACAATGGGTGTGTTGCCTTGGTGCTCTCCTAATTGTGAATCTGTTGTTGGAGCTAATTGTGTTTCATCTGGTATTAACGTGGGTGGTGGCGAAAATATCCCTGTCATTAAGATATGGTGTTATGAAATACGCATTTTGTTTATGTCCTAACTAAATAGATGAGTAAATGTGTTGAAATAAATAATAGATAGTGAGTGTATAAGCGTATATATAGAAATAAGTAAAGGAGTTGAATATACCTAATTTAGCACTGAGAAGAAATGAGTAAGTATAATTCCACCCACTTGATACATATCGTAGAGGCGTGTCGATGCAACTGTCGATCTCGGAAGAAAAATGCAGGATTGATTGAAGATCTCTTGATAATTCTAGTGCTGTGTTGATGGATGATATTACTCAGGAAATTCCATGGCCTGGTTAACAGCTGTCACAGGCAAACCTCAGCATAGAACGTCGAATTTCCAACTCAATACTGTGGAAATAAATGAGTATGAGTAGGAGCTATGTGAATGAGTAATGAGTAGTGGGTGAGAAGTGCCTGGTGTCAGTCACACGTTGCTTGGCGTGGCCCTATGTCAGCAAACTCGCGTTGTGATGTCATCTCAGCACATGGTGACGTTGGCTTCCCACACTGGTAGCTGTGGTGAGTTAACTGAGTAGCGATGCGTAACCTGGGTGAAGAAAGGTGAGTAAGACGCGTTATAAATGTGGCTCTGGTGTTTTGCTGCGTGTCTTGACCTCTGCGTCAGCGATGGAGGTAAGCGGGAGAGAGTGTTGGGGTTTTGTGTGCTTGTTGTTTTGGTCTTTCTTTTTCTTTACTTGCTTTGTTTTTTATTCTTCTTGCTGCTGCTTGAAGTTACGTGAAAATTATAGAGTTGTTTTGTAGACTTGTAGGCTGTATTTTGTAGGAATTCACTGTAGAACTGAAGCTAATCTTGTAGAGTCTCGCTTGCTTTTGTAGAAATTCATTGTTGATTCAGAGACGATGTCCGTAGATTCTCTGGCCAACAAATGTCACTCTCGATTCTTGTAGTAGGAATTAAAGATGAATACAGTGAGTTGATCTTAATCTATTATCTTCAGAGAAAATCTAAGTTGAGCAGAGTATGTCTTACAGAGACAATACAATAAGTAAGTCTAGTTGGGCCCCTATTCTTGTTCACTCTCTCCACTACCTGTCGGTTCTAATGCTAGCCTCCTTCTGAGCTCTGCTTCCTAAATTCTGGTGAAGCAGGGGTCGTGTCACGTGTGTTACACTGTGGTTGGAAAGTTCCAGAAACGTGTGTGTGAGTATGTGTGTATGTGTGTGTATGGTCACTAGGCTTCGTTCGTATGCTATCTCGCTGACACACTACCTATATCATCCCCTGACTTGCTACTTCCTGTGTATTGTCAACATTTCCTCAGTTAACTTGCACGATCATTTCCCTTTCCCAGGCTTGCCTGGATCTCCGTCCATCCATCTATTTATCTATCTATCTATTATAATATATACTTATAATATGGACTCATAACATTAATGCACACAAGGACTCCCAGCAGTTTCCAGAAATTGTTGGAAGTAATTAGCTCCCTTTGGCGTTTGGTTTAGCTTCCAGTCCATTAATGCATGAATGAATAAATAAATAAATAAACAAATCACCTATACCATGGCAAATCTCAATATGAAAATTCCTTAAGAGGTAATACGGAGTTTTACTTAGGTGATTTATCGCCTGACTGACTGAGAAGAAAGAAACAAAGGCTGACATGGCATTTTATGTAAACTGATTTGCTGACTGACCGACAAGAAAGAAACAAAGGCTGACATCTTGCAAACCTTGTCTCTTCCAAATGAATGTTGAATGCAAGACAGTGTAACTCAAGGATCATTCATTTCACTTTAAAGAATCGCAGAGCTAGAGAAGTAATGTTGTAAGTCAAAAATAAATTGCGAGACAATTAACACCAAGAATACTGAGACGGAGTGAAGGAATGAGGTGTGTGTTGCTGATGTTATGGGAATAGTCACGAGGAAGGTTATGTCCAGGTGAATGATGTATGTATGAATTTATGTATGTGTGTATGGAGGATTGTGTTGAGGTGGAAGATGGATATATGTATGTATGGAAGATTGAGGTGAAAGATGGATATATGTATGTATGGAAGATTGAGGTGAAAGATGGATATGTATGTATGTATGTATGTATGTATGTATGGTAGATTGAGGTGAAAGATGGATATATGTATGTATGTATGTATGTATGTATGGAAGACTGTGTTGAGATGAAAGATGGATGAACTGAGAGGCAGGAAAAGCACCAACATTCCTTTTGCCCTTGTCAGAAGTAAGAGATATTAGAAGTCAGCTACACCTAAGCCTCATCCCGAGATTATCGTCATCATTGTTGTGACGAATACTAAGCTGCGAGAGGAATAGTGATGCGTGGAGTCATCTGCGTATCAGTGAAATAGTTAGACGTGCAGCTCAGATCACTGTTATATTTAAAGGATGATGGGTGGGATAGTGGTTTGGAGTCATCAGCGTATCAATGCAATGGTTAGACGTGAAACTCAGATGATCCTTGTTATGAAGGATGAGGGTGGAAAAGTGAAGTGCGGAGTCATCTGCGTGTCAGTGGAAAGGCTAGATGTACAGCTCAGATTATTATTAAATATTAAGGAAGAGGAAAGGTGAAAGGAAAGAATCCTGAGGAACACCACTACTGATTATTTTAGAAGAGTACCACTACAGAACGACATGACATGACACTTAAGATGAAGGAATGGAATGAGGCACAGAAATCGTAGAGGGACAGTTTGGAAATTGAAAGATTTGTGCCAGACGCCATCGAATGTCCTTGAGATGCCTAGGACAATACCAAAGGTCTACTGAACTCCTGAAAAGAGAGTGACCAGGAATCTGAGAGGAATGTAGGACGATCGCCAGTGTATCCACCCTGATTAACCCATACTTGTGGCATACATAAATACACAAATAAATAAATAAAGAAGACTGTGAAAGGAAAGGAGCTTCTGTACTGTATCGTCATACTGAGGCGCTAAAGGGAAGCTTTCACATGATGGCGGTTGTACACTGGGTAAGGCAGCTGCGGCGTCCACCCGCGATCCAAACCTCCCCATATTTCCTTGCACGTCCTCTGGGAAGGGCTCTGGTCCCACCATGATGAGGCAAGGGGGCACGATGACTCAGAGGTAGTGCATAGAGCTCGGGGCCGGGGGGTCCTGAGTTCGAGCCGCGCCCGGGACTGCCGTGCCGGGAGGGGTAGCACCCTCCTGTAACCTAGCACCCTCCTGTAACCTAGAGGGGCTAAATGGCCTTAGTTGCCTAGCTCGGGGAATTCATTTTTCTCCACGGTGAGGCGATGTCTACCATTTGGGGGAGGCGTGGCTAAATCGGTAGAGAGGTGGACTGCCGTTCTAACGGACCCAGGTTCAAATCCCGGCCGGGGCAGGGAACAGTTTAAGGATTTCAATTTCATTAAATCAGACTTTACTGATCTACCAGAAGACCCGCCGACATGTCGTAAAAATACCCCCGCTAATACCAATACACCAGTCCTGTATGAGACAGCCCTAGCATGTATTCAATATGGACGGTGGGTGTTAGTGCCGAAGTGGTGACATGTAGAGGTGTATGGTATGTAGGAGGACTGCTGGGCCTTGATAGCAGGCTGTGAAGCCTATGCCCAGAGTCGGACACATTAAAAAAAAAAAAAAAAGGAGGCGCCGGATCCCTACACTGCGGATCCCTACACTGTACTATACCTGTAGGTGCTTATTTGTGGTCGACGGGTTTGCTCGGCCAGACAGGACGGAGTAAGAAACAACAACAACAACAACAACAAGAGCAACAACAATCTTCATGTTGAGGATAAACTAAACACTTCATATCAGTAAATAAGGCTAGAACAACAGAAAGTGTTAAAGGTTGGGTGCAGCCAGTTTTCTGTAGGAGAGGCTGAGTGAAAAAAATAAAATTAAAGCAAGAAGACAGAGGCCAGCTGTCAGTTGGTTCTCTCTCTCTCTCTCTCTCTCTGTCTCTCTCTAACCCATAAATAGAATCAATGTAACTCAATGTAACCTTATCTATCTACTGTATATCTAAGCTTCTCTATCCCTTCCTCTCCCTCACCCTTCCCTCTCTCTCTCTCTCTCTCTCTCTCTCTCTCTCTCACTCATAAATGAGAATCAATGTATCTCAATGTAACCTTATCTATCTACTGTATATCTAAGCTTCTCTATCCCTTCCCCTCCCTCACCCCTCCCTCTCTCTCTCTCTCTCTCTCTCTCTCTCTCTAACCCATAAATGAGAATCAATGTAACTCAATGTAACCTTATCTATCTACTGTATATCTAAGCTTCTTTACCCCTTCCCCTCCCTCACCTCTCTCTCACCCTTACTCTCTCTCTCTCTCTCTCTCTCTCTCTAACTCCACTTTCTCTAAACCCGCGTTCATACTACCTCACTATTCCAATTTCCAATTCAATCTCCGACCTCCCATTTCCACTCTTTGTTCCAACCACCATTCTTTCTCTCTCTCTCTCTCTCTCTCTCTCTCTCTCTCTCTCTCTCTCTGTTTTACTTCCGCTTTTCCTATTCGCTGTTCTGTTCTGCTTCCTTTTGCTACCTTTCATTCTCTCTCTCTCTCTCTCTCTCTCTCTCTCTCTACTTCCATTATTCTCTTCCTATTCACTGTTCTATGTTCTGTTTCCTTTTTTACTTTTCATTCTCTCTCTCTCTCTCTCTCTCTCTCTCTCTCTCTCTCTTATCCGTATCATTAATTTTCCTGCCAATTTTCTGCCCTCCGCTCCCAGCCTTTGTCCCGTACTTTTCTTTCCTTTTTTTATGCCTATCTACCCTAAATGTCCCTCAGAAAAATGTCTCTCTCTCTCTCTCTCTCTCTCTCTCTCTGGAAAATGCCTGGAATATGTTTGAGACAGGGTTCTTTTTTTTTTTTTCCTTCTCTCTCTCTCTCTCTCTCTCCCCGCTTCCGTTTTTCTCTTCCTATTCGCTGTTCCATGTTTCCATTTTTACTGTTCAGACCTCTCTCTCTCTCCTCTCTTTCCCTCTCTCTCTCTCTCTCTCTCTCTCTCTCTCTCTCTCTCTCTTTCTCATATCTTTTCGTTCATGCACCATAAATGCCTACCCTATCTACAAATTACAGAGAATACCGTATAGGGAAAAAGAATTGATATATTTTTTTTTGGCAGTTTTTCACTTTGATTTGTGTTGTTTCTCTATATTTTTCGTCCATATGCCGTAAATGCCTCAGAGAAAATATTCCCACCAGAAAATGCCCTGATTCTAAATGCCACAATAATGATGAGATGAAGTAATGTATGTGTACTTATTTTTATTAGGAATATTGCTTGTCTATTTCCTGTTCTGTGTGTGTGTGTGTGTGTGTGTGTGTGTGTGTGTGTGTGTGTGTGTGTGTGTGGCTTGTCATCCAGTATAGAGTCACCTGGAAGCAGAACTAAAGAACATTGAGTGAGTGGATGATGATTGTCCCCACCTACACCCACACAATATAATCGAAAACTTCCTTAGTTAAATGCGCTAGAGAAAATGCTCTACAGAAAATGCCCTGCAGAAAGTGCCCTACAGAAAATGCCCTACAGAAAGTGCCCTACAGAAAATGTCCTACAGAAAGTGCCCTACAGAAAATGCCCTACAGAAAATGCCCTACAGAAAATGCCCTACAGAAAATGCCCTACAGAAAGTGCCCTACAGAAAATGTCCTACAGAAATTGCCCTGCAGAAAGTGCCCTACAGAAAGTGCCCTACAGAAAATGCCCTACAGAAAATGTCCTACAGAAAGTGCCCTGCAGAAAGTGCCCTACAGAAAGTGCCCTACAGAAAATGTCCTACAGAAAGTGCCCTACAGAAAGTGCCCTACAGAAAGTGCCCTACAGAAAGTGCCCTACAGAAAGTGCCCTACAGAAAATGACCTACAGAAAACGCCATACAGAAAATGCCCTACAGAAAATGCCCTACAGAAAATGCCCTACAGAAAATGCCCTACAGAAAATGCCCTACAGAAAATGCAGTGAATGAGTTTATTTTTGGATTTAGTTTCCTTTGCTACCTTCTGTTCGCCCTTTTTATTTTACATATATATACCTTAACTTTCTCTTACGACTATTTTTTTTCTTACCTTACTCTGGTCACCTTCTGCCTCACCCTACCTCACCCTGCCTCTCCCTGCCTTGCCCTGCCTCACCCTACCTATCTCCCTTAGTCTGTCTGCCTCACTCTTTTTTTATTTGCTCCACCTTTCCCTTCCTTCCACTCCCTCACCCTACCTCTCCTTGCCTTACGCTGCCTCTCTGCCTAATCCTATCTCTCCCTGCCTCATTCCACCTCACCCTGCCTCACTTTACATCTCCCTGCCTCATTCCATTTCTCCCTGCCTCACTAAATTTCTCTCTTTGTCTGATTCAATCTCTCCCTGCCTCATCCTACCTCTTCCTGTCTCACTCTATTTCTCTCTGCCTCATCCTAACTCTCCCTGCGTCACTCTACCTCTCCCTGCCTTACCTCACCTCTCCCTGCCTCACCCTATCTCTCTCTGCCTCACTCTACCTCTCCCTGCCTCACTATGCCTCCCCTTCCCTTCACCTGCCTTACCTTACTCATTTGCCCCATCTGCCTCCCTCACCCTGCCTCACTCTGCCTCCCCTTCTCTTCCCTGCTTCCCCTACCTAACCCTCCCTGCCTCACCCTGCCTCTCCCCTCACCCTGGTCTTTTTACACCCTGTTGTGCATCAAGAAATGAGAGACGGGGGAGTCGCGTGTTGAAATATGCACGCTTTTATTTCGTATTTACCATTATTAGTGTGGTGGTGCTGTTGTAGTGTGGTGTGGTGGGGAAGTGTGTGGTGTGGTGTGGTGGGGAAGTGTGTGGTGTGGTGTGGTGTGGTGTGGTGTGGTGTATTGTAGTATGGGGGAGAGTGTAGGAGAGTGTTGTGGTGTGGTGTGATGTGGGGGGGAATGTAGGAGAGTGTTGTGGTGTGGTGTGGTGTGGTGTGGTGGTGTGGGGGAATGTAGGGAAGTCTGGTTGCGTAGTGTAGTGTAGTGTAGTGCGGTGTGGCATGGTGTGGTACTTAATGTGTTAATGATGTAAGGAAGTCTGGTGGTGTGGTGTGGCGTGAGGGTATGGTGTAGGGAAGTGTGGTGTGCTGTTGTCTGAGGAAGTGTATGGGAGTGGTGTGGAGCTGTGTGGTGTGGTGTGGTGTGGTGCGGTGTGGAGTGGTGTGGTGTGGTGTGGTGTGGTGGTGTGGTGTGGTGTGGTGAGGTGTGCTTCTACTCGGCTTATGCGTCTCCTAATAATGAAGACGTTAATGCTTTCACTGTCAAATCCTTCCATAAAAAAGAAAAAAAACAAGCTATATATTATCGTTTAGTGACACCAACAATAAAAACAATAAATAAAAGAAAGTTCCCGCACTGACAGGGTCCATTTCCGTGGTATCCCCCCAAAAGAACCCATTAAAAAAAAAAAAAAAAAAAAGAACCTAGTAAAAAATTGAACCCAGTAAAAAACAGTAAAGAACCCAGTCAAAAGAAGAACCCAGTAAAAACAATAAAAAAAGGAACCCAGTCAAAAAAGGAACCCAGCAAAAAACAGTAAAAAAAAGTAAAAAACATGAGCCCTGTAAAAAACTAAAAAAAGAACCGTAAAAAAAAGAACCCAGTAAGAAAAAGAACCCAGTAAAATGGAAACCAGTCAAAAAGAACCCAGTAAATAACAGTAAAAAAGAAACCAGTAAAAAAAAACGTCAAAAAAGAACCCAGTCAAAAAAGAACCCAGCAAAAAAGAAACCAGTCAAAAAAGGAATCCAGTAAATGAAACATTAAAAAGAGTAAAAAATTGCCAAAAAATAAAAAGTCAAAAATGAGAACCCAGTCAAAAAAAGGAAAAAAAGTTTGAGGGAAGAGGAAGTCAGGAACAGAACCAGGAAATATTTATTTAGAAAGAGGAAATGGAATGATGAAGCTCTCCCCTGGGGCTGTGTGGGCTTGGAAGACTCAACGAACAATTATTTATTTATCTATCTATCTATTTATCTGCCTGTCTATCTGTCCATGTTTTTCTATCTATCATCTATCCATCAGTCTATTTATCTATCCATCTGTCTATGTCCATCCATCCATCCATCCATCCTTCCAACCACCCAACCATCCATCCATCCATCCAACCACCCAACCATCCGTCCATCCATCTATCTATCCATCATTCCATCTATATATCTATTTATCCATCCATCCATTCACCTATCTGTCTATCTACCTATCTGTCAATCCATCCATCCATCTGTCCATCCATACATCCACCTATCTGTCTATCTACCTATCCGTCCATCCATCCATCCACCTATCCATCCATCCATCTATTTCTATTTATCCATCCATCCATCCACCCATCTGTCCATCCATCCATCCACCCATCTATCCATCCATCCATCCATCCACCTATCTGTCCATCCATCCATCCATCCATCCATCTGTCTCTATTTATCCATCCATCCATCCACCTATCTGTCTATCTACCTACCTATCTGTCCATCCATCCATCCATCTATTCATCTATCAGTCCATCCATCTGTCCATTCCTATCTGTCTATCTACTGTATCTATTTTATTGCTTATTTTATACACCACACCTCAAAGTCCAAAAATTGTAAAAAAGGCAGAATAAGAAGTGACTCCGACAGCAGAGAAAGGGAGGAAGAGACAGGATGAAAAAACATTAAAGCCAGAGAGAATTAAAGCGAAAAACTAAACACAAATATATGATTCACACAACAAAAGACGAAAAAATATATATATATATATATATATATATATATATATATATATATATATATATATATATATATATATATATATATATATACATATATATATATATATATATATATATATATATATATATATATATATATATATATATATATATACAGAGAGAGAGAGAGAGAGAATCCTTCGTTTCTAATTAGGTGGAATCAGCCCAGACGAAGTACCCCTCTCTCTCTCTCTCTCTCTCTCTCTCTCTCTCTCTCTCTCTCTCTCTCTCTCAATTAGGCTGGTTCTCTTTATCCCCGTGGCGTCTCTTCCTTTCTGTCTCTTTTTTCTCTCTGAATTTGGCTTGCTTTCTCCCTCCCTCCCTCCCTCCCTCCCCAACTCTCTCTCTCTCTCTCTCTCTCTCTCTCTCTCTCTCCTTCCAATTATTTCTTCTTTAAGTAAACACACACACACACACACACACACACACACACACACACACACACACACACACACAGATGTAAAGGAAGGTGCATCGCTAAATTGATTCAGTATTATTAGGTAAGAATACTACCACCTCTCTCTCTCTCTCTCTCTCTCTCTCTCTCTCTCTCTCTCTCTCTCGTTTACCCTTCTTGTTAATTTG
This sequence comes from Coenobita brevimanus, assembly GCF_032717465.1. Lineage (NCBI taxonomy): Eukaryota > Metazoa > Arthropoda > Malacostraca > Decapoda > Coenobitidae > Coenobita > Coenobita brevimanus. The sequence continues at coordinate 32,455,665 of NC_137069.1, forward strand.
GCTGGATTTCTCTACCTCCATCTGTGTGTGTGTGTGTGTGTGTGTGTGTGTGTGTGTGTGTGTGTGTGTGTGTGTGTGTGTGTGTCAGTCACCCTGCCGTATCCACAAAAATAACAATAACAACAACACAGGTTAAAACAATAACAACAACAACAACACATAGCTCCGGAAGAGAAGTATGGCCACAAACGAGGAGGAGGAGGAGGAGGAGGAGAGGAGAGGAGAGGAGAGGAGAGGAGAGGAGAGGAGAGGAGAGGAAGAGGAGAAATAGTAGTAGTAGTAGTAGTAGTAGTAATAATAATAATAATAATAATAATAATAATAATAATAATAATAATAACAACAATAATAATAATAATAAAAATAATAATAAAGTACCAGAGGAAGAAACACCACCACCACCACCACCACCACAACAACAACAACAGGTGTGGTAAATTAAAGGAAACAGCATCCTGGGGGGGGAGGGGTCCATTTTCCAGCCATGTACACGGCCCAGGAAAAACGTGGCTGATTTTATTAGTATATCACCCCACCCAGGCCAGTAAAGCCACCTCATACTGGCTTTACCGTGGCATTATCTGGCTTATTCTGCCTTTATTATGTCTTTACTATGGCTTTATTTATTTATTTTTTTTTTTACGTCTCCGACTCTGGGCAAAGGCTTAGGGCCTATTTCTTGGGGGCAGTGGCCTATCCCAAGGCCCAGTAGTCCTCCTACACCTCCACATGTCACCACTTCGGCGCTAACACCCACCGTCCATATTGCATACATGCTAGGGCTGTCTCATACAGGACTGGTGTACTGGTATTAGCGGGGGTACTTTTACGACATGTCGGCGGGTCATCTGGTAGATCAGGAAAGTCTGCTTTGTGACTATTGGGGAGGAAAAACGTGGCTTATTATTACGCCAACCCACCCAACCCAACCCAGTAAAGCCACCTCATACTGGATTTATTTGGCTTATTCTGCCTTTATTCTGTCTTTATTGTGGCTTTATTTTAACCATTGGGGGGGGGAACGTGGCTTATTATTACGCCAACCCACCTAAGGAAACCCACTTCATACGGGCTTTATTGTGGCTTTACTGAGTTTTAATCTGGTTTTACTGTGTGTGTGTGTGTGTGTGTGTGTGTGTGTGTGTGTGTGTGTGAGAGAGAGAGAGAGAGAGAGAGAGAGAGAGAGAGAGAGAGTTAAAAATATCTCCACGTCCTAAGTGCCTTGCTTTTAACACCAGGTAATACTTTGAGCAAAAAAAAAAAAAAAAAATCTATACTCTCTTCACTTTAACTTGGCCTAAAACTGCAATCTCAACATCTTGAATGCTGAGCTGTAACAAGAAACTAACACTGAAATAATGGTGCTAGTCACGAAGAAGTGCTGTGGAAAGGATGAAGAGCAGTAGCATTGTCTTTTTTTTTTTTTTTTGCCACTGAGTTACGTGAAATAAGCTTCAAAAAGACGAAAATCTGGGCCAATTTAAGGTGAAAGGAGTATAGTATTCCGTCATGTAAATATTTCTTCCCTTCTATTATGCTATTCTATTTCTCGTCACCATTTCAGACTCCCCCTGTCACCTTCCCTCCTTCCTTCCTTCCTGCACACTTTCTTAACGTCCTTGTCACTTTCCTTTCTTTGTTCCTTCTTTCCATCTTCTTTCCTTCCTAAAATAATTCTAAACGCTCTTGTCATCCTCCTTCCTTCCTTTTTGTCACCTTCCTTAACACCCCTCTCACCTACCTTCCTTCCTTCCTTCCACCTTTCCTACGCCTCTGTCACCTTCCTTCCTTCTTTCCTTCCTCTCTCCCTTCCTTCCTTGCTGCACCCTCTCCATCAGCTTATAGTTGTAAATAAATCAATGCCATTTTATTCTTTTTCTTGTTCAAGGAGAAATTTTTTTTATATAACCCTTCACCGCACACCACCGCTTCTACGGCACCGATTTTCACAGGGTATAAGCCCGTATTTTAGGCTGCATGAGGCTTAGTAGCACCTCTTCTTAAGTGATTTATTTTGCGTACAACTTTTTTTTTTTTGGTTATATATCTCGTGTCAATATGGATATAGCTTCCATCACTACGGTGCAAGAGGATATTAAAGTGCAATGTGAAGAATGAATCACTCACAAAAACGTGTTTGGAAATCCCCAGTGCCACTCAAAACACTACTCATGGCCCTCCTTCACTCCCTAACATTATTTCAGTCCATCCTACCGATTCACTGTCCCTCCCATTTTCTTTGCCTCGACATTTTTCAATCTTCATACACTAAAATAATCTTTCATTGCTCTCACAGCACTAATCGTAGAACATTCATTTTCACTGGGTATACTTATGCGTCCCCTCCCCACCGCCTCTCAAAATCCCCGTCCCTCCCGCCCAATCCTACGCCCACCACGCCCATTTCTTTAACCCCCTTAAATATGGTGTCAATACTTACTTGCTAAATGAAGTAATTATTGTTAGTGTTACAATAGCCGATACAGTTCCTTTCTATGCTCAATTAGTGTTAATGTTCATTTTCTTCATAAAGTAATTAGTTTCATAGTAAGTTTCACTCCTATATTTTACCACTGCACACTGCCTATGATGTTAATGCTGAACTGCTTAATAAAGTAATTACAGTTTTAACCATTTGATATAATCCATGTAGTACCACTGTATAATGTAGTCAGTACTGGCCAACTACCATCCTATTTTCAGTGACAGATGAATGGGGTGCAGGTCGAGGGTCTTATAACTCATGTGGTACTTGGTGGAAAAAGACTCAAAATTTCCCTGTTCTAACCTACGGTACAAACTTTCCCTCCTCTTCAGTCATTAATACAATCGCAGTAACTACAAGCGTGAAAAAAGTGAGTGTGAAGTGAGTGGGAGTTGAGAGGTGATCAGCGCAAAGATAAATCACGCTTGGCCCTCGAGGACGACACTTGGTTCTCGAGGGCACTTGGCACTCGAGAGCACCTGACACTCGAGGCCCTTGTGTTGCATCGGTGAAGGGGTCAGTATTTTGCAACATATCCCCAGCCTAGATTAGAGGGTGGGGTGAAGGGACTGGAGTGTTGGAATGGAAGCTGAGAGATGTGTGTGTGTGTGTGTGTGTGTGTGTGTGTGTGTGTGTGTGTGTGTGTGTTAGTAGTAATAGTACCAGTAGTAGTAGTAGCTGTAGCATTAGTTGTGGTAGTAGCAGTAGTAGCGGTAGTAGCAGTAGTAGTGGTAGTAGTAGTTAGTGTAATATGGAAGTTACTCCGCTTTTGCTTGAAATGTGAAGAGCCAATGTAATTTCTCAGTATCTTTCGTCTTTCTTCCGGGCTTTATTTATTTACTTATTTTTCTTTACTTCTTCACCAATTAGCTTCAAACTCTCTCTCTCTCTCTCTCTCTCTCTCTCTCTGTCTCTCTCTGTCTCTGTCTGTCTGTCTGTCTGTCTGTCTGTCTCTCTCTCTCTCTCTCTCTCTCTCTCTCTCTCTCTCTCTCTCTCTCTCTCTCTGCCACAAGGGTACATGAAAAACCCGTAAATATAAAAATAAAGAAATCTTATCTGGGCCAAATTATAGTCCAAATAAATAAACTGAAGGATTGACTTGACTACTATCCAAGGAGATTCTCGTCCTTCTTAGCAGTCTAGCTGCAGGAGTTGCCTAGTTCCGTCAGATAAAAAAAATGGTGGGTTAATTTGACTAGTAACCAAGGAGACTGCACGGGGAGGCCGATACAATTCGTCACAAGCCTTGAGAAATGAAAACTGCTCAGCTTTCTCTCAACTTTTCTCATTTTCTCTCGTTATAGTCTCTCTCTCTCTCTCTCTCTCTCTCTCTCTCTCTCTCTCTCTCTCTCTCTCTCTCTCTCTCTCATTTTCTTATCTTTAATTTTTCCCATCGCTGTTTTTTTCTTCTTACTTCCCTCCATTTCCTATGTTCTCTCTTTTTCACTCTCCATCTCCTCTCTTTTCTCTTTTATTTCTCTCCGTCCTTACCGTACTCTTCTCTCCTATTAACGCCTTTTGCACTCGTTACTTCTCCGTTCGGTGGTGTCATCCATTCACTTGATGTAGTGCTGCCTACTTCTTCCTTCACTTTGTCTTTTTCTATGTCTGTCCTCCTCTCTCCTTACTTCTCCCATTCTTCCTGTCAATATTTACTCATTTCCTTTCTTCTTAAGGCGTCTCTACACTGAGTGACAGGCTGAATGGTTTCTTGTAATTCAAGAAACCACTGACAACGCTGGGTGGTAACCATATAACCAAGTAACGGGGTGACGTGGAGCCTGTTATGGCGCCCCTGTTAATTGGATGAAGATGCAAATGCGGGATTCACCCAGGAACCACACCTCCACACTAATCCCCGCGCCTCGCTGTGGTGAGGCGCTTGACCACACTGAAGCATTGGTTAACTGAATGCAATAGCACTGCATGGTTGCTTGCCTGCGGTTGATGGGTCATCTCGATCAGGCAAGTTGGGGTGGCGCAAGAACAACAAAAACAATTTCTGTGTGTGTTATCTATCATTCTTTCCCTGTTTCGTTTATAGTTCTTCTTTTCATCTATTTTCTTTTCGTTCAACTTCCTCTCTCTCTCTCTCTCTCTCTCTCTCTCTCTCTCTCTCTCTCTCTCTCTCTCTCTCTCTCTCTCTCTCTCTTCTTTTCCCTTCCAGCCGCAATTTCCTCTCCAGTATTGTTTCCTCCGATATCTCTACAAACTCTCTCTCTCTCTCTCTCTCTCTCTCTCTCTCTCTCTCTCTCTCTCTCTCTCTCTCTCTCTCTCTCTCTCTCCACCTTCTCAGTCTGTCTGCCTGTCTGTTTTTCCAAGTTTCCTGTCTATCTGTCTGTCTTTCTCCTGTCTTTCTATCTGTCTGTCTATCTACCTGTCTAGAGTCAACCTGTTTATGTGTGTGTGTATTTTTCTGTCTGTCTGTCATTCACCGGTTCTGCTGTCTATCTGTTTGTCTGTCTGTCTATCTTTCTGTCTGTCTGTTTGTCTGCGTGTCTATAGTCTGCCTGTCTACTCTTTTCTGTCTATCTGTCTATCTATCTATCTACCTTGCCAGTTTGCCTGTCTACGTCTTTTTCTGTCTGTCTATCTGTCTATCCATCTCTCCAGTTTGCCTGTCTGTCACTTTATGTTTCTGTCTACCTGTCTGTGTCTTTTTCTGTCTGTCTGTCTATCTGTCTATCTCTTTATCTATCTCTCCAGTTAGCGTGTTTGTCTTTTTCAGTCTGTCTGTTTGCCTGTCTACTACTTTTCCTTCAGTTTATCTGCCTCTCTATCGATCTATCTGTCTCTCCAGTTAGCCTGTCTATCTCTTTTCGTCTGTCTGTCTGCCTGTCTACGTCTTTTTCTGTTTGTCTGTCTATCTTTCTATCTATCTATCTATCACTGCAGTTTGCTTGTCTATGTCTTTTTCTGTGTCTGTCTGTCTGCCTTTCTACGTCTTTTTCTGTCTGTCTGCCTGTTTATGTTTTTTCTGCCTGTCTGTCTGTGTGTCTGTCTTTCTGTCTATCTATGTATCTATCTCTCCGGTTTGCCTGTTTGTCATTTTCTGTCTGTCTGTCTGCCTGTCTACGTCTTTTTCAGTCTGTCTGTCTGCCTGTCTACGCCATTTCTATCTATCTATCTATCTATCTATCTCTAAACCCTCCATCACCATTGCTTAACTAATCCTGCTGCCACGAAACAATTTTCATCTTAGTAAAAAAGCTTCTCGTCCTAAAGGGGCTACACTCCATCTCCACTACCCTCTTCAATAATATTTCTTTTTTACGCCTGGTGGGCTAGTGGGTTACGGTGCCTGAGATGG
>NC_137069.1:32471459-32481459 GCF_032717465.1 Coenobita brevimanus
ATATATATATATATATATATATATATATATATATATATATATATTGTTACATAGCCTATGATTTCATCATCCTTTGTGTAATTTTAACGCACAGTATGCTGCATGTTTGATCACGAGCGTGTTCTGCCTCAGTCCCCCCCTTCTACCGTTATAGTAGAGTAAGTCGTTCTCTCTGTTATACTTTGCGGGATTTTCAGCTCTCTGTCCCCCTGGCTTCATTTGCGCGTCCTTCTTACAAGTTGTATCAGGCTCTGCTGGCTCCTATATAATGAGCTCAGTCTCTGCATCATTGCCACTTAGATCTGCTCCTCATTTTGTTCACATCTCTGTCCTCCCCTGTACAGATATTATTATTGTGAGTGCTCAAGAAGTCTCCAACCATCTAGCAGCTGTGTGTAATTTGAGTATAACTGTTGTTGCATTTTTTCTTGTACTGTGTAGCATGAGTTTAATTTGTTGGCCTAGTGAAGTTTTTGTAATTCATGTAGGGTTCTTTGTCAGTCATTTTTGATAATAGTTTGTATCTGTAATTAGTTATCTGGCATTCACTGAGTATTATCTGGCATCTCATTTTATCAGGGCTGACTTAGATAAATTTACTCTTGCTAATTTCGTGTTAATAGAGGCTATTGCAGTTAACCATATATTTAACCTGCTTATTTGCCATTACATTATCCTTATGAGTCCTGAATGTTTAGTTGTTAGTTTGTGCATTAAACTTTAACTTGTAATTTTACCTAACTCTTTTGTTTTGAACCTGGAACTTTGCGGGACAGTAGTGATTTTAGTATTCTCACTTGAAGTGTTCATTATCTCTCTCTGTTCCGTAATATAAATTTGGCGACCTCATATCAGGATATTCAGGATATTATCATAAGGATATTGTTTGATATTTTGTGACTGTGATATATTCATGATGGCTACTATTTCTACACTTGATGAAGCCAAAGATTTTTTGTCAAATGTGCAAACAGTGTGTGATATAGAAAACAGAACAAAGAATGAACTTAAGCTTGTTGCTCAACAATTGGGAATTGCTGTTCGCTCTCATCATTCTAAAGATCAAATTGTTGACATGATTAATGAAAGCTTGTTTAATGTAACTCCTCCAAATGAGCAAACGCAGATTGAATTAGCTAAGTTACAGCTTAGCCCTGCAGGAGGCTAAGGCTAAGGAGGCGGAGTCTCGTGTGAAGGAAGCTGAATTTCAGGCAAAAGCTAAGGAGGCTGAGGCACAAGTTGAACTTGCTAGGATTCAGGCAGACCATGAGTATCGCATGAAACAAGGTGGAACTGGATCATCTAGCTCTGATGATTTTGATGTGGCTAAAAATGTTAAACTTGTCCCTCCTTTTAATGAATCTGATTTAACAAAGTATTTTCAGTTGTTTGAGAGGGTAGCTACAGGTTTTAATTGGCCTAAGGAGTATTGGCCAGTACTCCTTCAAACTGTTCTCACCGGTAAAGCTCAAGTAATCTTATGCATCTTTGCCTCAGGATCAGTCTGATAATTATGATGTAGTTAAGAGCTTGATTCTTAAGGCCTATGAGCTTGTTCCTGAAGCCTATAGAGTAAAATTTAGGACAACTTACAAGCAAGATAAGCAATCCCATGTTGAGTATGCAAAAATCAAAGAAGATTTGTTAGAGCAGTGGTTAAATTCTAAGAATGTGGATTCTGATTTTGGTAAATTTAAGCAGATGATTTTGCTGCAGGATTTCAAAAGGTGTATTAGTAAAGATGTAAGCCTATATCTTGATGAGAAAAGAATAGATAATTTGTCTGATGCTGCAGTTTTAGCTGATGAGTATGTTCTCACTCACAAGAGATATTCTAGAGAAAAAGGGAAAGCTGAGAGTAAGTACGTTGCCTCTACTCAGAGTACAGGTAACAGGAAAGAGAATAAAGATGATGTTTCTCAGGAAGTAAATACCAGCTTCACCTCTAGATTTCAGAAAAGTAAATGTACTTATTGTAGTAAGCTTGGTCATACTACGGAGAGATGTTTCAGGAGACAGCGTGATGTGAACAAAAAGGAGTCTTTAAATATTCAGTCAATTGGTCTAGTGTCCACTCTTGAGAGTTCCCAGAATTCTTTAACTGAGTTAACTGAACCTGCTTTGAGGGGTAACTTAAATTCTCATGATGGAGCTCCTCTTTTGAGCAGTAACGTGGGTGACACTCTCAAGAGTTCATGTGCTAATTTCCTGTCTGATGGTTTTGTCAGTCCTCTGGACAGTAATGACAGGAAATCAGTTAAAATATATCGTGATACAGGTGCTTGCCAATCCCTTATGCTGACCAGTGTTCTAAGCTCTAATGTTAATTCCTCTGATGAAACTGTAATCTTACAAGGTGTAGGGAATAATTACTTCTCTGTCCCTCTGTGCATAGTGAATTTAGAGTCTGGTTTTGTTAATGGTTCTGTTATGGTTGGGTTGGTTGAGACACTCCCAATGTCAGGTGTAACTTTCTTACTTGGAAATGATATTGGTGGAAGTCAAGTGTGTCCAGCTCCTCAGTTGTCTAGTGAGCCAGTGGCTGCGTCCCAGGATTGTGATGTCCCTGATGTGTTCCCTGCATGTGCTGTCACTAGGGCTAAGTCTAAAGTTACTGGTGATTTAGAGGATAATGATGATGATGATGTTATCCTAGCTGACACTTTTCTTGCTAATTTGGACCACTCACCAGATGAGGCAGTACCCCGTAGTGTTGATAATTTGTCTCGTCAAGAGTTGGTTGAGTTGCAGGTTGCTGACCCTGAGTTGAAAGGTCTAGCTAACTCTGCTTACAGTGAAGAAGAGTCAGCCGGTGCTTCTACTTGTTATTATGTAAAGTCAGGAGTACTTATGAGGAAGTGGAGACCCCCAACAGCATCAGCCGACTGTGAATGGGAGGTTGTACATCAAGTTGTCATCCCTCGTGTTTGTAGGCAGGATATCATTAGAGTGGCTCATGATTCCAGTTTGGCAGGACACCTTGGAGTGAGGAAGACTGTGACACGCATTTTGAAACACTTCTACTGGCCAGATATCTTCAGGGATGTTTCCTGGTATTGTAAGTCTTGTCACACCTGTCAAGTTGTGGGGAAGTGTAATCAGACCGAAAAGGTTGCACCTCTAGTTCCCAGTCCTCCTTTTGAGGCGCCTTTCACCCGTGTGTTGGTGGATATTGTGGGCCCTCTTCCTAAGACTTCTTCAGGATTTTCTTATGTGTTGACCATGATTGACATGGCTACTCGTTATCCTGAAGCCATTCCACTTAGAAACATCTCAGCAAAGAACGTGGTTAAGGAAATGCTGGGGTTCTTCACAAAGTTTGGTCTGCCTAAGGAGGTACAGTCAGACCGGGGAAGTAATTTCATGTCGAATGTTTTCAAGCAGTCTCTGAAAGAGTTGGGCATCACCCAGATCACGTCTTCAGCTTACCATCCCCAGACCCAAGGAGCGTTGGAGAGATATCATCAAACACTCAAATCGATGCTCAAGAAATACTGTTTGGAACATCAGAAAGACTGGGATAAAGGTCTTCCATTCGTTGTGTTTGCTGCAAGAGAATCTCCAAATGAATCACTGGGCTTCTCACCTTTTGAACTACTGTTTGGCCATGAAGTAAGAGGACCCCTTAAGTTACTCAAGGAATGCTGGCTGTCGGAGGAAGATGACGTCAACCTGCTGGAGTATGTGATGAAGTTCAAAGAACGGCTGTCCACTGCTTTACAGCTGGCGAGAGAGAATTTAGGAGCTGCTCAGGAGAAGATGAAGACTTGGTATGACAAGAAGTCCAGGTTACGCCACTTTCAGCCAGGAGATCAGGTTTTGATTCTGCTACCAGTTCATGGGCAACCTCTTCAAGCCAAGTTTAGTGGCCCTTATTTCGTGGAGAAGAAACTCAATGATGTCAGCTATGTCATCGCCACACCAGATCGTAGAAAGAGCAAGCAACTATGTCACATCAACATGCTAAAGTTATATCACAGGCGGGACGAAAATAATCCAGTCTGCACTGTAGCTGTTCCACCCGAGTCTGCAAGTGAAGCTCTCCCATGCAGTATGAGCCTGAGTGATAGTTTGGGGAAGAATCCTGATATCATGAATGATCTCCAGACTAAGCTTTCTCATCTACCTCCCAAGGAAAGGCAGGAGTTTTCGGCATTACTGCAGGAGTACCCGCAAGTGTTCCGTGCCACTCCAGGAAGAACCACTGTGTTGATGCATGATGTCGATGTTGGAGACGCAAAGCCAATTAAATTGCCTCCTTACCGTGTGAACCCAGTGAAAGTTCCTCTCACCCAGAAGGAGCTTGGCTACCTGTTGGACCACAAGATGATTGAGCCCTGTCAGAGTGAGTGGAGTTCTCCTGTCACTCTAGTCCCTAAGACAGGTGGGTCACAGAGGCTTTGCATCGACTACAGACGTGTTAATCAGATAACTAAAACAGACACTTACCCTCTCCCTCGTGTGGAAGATTGCATAGACAAGATCGGAAAGGCTAGGTACATAAGTAAGTTTGATTTGTTAAAGGGATACTGGCAAGTACCTATGACTGAACGTGCTAGGGAGATCTCATGTTTTGTAACACTAGGAAAGGCTTTTGCATGTTCTGTAATGCCGTATGGTATGAAGAATGCACCAGCCACATTTCAGAAGCTCATGAATGTTGTAACAGAGGGTTTGGCAGGGTGTGTTGTTTATATTGATGATGTATTAATCTTCAGTGACAACTGGAAAGATCACCTATGCCATGTCAGTAAATTTCTTGACCGTTTAGTTCATGCTAATCTTGTAGCTAATTTATCAAAGTGTGAGTTTGGTCAAGCTAAAGTTCAGTACCTTGGGTATGTAATTGGTGATGGACATGTTGCACCACCAGGAGCTAAGGTTCAGGTTATAAGTGATCTTCCCAGACCTAAAAGTAGGAAAGAGCTACAAAGATTTTTGGGAATGGTAGGTTATTACAGGAGATTTGTTCTTAACTTTTCTATTCTTGTATCACCACTTACAGACCTACTGAAAAAGGGAGTTAAATTTGTCTGGACCGATAACTGTGAATCCTCTTTCAACAAACTTAAAGCTATTCTATTAAGTCAGCCAGTGATCGCTACTCCAAATTTTGCTAAGCCTTTTAAGATGGCTGTTGATGCAAGTGATACAGGAGCTGGGGCTGTTTTGCTGCAAGAGGATGATCAGGGTATTGAACATCCTGTATCTTATTACAGTAAGAAGTTCACTCCACCTCAAAAGAACTACTCAACTATTGAGAAAGAGCTTTTGGCCTTGATTTTGGGTTTACAGCATTTTTCATTTTATTTGTGTTCTGGTTTTGACCCCATAGTCATTTATACCGATCATAACCCACTGAAATTCCTTAGTAAGTTTAAAGATAAAAATCAGAGATTGACAAGATGGAGTCTACTTCTTCAGGAGTATTCATTAGACATACAACATGTCAAGGGGAAAGAAAATGTTATTGCAGATTGCTTATCTAGACTTTAGACAGATTGTTTTAGAGTAATAAGAAATTTCCTTTGTAAATTTCTTTTTCTTTGTGGGGAGGTGTTACATAGCCTATGATTTCATCATCCTTTGTGTAATTTTAACGCACAGTATGCTGCATGTTTGATCACGAGCGTGTTCTGCCTCAGTCCCCCCCTTCTACCGTTATAGTAGAGTAAGTCGTTCTCTCTGTTATACTTTGCAGGATTTTCAGCTCTCTGTCCCCCTGGCTTCATTTGCGCGTCCTTCTTACAAGTTGTATCAGGCTCTGCTGGCTCCTATATAATGAGCTCAGTCTCTGCATCATTGCCACTTAGATCTGCTCCTCATTTTGTTCACATCTCTGTCCTCCCCTGTACAGATATTATTATTGTGAGTGCTCAAGAAGTCTCCAACCATCTAGCAGCTGTGTGTAATTTGAGTATAACTGTTGTTGCATTTTTTCTTGTACTGTGTAGCATGAGTTTAATTTGTAGGCCTAGTGAAGTTTTTGTAATTCATGTAGGGTTCTTTGTCAGTCATTTTTGATAATAGTTTGTATCTGTAATTAGTTATCTGGCATTCACTGAGTATTATCTGGTATCTCATTTTATCAGGGCTGACTTAGATAAATTTACTCTTGCTAATTTCGTGTTAATAGAGGCTATTGCAGTTAACCATATATTTAACCTGTTTATTTGCCATTACATTATCCTTATGAGTCCTGAATGTTTAGTTGTTAGTTTGTGCATTAAACTTTAACTTGTAATTTTACCTAACTCTTTTGTTTTGAACCTGGAACTTTGCGGGACAGTAGTGATTTTAGTATTCTCACTTGAAGTGTTCATTATCTCTCTCTGTTCCGTAACAATATATATATATATATATATTCTGTATATATACGGTATATTAAGAGATATTGTGAGGGGGTAAATAAACCCGCTGACATGATGATGTACCCCTGGATGATAAAAAAAAAAAAAAAAAAGGGGGGGGCGGGAGAAAGATGCTTTTTTTTTTTTTTTTTTTTTTTTTTTTTTTATAAAGTTAATTTTGCTTACGAGGGCGGAGTTTGGTGGGCGGAGGACGGGAAGATATGATTAGGGAGACATACTTATACTCGTGTTTGTGAACTTAATGGCGCTTAACTTCGGCGACGAGGGGCGGGATTTCTTTTTTTTTCTTTTTTTTTTTTTTTAAGTTCGCGTCGCCAACGTCTGCTGAAAACGTTAACGGAGCTCTAATAGTGTTTTTTATTCTAGATGGTTTCTCTGGAAATGGAAAACTGGAAGGTATATTGTAAACAGACCCTCGATTTAAGACTCCAGACGCTTTTTTCAGACGATTTTTTGCCAATGTTGTAATTTAAGGAACATTTATACACGTGTTTGTTAAGTTAACGTGATTTTATTCTGGCTCGGGGAGGAAAAATTCGCGTGCTTTAAAGTTCACGAAGCCTTCAGAAAATTTCCAGTGGTGAGCAAAGAACTATTAACAGATTCCAGACCCTATTTCCAGACGTTTTGTCCAGCGTGATATGAAATTTGGAAGCATATTTACCCTCGTAAATTTTGATATAGGAAAGAGAAAAGGTGTATGTATTTTTCAGTTCATGCTCTACGTCTCTCACATTAACAAAACCCAGACGGTTTTCCAGACAACTTTTCCAGCGACACATGTGCTTTAGGAAGCATATTTATCCTCGTGTTTGTGATGTAGAAAAAGGTGTATGTATTTTTCAGTTTATGGTCTATCTCTCACTTTAACAGAATCCAGACGCTTTCCAAGACGGTTTTTCCACCGTGACATGTGATCTAGGAAGCATATATATTTATCCTTGTGTTTGTAATATATTCAAAGAAAAGCAGTATGTATTTTTCTGTTCATGGTCTGTCTCTCACTTTAACAGAATCCAGACGCTTTTCCAGACGGTTGTTCCTGGGAGATAGGAGATTTTCGAAGCATATCTGTCCACGTATTTATGTTCCTTAGCCATCATAACTTTGAACAGGGGTGGAAATGCGTCCTCAGAAAAACCCTCCAGTGGTAAACAAAAGCAAATAAAAGAATTCAGACGCTTTTTTCAGACGGATTTTCCAGTGACGGATGTGATTTGGGAAGAAAGTTGATCCTTGTGTTTGTGAATTAAAAAAAGGGTTTGTTTTCTCGAAGATTTTTGGAGGTAAGGTCTACATGCCGAACTTTCTCAAAATCTAGACTTTCTTTTCAATTCTCTCTATCTGTCTGTCTGTCTGTCTGTCTCAGATAGATAGATAGATTGATAGAGATAGGTGGATAGATTGATAGATAGATAGAGAGAGAGAGAGATGGATAGATAGATAGATAGGTAGCTAAAAGATACCACTGTTAACAAATAACCTAGGTCCCTTAATCTCTCTCTCTCTCTCTCTCTCTCTCTCTCCAGGATAACAAGCGTGATTTAAGATACATAGGCATGCTAGTTTTGTCAACTTAAATTAGCCTATTTTGGCCAGGAGAGAGAGAGAGAGAGAGAGAGAGAGAGAGAGAGTACATAGAAAGTACAGACAACAGGAGGCAATATTGGAAGGATAATGATGTAACACAGAAGAGGATAGTCACACGTAATAAATCGCTTAGAAAAATTTATTAGGGATCAACCTCAGCCGACGAGAATATGGGCTAGAAAGTATGCTGATTAAAGAAGCTCCCTAACACCTCTTCCTTAGCGATTTATTATTGGATATGGCTTGTTAAATATCTTCTTGTACGATATATATGGAGAGTATGGCGATATTGGAAGGATTTAAGTAATACTGAAGAAGATAGTAAGGTGTAATTAGCATATAAATCGCTTATGAAAAGGAAATATTTAGTAGATATATAGAAGTCTTGAGAGGGTTAAGAAAAGGGGTTAAGGAGCGTACTGACCTCACAAGAATATCAATCTAGAGAGGAAGAAGAAGAAATAGGATGATGATGATGATGATGATGATGATGAGGAGGAGGAGGAGGAGGAGAAGGAGGAGGAGGAGGAGCAGGAGGAGGAGGCGGAGGAGGGGAAGGAGGAGGAGATGGAGAAGGAGGAGAAGAAGGAGAAGGAGAGAAAGGAGAAGAAGAGGAAAAAGAAGAAAGTAAAGGAAAGACAAAAAGATGAAGAAAAATACGACTCGAAGAAAAAAATTTCCACTTTAAAAACAAAATTATTATCCACATCAAGAAAAACCACACACCCACACCCACACCCACACCCACACCCACACCCACACAAAACCCAGTAAGATCCCTGAATATTTAAAAAAAAAAAAAAAAAACAAGGTAACTCTCTTAATGAAAACCAGAATAATAAAACTGCGTAAGGCGTGGGTTAAGACACAGCAAAAGTCTTGAGAACTCTTTTTGCCCGTGGGAGAGAGAGCATCTGTCCACCTCGTATGAAATGTAAAAATCTTGGCCGAGAAATACAGTATTCATCTCCACCGCGAGAAATATTCGTCTCCATCGCGAGAAATATTAATCTCTCCATCTCGTATTTCTGTGCTGTGTGAGACTAGTGGAGTGGAAGGCACTTCGTCTTCTGTTTTTCTTATTCTCACTCACTCTCTCTGTAATGCTCCTACGATTCCTCTTCTTCTAGTTCATCATCATCATCATCAATCATTATCTTCGCTTCTTCTCCATCTTCTTCGTTTTCTTCTTCTTCTTTCCCCTCCTCCTCCTCCTTCTTCTTCTAGTTCATCATCATCATCATCGTCAATCATCATCTTCATTTCTTCCTCTTCCTCTTATTATTATTAAAACCTGCCTTATCACTATGGGAATATTTCATCCTTTGTCAAAATTAGTATTAGTATTAGTATTAGTATTAGTATTATTATGGTAGGCATATTAATAAGTATAATTATAATTATTATTAGTTATTATTACTGTACAACTACTACTACCTTCTACTTCTGCTACTACTACTACTACTACTACTAGAACTACACTACTACTATACAATGACTGCTACTTTTAACTCAATATTTCCATTTTTACAAGCACAGCTAAGAATGGTGTGAGAAATGAAATATTATGCTTTTACCTGTTCGGGGGTATGTTCTTTTTCGACCAAAAATTTATATACATGATTCTTGGCTAATTACCTTTTCTTCGAATTAATGAAGCCTTTTATTATATATATATTTTTTCTCACTAAACTTGTGGGTAGAGATTTTTTTGGCACGTTTCGGTCGATTTTCATTTTTTCTTGTTTTTCAAAATTTAATATATTAATTTTTCTAACTGAAATAACTCAAATGTGAAAGAAGGAAATAATTTGGCTTTAGTTATTTCAAAGTAATAAATAATAAATAATAAATAAATAAATAAATAAATACCTGTGGATGCAGGAACACTAAAAACCTAATGATTATTCTTGCTTAAGATGATTTATATTTTCTCTTATGTTAACTATTTCTTTCCTGTGTGTGTGTGTGTGTGTGTGTGTGTGTGTGTGTGTGTGTGTGTGTGTGTGTTATGATGTGAACTTTCTAATAATGTCCTT
>NC_137069.1:32486459-32591459 GCF_032717465.1 Coenobita brevimanus
GAAGCAAAATTTGGCTGAAAAACATGGGGAACTGACTGAGATGAGTTTTTAAAATTAAGTACTGTAATTCTCCCTAGAAAAAGAAAAAAAAAGCCTTGATTAATTTTCACACTGTGCAAGATGAACAACACAAATTTACCTAAACACCTGTTATAAATTAGTCTTACGCATTTTTTTAATGTCATGAAATAATTTTAGGCAATTAATGCTGTAAACACGTAGATGATGATGCTCAGAATGCACAGACAAAAAAAAAAAATACCCCCCTCCAAAAAAAATCCCTTTGGCCCAAACTTTAAAAATTCACAACTGAAAAACCATTTGGAGTACAGCTTCAGGATTTAGCAAGGTTACATGGATGAAATAAAAGAATTGTCCTGATTTTTTTTTTAGTGACATGCACTGGGAAAAGTTGGTGTGGAATAACTCAAAGGTGAAACACAAACGCCGACAAGGAAGTTATCCTTGCATGTACGAGAAAGTAGAAAGGTTGTCGTGAATCTAGGCTGTGTGGGTGGGTGGGAGTGGGGGTGGAGGGGGTGGGGATGTGGGTGGGCAGGTGGAGGCAGGGGTGGGAGTGGGTGGACGGACGGAGGTAGGTAGGTAAGTAGGTAGATAGGCGGGTGGGTGTGAGGGTGGGTGGATGGGATTGGATCGGAGTGGGCAGGGGGGTGGAGGTGAGGGGGGGTATGGGTGGGTTTGAGGGTGGGTGGATGGGATGGGATGGGAGTGGGCAGGGGGTGGAGGTGAGGGAGGGTATGGGTGGGGGTCTGTGTTGTTAGGTAAATGTTTCAAAGGCGCGGTCCGTGTAAATCCTCGGTCTTTCCTCCTCAAAAGGATATAAAGCAGGGTTCTTGTCCCTCTTGGCCTCGGAGTGATGCGTCCTCGTGGCCCTAGCAGCCTCCCTGCAACACACACACACACACACACACACACACACACACACACACACACACACACACACACACACACACACACACACACACACACACACACACACACACACACACACACACACACACACACACACACACACACACACACACACACACACATTCTCTCTCTCTCTCTCTCTCTCTCTGGGCGCCACGTGGCTTAGTGGGCTAAGGCGCTCCAACAGCAAGTAACTCAATAAGTGCTTATCTGAGGGGATAAGTGATGGTCGGTGCTTCATATAATGCCACTCAGGGAAGAGCGACTGGTCCCTAACCTTAGCTGTTTGGACTGAAACTGCCTAGCCCCTGACCCCTACCCCCGGATGGGATGATAAAGGACTGGATGGATGGATGAATGGATGGATGGATGGATGGACTGAATGAATGAATGAATGAATGAATGGATGGATGTGTATGGATGGACAGATGGATGGATGGATGGATGGATGGATGGATGGATGGATGGATGGATGGATGGATGGATGGATGGATGGATGGATGGATGGATGGATGGATGGATGGACTGAATGAATGAATGAATGAATGAATGGATGGATGTGTATGGATGGACAGATGGATGGATGGATGGATGGATGGATGGATGGATGGATGGATGGATGGATGGATGAATGAATGAGTGAATGTGAAACAGCGTAATTTTCTTATTTTGAAAACACTTAAGACTATTTAATTGTATCCCTGTTAATCCCACACAAGTTAACTCCTCTTTAAGTGCTGGGGTGAAGGAGGCTGTATCTAACCCTTCCAGTTGTAAAGGCTTCTTCCGGGCTGAAAAAAAATCGTCCAATGGTCACAAGAGCACCATGAATACTAAGTCACCTGTGTGAAGGTGTTAGGAGGCGCCCCGGCATCTTCCTCATCACCATTTTTACCAAAGTTGGAAGGAGGTTATGTATTCATACATTCTGTTTGTTTGCTTTAGTTATCACAAGAAAGTTGTATTAGCATTTCAGTAAAATCTGATGGATAGGTGTGCACTGGGTCAAGGAAAATTTTGTTGGATTGCAAGGTGTATGCTGATGCATGAATCAATCATAAATTTTATTGCCGTTGGCGGAGGTATGCCTTCTCGGAAACAGCGTAACAGACTCAATCGACTCCTCCAATGACGTTGAACGGAAGCCTTTTTTATTTATAACTCTAAAGCGCTCAGAAAGGTCATACCTCCGCTAATGCCATTGCCATTAAAAAGGATCCTGGTTCGGATCTGTCTCCAAATTTAATAAATTCTTTCTTGGTCCAGGGTCCGCTTTTCACCAAAATTTCATTGAAATTCATTGAGAACTTTTGGAGTAATTGTGAGGAATACTCCGGATCCGGATCCGCCCATAAATTTAATCATTTCTTCCTTGGCCCATGGCCCACCCTTCCACAAAATTTCATAAAAATCCGTTCATAACTTTTGAGCAATTCTGCTAACAAACAGACAAACAAACAGACAAACCAACGCGGTGGAAAACATAACCTCCTTGGCGAAGGTATTAAATTTTATTACACTGGTGGAAGTATATACGAACATGCGCTCTCTGCGTGCTGTCTACTTTCTTTCAGATTGTGGCATATTTTCATGAATGTTCTTTATCTGATGATGATGATGATGATGATAACGTTTCCTTGCTTGTTAGTTTTGCTGACTTCATGATGACAGTATTCTTTTGCAAGTTGTTTATTCTGATGTACGTGATAGTGAAGGATCTGTCAGGAAAGAGCAGCATACCAGATGACAAAAATGAATACGAGAAGCAACTTACAGTCAAAATCTTTACAGTATATCTAACTCGCAAAACGGATCGACAAAATCAATTCAAGACAGCCAAGTCATGTCCATCTTTAATTTCTAATATTCTTAAACCATCTATATTTTACAAGTTAGTTACATAAATTTCTACCCTTCTACTTGTAACATTTCTAAATCATCTGCCCTCTACAAGCAACAGTTACATTTCCATCTTACCCATTCCAATATTCTAAAATTGCGTACTACCTCCTCTTGTTTATTCCCTCCAAGCGTGGTCTCAGGTGGTATTGGTGAGAGAGAGAGCAGGCAGGTATGTTCCGCTTACTTACTTCCGATGCTACTAGAATGGGGAGGCTGTGTGTGTGTGTGTGTGTGTGTGTGTGTGTGTGTGTGTGTGTGTGTGTGTGTGTGTGTGTGTGTGTGTGTGTGTGTGTGTGTGTGTAGAAGGAATGACAACTACTGGAAAAGTAATAATGGACACTGATATATGAGAAGAAGAAGAAGAAGAAAAGATGATGATGATGATGATGAAATTCTTAAACTACTGTACATCATTTTACAGTGGAGCAGGGACGGTGTGTGTGTGTGTGTGTGTGTGTGTGTGTGTGTGTGCGCGCGCGCGTTCGTGTGCGTGTGCGTGTGCGTGCGTGTGTGTGTGTGTGTGTGTGTGTGTGTGTGTGTGTGTGTGTGTGTGTGTGTGTGTGTGTGTGTGTGTGTGTGTAAAAGGAATGCCAACTACAAAGGAAATTTTGCCTCTGAATATACACACACAGATTCCTGACTATGTATTTCAGGACTGGCGGAGGCAGCGGCGGTGGTGGAAAGACAGGCAGGGGGAGGGGGGTGTAGACGTAACGCCAACTGATCCAACTACGGAGAAAACTGCGTTTCCATGATGATGATAATGATGAAGGTGATGATGACTGATGATGTTGATGCCGCTTCTGCTGCTGCTGCTGCTCTGCTGCTGTTGCTGCTGCTGCTGCTGATGATGATGATGATGATGATTGTCAATTATCAGGAAATATTATGTCTGCGAATATATAAACATATTCCCAAGCCTGCCTCACTATACATCGCAGCACACTTTCACACACCCTAAATCTTCACCAACCCATCCCTGCCTCCCCACATCCCAGATCTGCATGCTACACCTTCCACTCCTGTCCACATATAATGTATCAACACCTTACACCTTTCCCACACTCCACACCTGCCCCACAATCTTCCAAGCGGTTGATTAGGACATCCTACTTCTTTTACTACTTCTTTTACACATCTGAAACCTGCATGGGTCATCCTCCACACACACACACACACACACACACACACACACACACACACACACACAAAGATAGATAGATAGATAGATATTTTATTGACAGCTTACAAATGTGTAATACATAGATCAAAATGAAAAGTAAGACAAATATTGTAATTACAAAAGGATCACCCATAAGAGAAAGAACAAACAGTAGTCCATAATTAAATTTTCATAAACCAATAAACACAAATTAAGTAAATAGGAAGACAAACACTTATTTCCAACATGATAAAAAAACTAAAAAGAGATTCAGTTCCACTCGTCACAATATTCATAAATCGTACGTCCCTATAAGACTATAAAAATTGTCGGTTTAAAAGTCTACCATATTTATTACTTGTAACTTGGATGGACTCACAATATCATGAATAATTCTGCAGGTGACTTCATCAGTAAAATTAGAAAATAAATCATTTATGGTATCAGATCTGTACAACTCCCTAATGTTTTGTGTCTGGGGACACACCTCTATTACATGTTCTTCAGACTGCACGTCACCACATACGTACAGGCGCTCCTCGAGAGGAAGCCAACTACGTCCCCGCCTGTTCCAACGACCTGTTTCCACTGCCAAACTGTGTCCACACACTCTAAAACGTGTAAACGAAATCCTGTGAAGGTCGTTGATTGTGTGTCTTCTCATGAACTGCATGTACTTTGAAATGTGGGTTTAAAGTTTTATACACATTGTATCTTTATGATCGGGAGTTAGCAATGGCATTGTGCACATTATGCAGCAGTGTAGACATAGGGACATCGTTTTGTGTCATGTGGGCAATAAGTTTCCCAACTGGAGTATTTAATATTCCATCTATCCATCCATATATACATACGTAGAAACATCCATTATAATCCATTACATCGCTCTTAACTACACTGATCCTGCCAATGTACACGACCCATATCGCTAGAAAAATAATATTTAAACTCGTTCCTGGTGTCATGTCCATCAACCGTACTCTTGTTACCATGTAGCTGCTTTTCGACCAAATCCTGCATGCACGATGGATCACAATACGTCCTCCACGAGCCTGGCACCACTGATGCATAATCAATGTCCTCGACATCGAATGTACCGGGAGGAGTGTATGCTCATCTTGATGTGTTACTTTTTCTAAGGATATTGTGCAAATGTACGCATGCCATTATTACTACCACCGCTGTGTCAGGTGTAAGATGCATTGATTTGCGAAATACCCTGAAAACTGCACTAACAATGCCAAACGCATTCTCTACAATCAGACTTGCGTTACTTAAGAGATAATTAAATATTTTCTCAGCAGAGGCCTTGTCATGCCATCCTGGGTAGGGTTTCATAAAGTTCTGTGATAGCGGAAATGCGTCGTCACTGTCAAATACATATGGCTCAGGCTTTGCGCGACCAGGAAGAGGTTCTGGTGGTGGTAGATTCATCATACAGGTGTCCAGTGCATTTCTAAAGCGGTATTTGCATAAACTCCACCATCGGAAATACACCCTTGACACCCAGCATTCACATACAGTACATGAAATTATAAGAAGCATCGACAACAGCAAAGAGAATGATGCTAAAATACTTTTTGTAGTTGTGATATTCACTTCCACTACATGGTGGACATTAAAGCGTGATATGTTTGCCGTCCATGGCTCCAGTGCAATGCGGTGAACCCCCCATTTCAATGTCTATCCACTCCTCCGGCGTCTTTGGTAGCTGAAAGTAAATCGTGGCGATAGTGCAGTTGACACATACGTACATACATGATTATTATATTATATTCTATGGCCAGTGTACATAAAACTTTAGTCCCGGTTGTAACCGCCCAGCTGAGGACTACTTGCAGTACCGGTAATAGATACGCTCGGATATGGCGGCTACGAACGGGAATAAGTTTTGAGTATCCCGGCCAAAATGCATACTTGACACACAGTACCTGGGCCACCTGGCTACACTTTAGGCCCGGTGTTAGGTGCGTATGCCTAGGGGGGCATGTGACTAAATTATGCCGCATGTTACGTAAATAGGCTTCCTCGCACAACAAACATGATACATAGGAAACTGGGTGGAGTACAGGTACAGATGCATTCACATGCCATGTATATTATACATACTGTACATCAGTACAAACGCCCTTGCAGAGTGCATAGTACTGTACCTCATTTACATGGTGGGCCAGGCATTTTGTTCCATATTCACATGGTACACCTTCCTAACCCCTTTCACTCCCCAACAAATGCCGGTGTGTGTCACATTACAATCTCTTCGGACTGTACTGATATCCATAACAGTAATGTATGGCACTATCGATTTCAGAGTAGTCAGACTACGGATGCGCAACAGGGGACATCTACGAATGGTCCACAGCATATGCAAGACAGCCATGACGACGTGGGGGAGGACGTGGAACAGGCTTCAACAGTGGAGATCCTGGTGTGGCTGCACCCACCACACAGAAGCGTGCACGCGGTGCATCCAAGAAGAAAGCGGACGTCATGGCAGAGGAAGCCTACGAGATCATGAGGTCATTAAAAGAGCAGTATGCTACGCGTGAGGAATGACAAATTTTCGGTGATTTAACTGAATCTAAACTTAGGGGACTTAAAACACAACATGCCAGGAACACTGTGCAAAATATGATACAAAACATATTGTATAACGCTGATAAAGGCCAGTATGATTTCCCACCCGCCTGCAATTACATGCCACAGCCATGTACACAATACACACCACCATCCATAGCAGACAGTGATAATACTTAACATAATAAGCACACTGTCAGCTTGTGTGGTTTCTACTGGTTTGGGGGCACCAATATTTTTGTAACATTGTTACAAGTCATCAATAAAATGTTGCAGATTATTCTTCTTAACCCTACTTTGGCTCTACATGTACCAACAAAAACACTATGCCCTTACATTACTGAACAGATTGCGTGTGATACAGGGGTGTGGTTTCACAGTGTCATAATTTACATGTCATTACCTTGTACATGACATGCACGGTGGGTTACATACCTTTCATGGCGGAATATAGTTTTCATGACATCGTGTAGCCATACCTATGTTTCACTGTGGACATAATTATTCCATCACACTTACTTTCACATACTCTCTGAGAGCTTTCACGAGGCCGCTGCATACCTCCGGTATTATTTTAGACATACTCTACTTAGATATCCTGAAGAAGTAACTGAGGCTACGGTACGAGTCGTCGGTTGCCAGGTATCGCAAAGTCACTGCCAGGCGATCCGCTGATGATATTGGTGTCCTCAATGTTGTGTGCACCTTACTGATGTCAGGCCCGATTTTTTGCAGTAACAGCTTGAAATTCGTCATCGACACCCAGAAAAAGAGTTTTTAAAGGCCGAGCTGTGACCTATTTGTGCAGGAATAAGTCCAGCATCGTCTATTATCATGTCCCGGTACGCACTGTGCCTATTGTTACGGAACAGAGAAAGATAATGTACACTTTAAGTGAGAATACTAAAAATCACTACTGTCCCGTAAAGTTCCAGCTTCAAAACAAAAGAGTTAGGTAAAATTACAAGTTAAAGTTTAATGCTCAAACTAACAACAAAACATTCAGGACTCATAAGGATAATGTAATGGCAAATAAACAGGTTAAATATATGGTTAACTGCAATAGCCTCTGTTAACACGAAATTAGCGAGAGTAAATTTATCTAAGTCAGCCCTGATAAAATGAAAATACACCAGGTAATGCTCAGTTAATGCAAGATAAATTATTACAGATACAAACTATTATCAAAAATGACTGACAAGGAACCCAACATTAATCAAAAACCTCACTAGGCCTAAGAATTAACCTTATGCTACACAGTACAAGAAAAAATACAACAGTTATACTTAAATTACACACACCTGCCAGATGTTTGGAGATTTCTTGAGCACTCACAATAATAATATCTGTACAGGGGAGGACAGAGATGTGAACAAAATGAGGAGCAGATCTAAGTGGCAATGATGCAGAGACTGAGCTCATTATATAGGGGCCGGCAGAGCTTGATACAACTTGTAAGAAGGACGCGCAAATGAAGCCATGGGGACAAAGAGTTGACAATCCTGCTCTGAACTCCAGAAATGACGACTTACTCTACTATAACGGTAGAAGGGGGGAACTGAGGCAGAACACGCTCGTGATCAAACATGCAGCATACTGTGC
Organism: Coenobita brevimanus; assembly: GCF_032717465.1. NCBI lineage: Eukaryota > Metazoa > Arthropoda > Malacostraca > Decapoda > Coenobitidae > Coenobita > Coenobita brevimanus. The sequence continues at coordinate 32,494,636 of NC_137069.1, forward strand.
GTTAAAATTACACAAAGGATGATGAAATCATAGGCTATGTAACACCTCCCCACAAAGAAAAAGAAATTTACAAAGGAAATTTCTTATTACTCTAAAACAATCTGTCTAAAGTCTAGATTGCAATCTGCAATAACATTTTCTTTCCCCTTGACATGTTGTATGTCTAATGAATACTCCTGAAGAAGTAGACTCCATCTTGTCAATCTCTGATTTTTATCTTTAAACTTACTAAGGAATTTCAGTGGGTTGTGATCGGTATAAATGACTATGGGGTCAAAACCAGAACACAAATAAAATGAAAACTGCTGTAAACCCAAAATCAAGGCCAAAAGCTCTTTCTCAATAGTGGAGTAGTTCTTTTGAGGTGGAGTGAACTTCTTACTGTAATAAGATACAGGATGTTCAATACCCTGATCATCCTCTTGCAGCAAAACAGCCCCAGCTCCTGTATCACTTGCATCAACAGCCATCTTAAAAGGCTTAGCAAAATTTGGAGTAGCGATCACTGGCTGACTTAATAGAATAGCTTTAAGTTTGTTGAAAGAGGATTCACAGTTATCGGTCCAGACAAATTTAACTCCCTTTTTCAGTAGGTCTGTAAGTGGTGATACAAGAATAGAAAAGTTAAGAACAAATCTCCTGTAATAACCTACCATTCCCAAAAATCTTTGTAGCTCTTTCCTACTTTTAGGTCTGGGAAGATCACTTATAACCTGAACCTTAGCTCCTGGTGGTGCAACATGTCCATCACCAATTACATACCCAAGGTACTGAACTTTAGCTTGACCAAACTCACACTTTGATAAATTAGCTACAAGATTAGCCTGAACTAAATGGTCAAGAAATTTACTGACATGGCATAGATGATCTTTCCAGTTGTCACTAAAGATTAATACATCATCAATATAAACAACACACCCTGCCAAACCCTCTGTTACAACATTCATGAGCTTCTGAAATGTGGCTGGTGCATTCTTCATACCATATGGCATTACCGAACATGCAAAAGCCTTTCCTAGTGTTACAAAACATGAGATCTCCCTAGCACGTTCAGTCATAGGTACTTGCCAGTATCCCTTTAACAAATCAAACTTACTTATGTACCTAGCCTTTCCGATCTTGTCTATGCAATCTTCCACACGAGGGAGAGGGTAAGTGTCTGTTTTAGTTATCTGATTAACACGTCTGTAGTCGATGCAAAGCCTCTGTGACCCACCTGGCTTAGGGACTAGAGTGACAGGAGAACTCCACTCACTCTGACAGGGCTCAATCATCTTGTGGTCCAACAGGTAGCCAAGCTCCTTCTGGGTGAGAGGAACTTTCACTGGGTTCACACAGTAAGGAGGCAATTTAATTGGCTTTGCGTCTCCAACATCGACATCATGCATCAACACAGTGGTTCTTCCTGGAGTGGCACGGAACACTTGCGGGTACTCCTGCAGTAATGCCGAAAACTCCTGCCTTTCCTTGGGAGGTAGATGAGAAAGCTTAGTCTGGAGATCATTCATGATATCAGGATTCTTCCCCAAACTATCACTCAGGCTCATACTGCATGGGAGAGCTTCACTTGCAGACTCGGGTGGAACAGCTACAGTGCAGACTGGATTATTTTCGTCCCGCCTGTGATATAACTTTAGCATGTTGATGTGACATAGTTGCTTGTTCTTTCTACGATCTGGTGTGGCGATGACATAGTTGACATCATTGAGTTTCTTCTCCACGAAATAAGGACCACTAAACTTGGCTTGAAGAGGTTGCCCATGAACTGGTAGCAGAATCAAAACCTGATCTCCTGGCTGAAAGTGGCGTAACCTGGACTTCTTATCATACCAAGTCTTCATCTTCTCCTGAGCAGCTCCTAAATTCTCTCTCGCCAGCTGTAAAGCAGTGGACAGCCGTTCTTTGAACTTCATCACATACTCCAGCAGGTTGACGTCATCTTCCTCCGACAGCCAGCATTCCTTGAGTAACTTAAGGGGTCCTCTTACTTCATGCCCAAACAGTAGCTCAAAAGGTGAGAAGCCCAGTGATTCATTTGGAGATTCTCTTGCGGCAAATACAACAAATGGAAGACCTTTGTCCCAGTCTTTCTGATGTTCCAAACAGTATTTCTTGAGCATCGATTTGAGTGTTTGATGATATCTCTCCAACGCTCCTTGGGTCTGGGGATGGTAAGCTGAAGACGTGATCTGGGTGATGCCCAACTCTTTCAGAGACTGCTTGAAAACATTTGACATGAAATTACTTCCCCGGTCTGACTGTACCTCCTTGGGCAGACCAAACTTTGTGAAGAACCCTAGCATTTCCTTAACTACGTTCTTTGCTGAGATATTTCTAAGTGGAATGGCTTCAGGATAACGAGTAGCCATATCAATCAGGGTCAACACATAAGAAAATCCTGAAGAAGTCTTAGGAAGAGGGCCCACAATATCCACCAACACACGGGTGAAAGGCGCCTCAAAAGGAGGAATGGGAACTAGAGGTGCAACCTTTTCGGTCTGATTACACTTCCCCACAACTTGACAGGTGTGACAAGACTTACAATACCAGGAAACATCCCTGAAGATACCTGGCCAGTAGAAGTGTTTCAAAATGCGTGCCACAGTCTTCCTCACTCCAAGGTGTCCTGCCAAACTGGAATCATGAGCCACTCTAATGATATCCTGCCTACAAACACGAGGGATGACAACTTGATGTACAACCTCCCATTCACAGTCGGCTGATGCTGTTGGGGGTCTCCACTTCCTCATAAGTACTCCTGACTTTACATAATAACAAGTAGAAGCACCGGCTGACTCTTCTTCACTGTAAGCAGAGTTAGCTAGACCTTTCAACTCAGGGTCAGCAACCTGCAACTCAACCAACACTTGACGAGACAAATTATCAACACTACGGGGTACTGCCTCATCTGGTGAGTGGTCCAAATTAGCAAGAAAAGTGTCAGCTAGGATAACATCATCATCATCATTATCCTCTAAATCACCAGTAACTTTAGACTTAGCCCTAGTGACAGCACATGCAGAGAACACATCAGGGACATCACAATCCTGGGTCGCAGCCACTGGCTCACTAGACAACTGAGGAGCTGGACACACTTGACTTCCACCAATATCATTTCCAAGTTAGAAAGTTACACCTGACATTGGGAGTGTCTCAACCAACCCAACCATAACGGAACCATTAACAAAACCAGACTCTAAATTCACTCTGCACAGAGGGACAGAGAAGTAATTATTCCCTACACCTTGTAAGATTACAGTTTCATCAGAGGAATTAACATTAGAGCCTAGAACACTGGTCAGCATAAGGGATTGGCAAGCACCTGTATCACGATATATTTTAACTGATTTCCTGTCATTACTGTCCAGAGGACTGACAAAACCATCAGACAGGAAATTAGCACATGAACTCTTGAGAGTGTCACCCACGTTACTGCTCAAAAGAGGAGCTCCATCATGAGAATTTAAGTTACCCCTCAAAGCAGGTTTAGTTAACTCAGTTAAAGAATTTTGGGAACTCTCAAGAGTGGACACTAGACCAATTGACTGAATATTTAAAGACTCCTTTTTGTTCACATTACGCTGTCTCCTGAAACATCTCTCCGTAGTATGACCAAGCTTACTACAATAAGTACATTTACTTTTCTGAAATCTAGAGGTGAAGCTGGTATTTACTTCCTGAGAAACATCTTCTTTATTCTCTTTCCTGTTACCTGTACTCTGAGTAGAGGCAACGTACTTACTCTCAGCTTTCCCTTTTTCTCTAGAATATCTCTTGTGAGTGAGAACATACTCATCAGCTAAAACTGCAGCATCAGACAAATTATCTATTCTTTTCTCATCAAGATATAGGCTTACATCTTTACTAATACACCTTTTGAAGTCCTCCAGCAAAATCATCTGCTTAAATTTGTCAAAATCAGAATCCACATTCTTAGAATTTAACCTCTGCTCTAACAGATCTTCTTTGATTTTTGCATACTCAACATGGGATTGCTTATCTTGCTTATAAGTTGTCCTAAATTTTACTCTATAGGCTTCAGGAACAAGCTCATAGGCCTTAAGAATCAAGCTCTTAACTACATCATAATTATCAGATTGATCCTGAGGCAAAGATGCATAAGTTACTTGAGCTTTACCGGTGAGAACAGTTTGAAGGAGTACTGGCCAATTCTGTCTGGGCCAATTAAAACCTGTAGCTACCCTCTCAAACAACTGAAAATACTTTGTTAAATCAGATTCATTAAAAGGAGGGACAAGATTAACATTTTTAGCCACATCAAAATCATCAGAGCTAGATGATCCAGTTCCACCTTGTTTCATGCGATACTCATGGTCTGCCTGAATCCTAGCAATTTCAACTTGTGCCTCAGCCTCCTTAGCTTTTGCCTGAAATTCAGCTTCCTTCACACGAGCCTCCTGCAGGGCTAGCTGTAACTTAGCTAATTCAATCTGCGTTTGCTCATTTCGAGGAGTTACATTAAACAAGCTTTCATTAATCATGTCAACAATTTGATCTTTAGAATGATGAGAGCGAACAGCAATTCCCAATTGTTGAGCAACAAGCTTAAGTTCATTCTTTGTTCTGTTTTCTACATCACACACTGTTTGCACATTTGACAAAAAATCTTTGGCTTCATCAAGTGTAGTAATAGTAGGCATCATGAATAAGTAACAGTCACAAAATATCGAGCAATATCCTTATGATAATATCCTGAATATCCTGATAAGAGGTCGCCAAATTTATGTTACGGAACAGAGAAAGATAATGTACACTTTAAGTGAGAATACTAAAAATCACTACTGTCCCGTAAAGTTCCAGGTTCAAAACAAAAGAGTTAGGTAAAATTACAAGTTAAAGTTTAATGCTCAAACTAACAACAAAACATTCAGGACTCATAAGGATAATGTAATGGCAAATAAACAGGTTAAATATATGGTTAACTGCAATAGCCTCTGTTAACACGAAATTAGCGAGAGTAAATTTATCTAAGTCAGATCTGATAAAATGAAAATACACCAGGTAATGCTCAGTTAATGCAAGATAAATTATTACAGATACAAACTATTATCAAAAATGACTGACAAAGAACCCAACATTAATCAAAAACCTCACTAGGCCTAAGAATTAACCTTATGCTACACAGTACAAGAAAAAATACAACAGTTATACTCAAATTACACACAGCTGCCAGATGTTTGGAGATTTCTTGAGCACTCACAATAATAATATCTGTACAGGGGAGGACAGAGATGTGAACAAAATGAGGAGCAGATCTAAGTGGCAATGATGCAGAGACTGAGTTCATTATATAGGGGCCGGCAGAGCTTGATACAACTTGTAAGAAGGACGCGCAAATGAAGCCATGGGGACAAAGAGTTGACAATCCTGCTCTGAACTCCAGAAATGACGACTTACTCTACTATAACGGTAGAAGGGGGGAACTGAGGCAGAACACGCTCGTGATCAAACATGCAGCATACTGTGCGTTAAAATTACACAAAGGATGATGAAATCATAGGCTATGTAACACTATCTGCCTTCCTGTTCGTAAATGGTGGTCGAACCCAAAATCGGCGACGGCGTTTAGGTTTACGTGCACACAGGGCACGACACAACTCCAGAGTTGCAGCCGCGGCCAACAAAAGATCCTCACCCGCCGGCGTTGTGGTGAGTACTGATACAAGCACGCATCCGTGTGGACGGACTGTATGTCAGCTTCGAACATGTTTACTTGCCCCGAACAACATTATCAGACATTGCTTCCATCATGTTTGTGGCATGTTCAGGAGCATGTTCGGGACATGTTCAGGAGCATGTTCAGGGCAATGTTTCGGACAATGTCCGGGGGCAAGTGTGTCCGCACCCTTAGGGATCAAACGAAAAGTGTTGCCCTCCCACAATATTAACCGATGTTCAAAGGAATGAGGGAGAGAACACTAAAATAGCAGTTTAAGATATCCTAAGAAGTTGGAAAAAATGTCAGAGAGAGAGAGAGAGAGAGAGAGAGAGAGAGAGCAGTGAAAACGTTAGACATGTAAAGGTGGGAAGTGAAAATGACTACACATAATGTATGTCAGTGTGGGAGAAGACGAAAAAGACCATTCAGAGGAGATTATGTTGGTAAAAAGGAGAAGAAAAAGATGATGATGATGAAGGAGAAGGAGAAGAAGACGAAGAAGAAAATGAAGGAAATGTCGCCATCGCAAGTCTGGGATAAAAATGTGAGCTGTTATTATTGTCTTATGGGGTATTACAGGATCAAGGCTCTCTTCTTTATGTGGAGAGAGAGAGAGAGAGAGACAGACAGACAGACAGACAGACAGACAAGCAGACAGACAGACAGACAGACAGACAGACAAGCAGACAGACAGACAGACAGACAGACAGACAAGCAGACAGACAGACAGAGACAGACAGACAGACAGACAGACAAACAGACAGACAGAGAAGCAGAAAGGTATACAGAGTTTGGCAGATAGTCAGACAGATAAACAGAAGGGTAGACAGGTAAGTATACAGATAAAAGAGAGAGAGAGAGAGAGAGAGAGAGAGAGAGAGAGAGAGAGAGAGAGACAGACAGACAGACAGACAGACAGAGACAGAGACAGAGAAAAACAGACATATAGACAGACAGAGAAGCAGAAAGGTATACAGAGTTTGGCAGACAGTCAGACAGATAAAAAGAAGGGTAGTCAGGTAAGTATACAGATAAAATAGAGAGAGAGAGAGAGAGAGAGAGAGAGAGAGAGAGAGAGACTACACGCAGTCCCCAACCTCCACTTCTTGGCAGGTTAACAGCACAAAACTAGAGAGTAACTACTTCATTACTACTTCATTTTAAAGATATAACAAGAGAAGCCTGAGTGTGACCTCATAATAGGGGATTTATTTGAGAGAATGAGGAGGGAGGGTGGAGTACTGGAGAGGAAGAAGGTGGGAGGGTTGAGGACTGGAGGGGAAGAGGGTGGGAGGGTGGAGGAGAAACTGGAGGGGGAGAGGGAGGGTGGGTGGAGGACTGATGAGGGAGACGGAGGGAGGGTGGAGGAGAAACTGGAGGGGGAAAGGGAGGGGAGTGGAGGAGAGACTAGATGGGAAGAGGGAGGGAGGGTGGAGGAGAGACTGGAAGGGAGGAGGGTGGGAGGGTAGGTGGAGGACTGGAGGGGGGGAAGGGAGGAAGGGTGAACGACTGGAGGGGAGAGGGAGGGAGGGAGAATGAGAGACTGGAAGGAGAGAGGGAGGGAGGGTGAAGGAGAGACTGGAAAGAGGAAAGAGGGAAACTGGGTACAAAGGAGTACAAAGGAAAGCAAACAGCAACAGACCTTATGGTCCTTTCGAGGCTGTTTGTTACAGAGGAGACTATGACTACGAGATCTAACATTACATGCTGAAGGATAAGGATAGTAAAGCAAGAAGGCTCCCCCCGCCTCCAAACCCTCCAGTTAAGACTGGGATGAAAAGTGAGGGAAACCACCATGCAGCATGGAAACTCTAACATGGAAATTTCATAGGAAAGGCTGAAAAGGAAAAGCTACATTCTATAATACTTTATCTGTAAGCTACCAATATGAATATCCTGAAAGTAGTAAAGTAAAATCAATAATCAAATAAATAAATAAATAAATAACGTATGAAACCATGTACGGGTACACTGAGTGAACAGGGCGTCAGCGGACACAGAGTGGAAATTGCACAGAGCACAGTGTGGATGTTCAGGGGTGGTGCGGCAGCCTTGCCTGGCGCTATTAAGTTAGGCAGCAGTCAATCAGGTCCCAGTTCCGTTCATTCCACTGAGACTAGGAACTTTCCCATGCGGGACAAGCACACAAGTCACCTCCTGAAGTTGTGACCCCTGGTATATTAACAAAAATCCTTATGGTGGTCGCTTAACTAACAGGGACCCTCAGTGATCCACAGCCCATCACAGGTCGAAAGTATGAGTAGTGACCGTTAACTCAGGGGTATCTGTGCATATCATAGTCTGTACATATACTATATTTGCATATAATAAACTGATCCAGGCTCTAAAAAAATAAAATGAAAAATTATACATAAACAAGTGTTTTTTTCAGGAGTAAACATATTAAGCTGGGGGTTAGATGACAAATATTTATCCAGGCGACCTTTAAAGGTCAGTACTGTATTACAATTTACAACACTGGAGGGCAATTTACTCCATATATTTACAACTCTATTAAAGAAATGCTTAGCTTCATGCGACTGGAATCGTTTGCCAATTATTTTATGCCCATTGCCTCTAGTATAACTCGAGTGATCAACTGTGAAGTATTTATCGACAGCCATGTTATCAAGTCCTTTGAATATTTTGAATACTTGAATTAGATCTCCTCGTATCCTCCGTTTAGTTAGGGTAAATAGATTCAGAGCTTCTAAACATTCCTCGTACGGTTTATTTCTCAATCTAGGTATCATCTTTGTCATCCTTCCCTGCACTCTTTCAAGCTTTTCCATATCGTTTTTATAATATGGTGACCAAAACTGAATGCAATACTCCAAGTGTGGGCGTACTAAGAAATTATACAAAGTGATGACGATGTTATCGGATTTACATTGAAATGCTTTACTTATGACTCCTGTTAATTTACTGGCTTTTTTCACAGCTTGTGTGCATTGTTTACTTGGTTTCAGATCGTTTGTTATTATAACTCCTAAGTCTTTTTCATGGTTTACCCTATCAAGTAGGACATTATTCATGCTATAACTTGCTCTTACATTTTTATTGCCAATGTTTGCATTTATTAATATTGAAATCCATTTGCCAAACTTGGGCCCAATTAAACGGTTAATCAAGATCTCTGTGAATTGCCTGCCTTTGCAGTGCTGTATCTGCTCTGTTACCTATTTTAGTATCGTCAGCAAATTTTGAATCTTACAACATAATCCTTCATCAGTATCATTTACATATATCAAGTAAAGAAAAGGACCTAACACTGAACCCTGTGGCACTCCACTTATAACGTTTATCCAGTCTGACTCTTTTCCGGTTATTTCAATGCTTTGCTTTCGTCCGGTGAGCCAGTCTTCTACCCACCCGAGAACACTGCCGCTGAAACCATGTGCCTTTAGCTTCTGAAGGAGTCTTTTGTGTGGAACTTTGTCAAAAGCCTTTTGAAAGTCAAGGTAAACAACATCAACAGATTTAGTGTCGTCATACATGCTCAGTATTTCACTGAAAAAGTTCAGCAGATTCGTGAAGCAAGAGCGATTATTACGAAAACCATGTTGAGAATCTTTTATGAGACTGTTTGATTCTAAGTGTTCCACAAACTTGTCTCTGATCATAGATTGAAGCAATTTGCAAATCACTGATGTTAAACTAATTGGGTGGTAGTTTTCTGGCAGTGCTCTGTTGCCTTTTTTGAATATTGAGGTTATTAGCAAGTTTCCATTCATGTGGCACCTTACTGCTCTTAAGTGATAAGTTAAAAATTTCAGATAAGGCTGTGATATTTCTTTCTGTAGTTCCTTCAAAACACGTGGAGAGATTTTGTCCAGTCCCAGTGTTTTATTCTCTTTTAATTTGCTAATTGCACGTTGTACATCTCAATCACTAACCAGGGCTCTTGTTTGGCGAGCCACAGCTCGCAAATGCGAGTATTTTTTCCCTTCGGCAAACAAATTTTACATGCAAGTCGCCTTTTGGCGAGGAGAAAATACCTCCACTTCAAAACCCAGTAAGCTACAGAATAAGTAAATCTCTCTTAAATGAACAAAAAAGCATGTTGTGATCGATTATTAAGTCTTCCCTTGTGGCCATTGTGAATGTTTAAAACCTCATTATATGATTCTAATCATCACAATGTGTAAATAAATATATATATTTATTGCTCGTATAATACTGAACTTCGCCTCGTAGTCAGTATGGCTACTCAAATTATTTTTGGCTCGTAAATCTGAAACCTTAGGAGCTAAATGGCTCGCAACCATCGGCAGATAGCAAGAGCCCTGCTAACTGTAATGTTAGTGATTATGTTGTCCTCTTCTATGGGAATGGGGGAAACAGCAGGAATCGAATGTATATTTTCTATTGTAAATACTGATGCGAAGAAAGTATTAAGAATTTTCGCCATCATTGTTTCATCATCAGTGTGCTCTCCGTCATCTGTGACTAAGGGACCGATTGTCGGAGTTCTTACCTTTTTGCTTCTAATGTAACTGAAAAATTCTTTGGAATATGATTTACTGATACTTGCAATATGTGCCTCAAGGTTTTACTTACTGCATTTAATTAATTTTTTGGCTTTCCGTTGAAGGGCATCGTATTTATTTTTATCACTTTGACTCTTTGTAGTATTATAATTTTTACATGCAAGATTCTTTGCTTCCAGACAATGTTTAATGTTAGTTCCACCATTTGGGTTTAGAATTTTTGGCAGGCCTTCCGTTTCGCATTGGAATACATGCCCTGACATCACTATTGAGAGTTTCTGTAAAATAATTCCACCCTTCATTCATTATAAAGCTTTGACAATAGGACGCCAGTCACCTACACCAACAATTGACTTTAATTTCTTAAAATATTCCCTCTTAAAGTCAGGCATTTTCTCACAACTGGCCCTGACATTGTCTTCACTGATTTAATGTTAAATATAACTGTGCGATGATCACTTGTACTAAATTCTTCTCCTACGATAACATTACTCACTACGTTTTCTGATGTGGCTAAGACAATATTTAAGATTTTAGCTCCACGTGTCGGATAATTTACAAATTGATACAAAGAACTTTCCTGTAAGTTTGTATACTGTACAGGTCTAACCCTGCATGTGAGGATAGCACTTCTCCCCATTTTGGAACTGGTAAATTAAAATGACAAAATATTATAGTGCTTTACACAAAAGATATTTTGGCAATTTGACTGTAGATTTCATTGTCGATGTTCAGTGGCTGACTGGGTGGACGATAAATTAACCCAAGAGTGATTTTATGAAAAGATTCATTTCTAAGCTGAATATAAATAGTGCCAATGTTTCCAATAATGGCTTGGTAATTACGACTGAATGAAATCCTGATTTAAAATATAACAACACACCGCCCCCTGATCAATTCTTCGTTTCAATACTGAAAATGTGAGAGCCTGGTAAATTAAACTCTGCTAGAAAATCTCTTTGCTCAGTATTTAGCCACGATTCTGTTATACCATTTACGTCATAATCTTCAGTCAAGACAAGGGCCTCTAAATCAGAAAATTTATTACGTAGACTACGCCAATTTACAAGAAGAGCTTTAATGTGTTTTCCTTTCCGACGTGGGGAGCTTCCATTACTTACTGGGTCATCGGATCGTATGACATCTACGTTTGCCTCTCTTGATTCTTGTTTTTTCTCCAGAAAAAACTTACTGCATCGCTAAGCAAACGACTGAGACGGGCAGACCAATGGCATTCAAGTGCAGTCCATCATTGGCAAATAATGTTCCCTGCTCATAAAACTGATTCCACGTGTCGATGAACTCAACTCCTTCCTGCAGGCAAAGTGACCTGACCCTATTATTTAATACTTTACTGGAGATGGCATTCCCTGTACCAATCCTTGAGAATATTCCTGAAATTAAAATGTTGTCAGTTTTCTCCTTGTAGCGTCTAATCATTCTCCTGTAGTTCTCTATCAGTTCCTCTGATAGGGTTCATACGACATCATTTGTACCTTCATGAATGATAACTAGGCTGTCATTTTCTGCATTCTCAAAAATGTCATCCACAGCCTCCGTTACGTTGTCTACTCCTGCACCTGGGATACAAAAACGCTTTCGTTTAGAGGGTGCCCGGCCACAAAATTCAACCAACTGACCACAGATGATGGTGTACCCCACAATTGCTGTCGGAGGACCTTCAGCTGCGTGGACCGAGCAATGTTATGAGTCCATATTATATTTACAAATCATACAAGATAGATAGATAAATAGACAGATAGACAGCTCTATGCGAGCCTGGGAATGGGAAATGATCTTGCAAGTTACACTGAGGAAAAGCTGACGACAGATTAGGAAGTAGCCAGTCAGGAGATGATGCAGATAGTTTGTCAGCGATACACCAGGTGAACACACATACACACATACTCACACACAGGCTTCTAGAACTCATCATGGTCTCCAAGAGACGGGACACTGTCACTTTCGCAAGTGAATCAACGATTGAACGAAAGTGCTGCACATCCTTACATGCTGTTCATCTTTGTCCTGCGTACATTTTCACGTTTCAGCCTACTGATACAGTCCCTTGTGAAATGGCTATCATCAGAAATGACAATATTCATCATCATTGCAACTTCACTTTTGCTCCAGACAAACTTGTACACCATCAACGCATTGGACACTCACAGTTTTTTTATTTCCCTCATAACACATCAGTTTACATAGTCTGTCCAGATATACCACCATCTCATACATCAGCATCAGGATTATACATAGCACCAGACTACTGTGCGGTATTTACAGCAGCCATGTCTACTTTATCCACCATCAATCACTATGCCATTCTCAATCATACACACAAACATTTCCACCCACTGCCTGATATGGACTTAAACATGAGCACGAGTATTAAGTTGACTTCACCTAAGTTTGAAACTATGCAACTGATCAATGAAACAATGAAGCCCTGGGAAGATTTGAGTTTGAGTATGTTCAACCCATATTATGTGTATAGCCCAGCACCTACTGTCTTTATAATCTTTTGCATTGTATTTGCAGTACTGCTGTTTGCAATGCACAGAATGCATGCAAGAATTGCTAATTTGGAGTCATTATTTAGTGGGGGGAGAGTTAACATCCAAGTTAACCCCCCTGAATGAAGTGTACATATTTTGTATATATATATATATATATATATATATATATATATATATATATATATATATATATATATATATATATATATATATATATATATATATATATATAAAATACAATGAAGAATGACCCATGTATGGCATACCAGTACCATTATCTTTAAATGAAATATCAATAACTCTTACCATAATCTTAATTTTAAACTTTTTTTTTTTTTTTTGCATGTATGCATTTCACTACAATAACCCAAGTACATACTGTATTACAGTTAAATAATTTGCTTTTAATGCATTTATTCAAATATGTATACAACTTGTTTAAAATGTAATATTACTGAATAATCACTATTTACTATAAATATTATATGTATATAATATTATAATCAATATTATGTACTAATAAATTAGCATGTATCAATGATAATTGCTGTCGGAGGACCTTCAGCTGCGTGGAACGAGCAATGTTATGAGTCCATATTCTATCTATCTATCTATCTATTGCCAGACGCCTCAATCCCGTTTGGGGTGGCCACAAACAAATCGCCTCCACGTCGCCCTGTCCCCCGCCATTTCACTGCCCTGCTCCCAACTCACACCCCCCTCTCTCATATACCTCTCCACCCCATCCCTCCATCTCATCCTCGGCCTCCCCCTCCCTCTTCCCCCCTCCACCTCACTCACATACACTCTCTTCGTCAGTCTTTCACCCTCCATCCTCTCCACATGGCCAAACCACCTCAGTGTGTTCCTCATAACGCTTCCTATCACATCCACATCCACACCACAATGCTCCTTTATTATATTTACAAATCATACTAGATAGATAGATAAATAGACAGATAGACAGCTCTATGCGAACCTGGGAATGGAAAATGATCTTGCAAGTTACACTGAGGAAAAGCTGACGACAGATTAGGAAGTAGCCAGTCAGGAGATGATGCAGTTAGTTTGTCAGCGATACACCAGGTGAACACACATACACACATACTCACACACAGGCTTCTAGAACTTTCCAACCACAGGGAACACACGTGATACGACTCCTGTTTCACCAGAATTTAGGAAAGAGAGCTCAGAAGGAGAGAGGCCATAGAAGCAGCAGGGAGTGGGAAGAAAGGCTTAGCAACTTGGAAGAGAGAGAGAGAGAGAGAGAGAGAGAGATAGGGAGATAGCTAGCGGGACTCTACTTTATACTTCGCTCTGTGTGAGAGACTTGTTAATATTTCCAAGACAAATAAAAATAGTCCCATACTATTCTTTACATCTCCTGTCATTGAATGACAAATGGGAAAGAAGATTATCTACTTACAAAGCTACTCAAGTATAACAACCGCTCGTCCACAAGTCTAATATATATAACTTCTCTACAAGTAAAAACAAAGTCTTTTTATGACACCCGTGCTTCATGGGGCTCTTCCTCTACTTCTGCGAGAATCTGAAACTTGTTGTATGTGGTTACTGGAATGATGCTTCCTTTCCTTGCAAGCCTTGCACCATTCCGCACTGGCTGGAACTCATTCTGTACAGTGCAAGGAGAAGTAATTACAGCGGGAGGAGGCTGGTCAACCTGGACTGTAGTTGGCTGAACAGTGACATCATCCTCCGCATTGTGTCCGACATTACTCGCAATGAATTCCTCCAGCACATCAACTTTTCAGGTCAGGCTGTTGATTTTGTTTTGTAGCCTTGGTCAGCTTGTCTTCCAGGCTCTGACGTAGTTTGCACATCCTGCAAACAAAGATGTGATCCATATAAATGGATCCAGTGAAGCTACTGGAGCAGATTATGCAAATAATGTTCAGCGGCATTCTGAAATCCAAGGTTACTTCGAAGATTTATCAGAGAAAAAGAATCCGATAATACTGATTAGTACTGTACCTGGAAGAGATATTGGAAGAAGAATAAGTTACATATACAAGACCTGCTAGAACTGACAATTTATGCAATGGTTACAGGTTTTGCTGGCGGTGGTTTTGTTGCTGTTTAGAACTGTACAGGAATGGCTACCTTACTGGTTAGTAATACACCTGTAACAAAGAATGGAACGCTAACCGTTACCTGGAATGAAGAACTAAAATTATACAACCTGAAATGAAACAACAGTGAAGTCACAACAGAGTCTTACAATACACAAACAAGTGTATTATCTCCTGAAAAGTTACAACATGAGAAAATACGATTATATCTTACCTGTAAGGTTAATTGTAAACGTGGGATATAAACTGTTTCCACTGGTGAAAAAAAAAAAAAAAAAAAAAAACTAAGGGAATAGTACTCACTCACAACACTGCACAGGGGAATGCTTAACACTAAACACACCAAGTATACTGTACCAGACTACAGTTGTTTACATCTACCAGCACAACGGCGCCAACCACAGTCACTGATGATTGCCACAAACTGCTTAAATCGTCACGAAAATCGTTCCCACACTGCTGTTAATACACGACAATTACACTAAACTGCTGTATCACTCCAAAATAAAGCTCATTTCGAACAAAGACAAGTCAAAACATTACAAAATTCCACTCAGCCTACAACATAATCTCGAACAAACAAATAATACAAACCAAAGTTTCTCTCAGTTCCGAAGGGTTATACTGGCTATAAACTGTTCTTACTGGCGAAACAACATACAGTTAACACTCACCCAATCATAGCTCTAAAATTACACAGGGTAATACTATTCACTTCCACGAGAACAATAACCACCCACTGCAGACATCCTATTTGGCGCCAAACGTGGATAAGCAAACACACTACCAGACAGAGCTTTTCACACTTCAAACTCTAGCATACTCTGGACTTTCACACGTTTCACTGGAGTAATACTTCCAAGACACTTGTAAACACAGATGCACTATTTGTCCATCTCTCTATCTATTACCAGACGCCTTAGTCCCTTATACGGGTTGGCCACAAACAAATCGCCTCCACGTCACCCTGTCCCCTGCCATTTCCCTGCCCTGCTCCGAATTCACACACCCCTTTCTCATATACCTCCCACTCCATCCCTCCATCTCATCCTTGGCCTTCCCCTCCCTCTCTCCCCCTCCACCTCACTCACATACACTCTCCTCGTCAGTCTCTCACTCTTCATCCTCTCTGCATGGCCAAACCACCTCATTGTGTTTCTCCTAATCCTTCCTATCACATCCGCATCAACATCACAACGCTCCTTCACATCCTCATTTGTCAGTCTGTCTCTCCAAGTGACTCCACAGGCTCCTCTCAAGTAACTCATTTCCACTGTACTCACTCTTGACTTGTGTCCCTCCAGCAAGGTCCAAGCTTTTCTTCCATACGTTAGAGTTGGTATCACGATACTACCATGCAATAATTTTTTCACTTCCATGCTCACTTCCCTGTTTCATATCACTGCCTTCAAGGAACCAGCAACCTTTCTTTCTTGTTGTACCCTTTCAAGCACTTCACCCTCCAAACTTCCTTCTTTACTCATCACACTACCCAAGTACTTAAACGTACTCACATTTTCCATTTCCTCATCATCCAACCTCTCTGTACCATCACTGAGTTCGCCTCTCTCGAAGACCAAAACTTTACTCTTCCCTACATTCATCTTTAGAGTCCGTTTCTAACACACTCTCCCAAACTCATCCACCAAGCCTTGCAGCTCCCCTTTGTCATCATGAACTTAACAACACAGTATCATCTGCAGACAACAGTACAGGGAGTTTCTACACACTGCCCTTTCTCATTAGGGCCACTCCAACAACCACTGCCCAATCTTGTATCTCTTTTATAACCCTATCCATATACAGATTGAACAACCACGGAGACATGACATTTCCCTGTTTGAACCCAACCTTCAGATAGAAAAATTCACTCAGTTCACGATCCACACGCACTGCAACCTTAGCACCCTCATACATACTCTTCACAGCATTCAACAACTTCCCATCTACTCCATATATTGTTAATACTTTCCACAGTAATTGTCTGTCCACCCTGTCATATGCTTTCTCCAAATCCATGAAGGCCGCATACAACTTCTTTCCCTTCTCTAGAAACTTTTCCACTATCTAAGAATGAATATCTGATCTACACAACCTCTTCCCATCCTAAAGCCTCCCTGTTCTTCTCCAACCAAGTCCTCTGTTATTTCCCAAACTCTTCAATAAATATCCTATCGTATACTTTTCCTATTACACTAAGAAGACAAATGCCCCTATGATTACCACACACTTCTATTTGTACACGGGATAATCATTCAAATTCACTTAAATCGTGTAAAAACTGGTGGGTGAGAGCGGCCACGACCTTCAGCAGCGCAGGGGCAACGGGAGAGAGAGGTATAAGTGTTATGAATTTTGGCAACCTTCAAGAAGTAAGACTGTTAATACCTATTAACACACACACACACACACACACACACACACACACACACACACACACTATCTGTCTGTCTGTCTCCCTTTATACAGTCACACCCAGCCTCTCAAAAAAACGACTTTATAATGAAGTCGTTTCCTATAGCTTTTCCTGAGAGGTTGATGGTCGTGGAGATGAGGACTGCAGGGTCGTAAAGGGTGAAGATGGAGGTCGTCAGGGTTGAAAGTGGGTGTCGTAAGGGGTCTTTTGAAGGGTCGTCTTGGCGCTACGGGATTGCAACGTGTGAGGAAGAACTTGGCCAAATGTGAGAATATGTAAGTGATCGTTAAGCGCATTGTACCTTTTTTTTTTTTAATGCTACGAAGAAGGAACGAAAGGCTACGAGCCCGCAAACAATTCCTTCCAAGAAAAAAAAAAAAAAGAAACAATACAAAAGAGAGCCAAATTCAAGATCTGTTCATTTTGAGATGCCTGGACACACTGCGTTTGAAAGACCGGAGATCATAGGAAGTAGGAAATACAGACAGAGGGAGACAGTTCCAGAGTTAACCTGTTGCATAAATGAAGGATTGGGAGTAACGGTTAACTCTTGAATTAGAGAGTTGGACAGAAAAGGGATAAGAGCTTATTGCTAGACGGGTGCTACCCACACTTCGTAAAGGTGGAGGAATGCAAGCAGACAGTTCAGAGGAGCAATAACCTTGAAGTAGCGATAGAAAAGAGATAAAGAGGCAACAGTGCGGCGAAGAGACAGAGGTTGAAGGGAGCCAGTAAAAGGAGCAGAGTTGATGAGACGGAATGCCTTTGACTCCACCCTATTAAGAAGAGCTCTAAGTAGAGAGCCTCCCCACACATGGGAGTTGTACTTCATACATGGGCGAATAAATCCTGTGTATAAAGTCAACAACTGTGCAGGGGTAAAGAGGGTACGGAGTCGGCTTAGCAAACCTAATCTCTTGGAAGCAGATTTTACCAGAGATGTAATATGATCTTTCCAAGATAAATCCCAAGTGAATGAGACCCCAAGCATGGTGAAGGATGATGCTGGATTGAGCTGGATATTATTAAATTTTAATGGGTACTCCTGTGGAAAATTCTGTCGGGTTGATAGGTGTAAAAACTGAGCCTTAGATGCATTAAAAACAAGATTATTTTAACTCCAGTCAGAGATACGAGCCAGGTCAGACATTAGGAGTGCCATAGACTCATCCCTTGATTGTTGAAGTAACTACTGGGATGGACGTTGTGGGAACCGAATGGAAAGGTGAAGGGTGGAATCATCAGCATACGAGTGGATAGGGTTAGATGTACAGCTTAGAAGAGCATTGATGAATAAAAGGAAGAGAGCTGGTATAGGACAGAGCCCTGAGGAACACCACTGTTAATAGATCTAGGAGAAGAACGATGGCCGTCTACAACAGCAGCTATAGAACGACAAGAAAGGAAGCTGTAGATGAAGGCACAGATGGAAGGATAGAAACCGTAAGAGGGCAGTCTGGAAATTAAAGATTTGTGCCAGACTCGATCGAAAGCCTTTGAGATGTCAAGTGCAATGGCAAAGCTTTCGCCAAAGTCCCGAAAGGAGGATGACCAAGAGACTGAAAGGTAGGTGAGAAGATTGCCAGCTGAGCATCCCTGACGGAGCCCATACTGACGATCAGAAAGAAGGTTGTGATAGGAAAGATGCTTTAAAATGTCACTGATTGCATTGCGCAGTTGACCCTTGTGCGGTGTGGTGCGGTGAGGATCTGTCCGTTCTCCCCTTTGGGGCTAAGATACGAATGAATGTGTTTGAATGGATGAGTAAATGGGGAGTGTGTCGTCCTGTCTCGGCTACGTCCCTTTCCTTAGGGGAAGCAGCCTAGGTATATAGATAGATAGAATAGACTCAAAAACTTTTGAGACACAGGATGTTAAAGCAGTTGAACGATAATTAGAGGGTTGGGAATGGTCACCCTTCTTTGGGACAGGGTGAATGAGAGCAAACCTCCAGCAAGAAGTAAAAGTACAAGTTGACAAAGGCGAAAGAGTTTACCTAGGCAGGGTGTAAGCACAGAAGCACAGTTCTTGAGAACAACAGAAGGGACCCCATCAGGCCCATATGCCTTGTTGGTACTGAGGCCAGTGATGGCAGAAAATACATCAGCTGAAGAAATTTTAATGTCAGCCATGAAGAAGTCAGAGGGGGGAAGTGATGGAGGAACAGCACCGGAATCATCTAAGGTGGAACTGGAGGAGAAAGTCTGCTTGAAGAGATCTGCTTTATCAGTAGAAGAAATAGCTACAGAGCCATCAGAGTAGAAAAGAGGAGGGAAGGATGATGAGGTAAAGTTGTTAGAAAGGTTTTTGGCAAGGTGCCAGAAGGAGCAGGAAGAATTTGAGTTGGAGAGTTAAGAGCATTTAGTGCGGATGAAATCATTTTTAGCAGAGCGAAGAACAGACTTAGCATGATTCCAGGCAGAAACATAAAAAAGGTTTGATTCAGGGGTGGGTTGACACTGGTACCTTTTATAGGCCCTCTCCTTGTTGTGGACAGCATTAGAAAAAGCGTGATTAAACCAAGGCTTTCGTGCATTTGTCAAAGGATATGAGAAAGGAATGTATGTTTCTATCCTCGAGAGAATAACCTCTGTAATGCGCAACGCACACTCAGATGGCTCCCGGCCATGGAAGTAATAATCTTTCTAGGGAAAATCAAAGAAGTACTGCCTGAGGGCCTCCCAATCTGCACCTCCAAAGTGCCACAGTCGCCGTTTCTTTGGAGGGTTCACTGGCTGTATTGGAGCGATAGGACAGGTTAAGGTAATAAGGTTGTGATCGGAGGAGCCCAATGGAGAGGAACGATTAACAGTGTAAGCAGAAGGATTAGTTGTAAGGAAGAGGTCAAGTATGTTGGAGCTCTTTCCAAGGCGGTCAGGGATACGGGTGGGGTGCTGTACAAGCTGCTCTAGGTCATTAAGGATAGAAAAGGTGTTGGCTTGTTCACCAGGTGAATCAATGATAGGAGAGGAGAGCCAAAGGTGGTGGTGAACATTGAAATCTCCTAGAACGGAGATTTCAGAGAAAGGAGTAATGGATAGAATGTGTTCCATCGTACAAGTAAGATAGGAGAATAATTTTTGATAGTCAGTAGAATTAGGGGATAAGTAAACAGCACAGATATATTTAGTCAGAGAATGACAGGAAAGCCGAAGCCAGAGTGTAGAGAATTCAGAAGAATCGAGTTCAGGAACACGAGAACAAGATAAGTCGTTGCGTATATATACACAACAGCCACCTTTGGCTTTGAAATAAGTATAGAGAAAGTAGGAGGATACAGAAAAGGGTTTGTACTCTTGAGCATGATCGTAGTGCTCTGGACGTTCTATATCTCCCCCCCAACCCTCTCTCTCTCTCTCTGTCTCTCTCTCTGTCTCTCTCTCTCTCCATACCTATCCCCTCCTCTCTCTCTCTCTCTCTCTCTCTCAGCACCATTCATTACGATGAATCTTTAACTCCTTACTACTACAGAGGAATTAAAAAACACACAATCACCAGAAAGTTTTTGATCACACTGTTTATGGCTATTTTGAATTTGTCATATTATTTCATCATTTTCTTTTTCCAGCGGACAATAAACTTTTAGGTGGCAGTGTGAGGAAATTGTCGTTAGCCTCTTCAGCCCAAGGCATCATTTCTATTTGTTTTTATTTCTGGCTTTTAACAGGCAGTTCATTTCAGCCCAATGGAGGAGACTATATTCCTTAACATGGCCTAAACTTGCCGTCTCTCCATCTTGAAAGCTGAGTTGTAACAATAGATAAACACTTAGAATATGATAATAGTCACGAAGAAGTGCTGTGGAAAAGATATACAGCCATAGCGTTGTCTTTTTCTGCCACTGAGCTACGTGAAAATAGCTGAAAGAAAAATAATGTCTAGGCCAAGTCAAGATGAAAGGAGTATAGTACTGAACAAGGTAATGAAGGCTATATCTTGCCCTGAAGTTCAGTTTTCTCTCATTAAGAGGATTAAAACCGTCTTAATATAGAAGGAATAAATCTAAAGCATACGAGTACTTCCTGTGAAGGGGTAAAATACTTTGCCTTTGTCATCATCATCATCATCGTCATTGTCATCATCATCACCACAATCATCATCACGTCACCACAGTCATCATCATCATTATCATCATTATCATCATCCTGAGTTAAGCCACTGCAGGCCTCTCTCATCTTTCTCCACTCTAACCTGTTGCCTGTTAGCCTGTTCCATCCAGTCCCAGCGACGATTTCTGATATTTTTTTGGTTAATAGAGTGTGACGCGAGAGAAAATGCAACAGGTAGGCTCGTTCAATGAATATCGTAATACTTTTAGTTATTTTCATCCAGGTAACTGAGCCTAATTACATGACTGGTGATATGCTAGAGAGAGAGAGAGAGAAACGAGAGAGAGAGGGAGGGAGAAAGACAATAGTCTCATCCTTCGACATTACAAGAGCAGAAGTAGGGTGAAATGATTTAATTACTTAATACTTGTTCATAATAAGCTCGGGGTTACTGAGAGTGACTTGATAAGAGAGAGAGAGAGAGAGAGAGAGAGAGAGAGAGAGAGAGAGAGAGAGAGAGAGAGACGAGATGAGACAGACAAAGTGAGATTGCAATTCTTCTCTCCTTTAACACCTGCCTTCTCTCTCTCTCTCTCTCTCTCTCTCTCTCTCTCTCTCTCTCTCTCTCTCTCTCTCTCCTATGATCCTTAAACACCTCAAAAAAAACAAAAAACAAAAATCTTGTTTTTCAACAAGGTCTGCACTAGTTAGCGAGTCCTCTATTGCTTGGATTCTCAGTCTGAAATTTGACTTCTCCTTTGTATATTTTTCATGCTTATCACCCTAAATTATCCTCCCTTCTCACTGTTCTTTCCACTCTCCCTCACTCATCTCACACGCTAATTCCTTCATTTTTTCACCGTTCTTCCCCTCACTTTACACAACCTATCATTTCACTGTTCTGTATGTTAACCCATCCTATCCTTTCACTCTTCTCCCTTTCACTTTCTTCTAACTCTTCTTGTATTTTCACCACCCCTTCCTCTACCATCCCCCAGGTAATCTGTTTTTCACTGATGTCATCCCTCACCTCCCACTTTGCTTCTCTTTTTCACTGACTTTCATCGCCTCCCACCCTTCTGTTTTTCACTGTTAGCCATTACCATCTCTCACCTGATATACCGTTTTTCGCGTTGACCCCTCTTACCTCCAACTTTCACTCCCGTTTTTCACCATTACCTCCCTTACGAGTATATCCTACTTTAAGTCTCATTTTCACTGTTTCTCTCCCTCTTCATTCACTTTCACTCCCGTTTGCCTGCTGTCCTTTCTCACCCACCACTTCAATTCCTGTCTTTTGTACTTACTGGTGGGTGGTGGCGACCATCTCCCACTCATTTGATGTAGTGCTTCCTTCTTCTTCCTTCACCTTTATCATTTTTTTCTGTGTCTGCCCTTCTCTCTTCCTATTTTTCCCATCTTTCCTGTTACTTCTTACTTCTCGTCTTTTCTTTTTAGGTGGCTTTACATTGCGTACAAGCATAATGGCTTCCTGTAAGCCAGGGAACCGTTTGCAACGCTGGGTAGTAGCCATATAACCAACCCATACGTGTTCCCTACGTGTCAACAAATGGGTTGGCGGAGGGTTAGTACCCTCCCCTTTCAACAACTAACTCAAAGCCAAATGGCCACCCCTTACTGGATGATGGCGTCTGGCTACAGGTATATAGTTTTCTCTGGGATTTGTAATTCATCGTAATAGAAGGTTTATGAACAGGAGGGATTAGTCTTCATTGGTCTCTTCACTATAGTTCATTCACCTTAACTTGGCGAAGATTCGTTCTTTTACAATCTACATTTTTAACTTGAATGGTAAAATAATGCTATACCATGACTTGCTATGACCCTGCTCTCTTTCTATAACACTTCTTCGTGACCAGCACCATGTCTTAGTCTTGATCTCTTGCTACAGCTCAAGTTTCAAGCTACAGAGATGGCAGATTTATGCCTGCTTGAAGTGAACAGAGAATAGGTTCTCTCTAAGTTGGATTGAATCTGGTGGATGCCTGATTTAAAGAGAGAGAGAGAGAGAGAGAGAGAGAGAGAGAGAGAGAGAGAGAGAGATGAACAACATATGCAACAAGAACAAATTGAGCTCAAACAAAGAATAACTAAACTGCACGTGTTAGTCTGCGAACATTCATTTGCTTTAATTTGCGTGATAATTGCCATATTGAGACACAATACGACGGGACGCTACTGCAAGCTTGGGTACATCTGTTTACATATTCTTAATTAGCTGTCTGGGATAAAGGAAGTTATTACAGTAATTAACACCAGGAGCCCCCCTCCTCAGCACCACCAAACTGCTGATGACGACCCTCCATTAACAGGATGCATCAGTTTGTTTATCCTCCGTTATTTCTATGTTTATTCCCGTTATGCGATGTTTATCCCCGTTATGGGTTGTTTATACCCCGTTATGTGATGTTT
This sequence comes from Coenobita brevimanus, assembly GCF_032717465.1. Classification (NCBI taxonomy): domain Eukaryota; kingdom Metazoa; phylum Arthropoda; class Malacostraca; order Decapoda; family Coenobitidae; genus Coenobita; species Coenobita brevimanus. The sequence goes on from NC_137069.1 coordinate 32,518,319, forward strand.
ATATGCCTTTATATGATGTTTATCCCCGGTATTTGATGTTTACCCCGTTATTGCGATGTCTATACACCATTATGCGATGTTTATCCCCGTTATGCAATGTTGATACCCCATTATGCGATATGTTCGGTATTTGGATGTTTGGATTTGAGATTCATAGTATGTTTTTTGAGGTTCTGCTAATTATAAAGGGTTTCTGGCAGTGTTATCGATTGTTTGTGTGTGTGTGTGTGTGTGTGTGTGTGTGTGTGTGTGAGTTTTGGTACTGGTCTGTTCTGGTATTTTGTTCCAGCATAGCGTTTGTTGGTATTACAGAGTCTATACCTTGAAGTTTTCTGGTGTTATGAAGGGATGGTATTTTGATTTTCTGGTGTTATGAGATCATAGTGTTATTATTGTCGTACTATAAACCCTGGTATTGCAACTTTTCAGTATTACGAAGTCACAGCATTAGACACCATTACACCAGAGTGCATCACGCTGATTACAACCTTCGAGGATATCAATGGTTTATCTCCATTAAGTGGAATGTTCTTTTTTTTGCGGTATATTTTGGTATTGGCGGAATTTTGGTATTTCAATATTCAGGTGTTGTGAGGTCCCTAAATTCCGGTTTTTCGTATTATGAAGACATTTTTTTACGATTTCCTGGTATTATGGAGTCCATATTTTGCAATTTTCTGGTATTATTACATTCCCGAATGGTGAAATACTTCCTGGCATTATGAAGTCCATATACTGCGGCTTTTTGGTATCGAGAAATTCCGTAATAAAAGAGCTACTGGTGTGATTTTCTGGTATAACTAAGTCCTGGCAAAAAATGGTTTCTGATATCATAACTTCGATGTACTGCGATTGTCGTGTATTACAACATACACAGTATTGCAATTTTCTGGTATTATGCCCTACACTGCAATCATCTGATAGTAATTCATATAGTGCAATTATCTGGTATTACTCCATATATTGCAATTATCTGATATTGTTCCATATATTTCATTCTTTCTGGTATTATTCCATATCTATCAGCAGAGAAAGCTACTGGTCCAGACGAAATTCCTTCAATAGTACTTAAAAACTGCTCCTCAGTGTTGGCTCCTGTATTAGCAAAAATTTTCCGCTTATGCATCCGTACCTAATTTTTCCAGCCCCTTGGAAAGAAGCAAATATTCATCCTGTTCCTAAAAAGGGGGCAACTTCTGATCCATCAAACTATAGACCAATTGCAATAACTTCCGTTCTCGGTAAAGTTTTTGAGACACTAATTAACAAACACATAGTCAAGCACCTGAAAATCAATAAATTGATCAATGATCGGCAGTATAGATTTAGACAGGAACTTTCAACTGTAGATATTTCTTGCCTTCTTACCCATCAGATTAACAAAACAATAGACCAACATGGTGAAACACATACAGTAGCACTTGATATTTCAAAAGCATTTGACAGAGTATGGCACCAGGCCTTATTGTCTAAGATGTCACACTATGGCCTTGCATCACTGTTTCCTCTAATTTCTTCTTACCTTCATAGCAGAAAAATACGGGTCATAGTAGATGGAATTTATTCTCAGTTTCATTCCATAAATGCTGGCGTACCTCAGGGATCGGTTTTGCCGCCAACCCTCTTTCTCATTCATATAAATGACCTCCTATCTGTCACTCACAACCCAATACACTCTGATGCTGATGACGACCCTTCATAGTTCTTTCACATTTAGCTCCTCCTTTACGCAATTTGATATTATAAATTCCCAAATAAACACAGCAATTTCTCTCAACCAGGACCTTTCTAAAATTAATCAATGGGGACAAAAAAATATGGTCTAATTTAATGCTCAGAAAACTAAATACATTAATTTCTCCAATAGAAACAATCCCTCAGGCTCTCACATAATTTTAAATGATGTCAGTATTCCCATATCCACTACAGTTGATATCCCAGGTGTTACTCTAAACACCAACCTAAGCTGGACAGCTTATGTTGAATCCCTTGCTAATACTACTTCTAAAAAACTGGGACTTATGTACGGAGTTCGTGAGTTCTTCACTGACGAGCAGATGGTCACAATAAACAGTACAAAAGTCATGTGCGTTCTCAGATCGAATACTGTTCACCACTGTGGAGTGGATGTGGAGCGGTTGTATTGAGGCAGTTGCACAAAATTCAAAATAAAGCCATTAGATTAATTACTAATCCTGCCATAACGCAGGACCTTCCTCCGTTATCAGTATGTAGAGATGTTGCTTCTTTAGCACTATTTTATCGATATTTTTACCGTAAGTGCTCTAACGAACTGGTTTCAGTTGTGCCTCCCCTTCACATTCTCTCGCGAAATACTCAGGCAGCTGGGAGCACCCATGAACTCACACTCTCTCCCCCGCAATGCAGAACCTCTGCTTATCAAAATTCATTTATCCCCAGAACTACTACTCTCTGGAATTCACTTCCTGGGAGTTGCTTCCCACATACATTTAATCCTCTCAATTTTAAATACAGTTGTTATAAGTATTTCATGAAAGGAGGATGCCTGTATGCACATGGACTTATTTTTTTTTCCTTTGTTTTTCCTTCCTCCATTCATTATCAAAAAAATATATAGATTGCAATATTCTGGTATTATAAACTCCATATGTTAAAATTTTTTGTTATTAAATTTCTGGTATAACGAAGTCCATACATAGTGATTTTTCTGGTTTTATGAAGTCCCTATATTTCGATTTTCTGGTGTGTTTTGAGGTCCTGGTGTAATTAGATCCTGGTATTAACCCTATCACACCGATGATGCAATTACCGAATTTTCTTGCAACCCCATTTATTTATTTATTTTTTTATCCCTGATTTATTCTGTTTTATTTCATTTAGTTTATTATATTGTTAATTCTTTATATTATTTATTTACTTTGTTTATTCATTTTTATTTTCTCTTTATTATTTTTTACTCTTAAATGTAGTGGAGAGAGTGGAATTAAGTGCTTCTTGGAGATATGTAAAAAGGAATGGAGGAGTGAAACTGTGCCTGCAGAGTGGAAGAAAGTTGTGATTATACCTCTGTAGGGTAGGTATAGGGAAGAATTATTATAAAGTAAGAGAGATATCAGAAGTCCTAGTGAGTGATGAACAGGTGGCTTTACGAGTGGCAGAGGATGTGTGAACCAAATATTTGCAGTGAGACAGATAGTAGAGAGGGCTTGTGAGAAGGACCATAAGGTGATTATGGCATTCATGGATCTGGAAAAAGCATATGACAAATTGGACAGAGATATATTGTGGAAAGTTTTGCGCATGCACGGTGTAGAAGGTAAGCTGCTAGGTGCCGTCAAGAGCTTTTATGATGGTAGTGAAGCATGTGTAAGGGTTAATGGGCATCTAAGTAAATGGGTCATGATCGGTGTGGGCTTGCGACAAGGTTGTGTGATGTCCCCATGGTTATTCACTATATATATGGATGGGGTGATCAGAGAAGTAAAAACACGAGTAATGGAGAGAGGGATGGCGTTGGTAATGAATGGTGATGGATGGAATATCTCAAATTTGTTGTATGCTGATGATGCAGTACTGCTTGCAAGTACCAGACAAGAACTTGGTAGGTTAGTGTAGAGTTTTGCTGATGTCTGTAAGCGTCGTGCCTTGAGAGCAAATTTAGAAAAGAGTAAAGTGATGGTTATTGAGAGAGAAGGTGACTCCCAGTGCGATGTAACAGTGAATGGAGAGACTGGAATTGGTGAGAGAGTTCAAATACCTGGGTACAGTGATAGAAAAGTTAGGAAAATGTGCAAATGAAGTTGAAGGTAGAGTGACACAAGGATGAAAAGTAGCTGGTGCAATGAAGGCCTTGATAAGAAACAGAGGCTTGAGTGTTGCAGCTGCACGAGGCTTACATGAAGGAGTGTTAGTGCCAACTTTAACATATGGATGTGAGACTATGGTGTGGCATGAAAATGGAAAGTCAAGAGTAAGAGCAGTGGAATGTATGTGGAGTACAAAGGGTGGATAGGATACGAAATAATGTGATTCGTGAAATATGCGGAGTGAGGAAGTCGGTGGACACCAGAATTGATGAGACTGTACTGAGATGGCATGGTCATGTGGAGAGGATGGCTAACAATAGAGTGGTGAAAAAGGTTTATCTGAGCGAATTCGAAGGAGGGAGGAGGCGAGGTAGGCCATGGAGAAGGTGGAGAGATATGGTGGATGAATGTTCGAGGAAGAGAGGTTTGGAAGTGTGTGAGGCTAGGGAACTGACAAGAGATCGAGCTGGCTAGATGAATGTTATGAGGAGAAGTGCATGATCAGGGATTTTTGGCACCCCTTTTTAACGTGGCCGCGTCTGGACTGACTTATCGGATACGATTATATACGTGAAGCTACAGAACGAGGTGATTTTTTTTTTTTTTTTTTTGGCGTATCCGATAGAGCCAGGATTCCGTGGCCTTGAATGATGAGAGAATGGAAGCGTGGCCCTTTGGATTGGGCAAATTTGGGCTGTCTGGACATTGCTACTCCTCACCCTGCCCTAGGGTGGGAAAGGAGGTCAGGATGATGATGATTTTTCTATTTTTTTCCTTTATTTTTTATTTTTTTGATCTTTTGGGAGACTTCTGGTGGAGGGTTTTAGAGATTTTTTATTACATCATTTCTTTTTCTTTTCATTACTAGAGATTTTGCATAAAATTAAATATAATCGTCTGTGGGTACCATGACTTATCCTACACACACACACACACACACACACACACACACACACACACACACACACACACACACACACACACACACACGTTGAACAAAACGTAACACCTGCTATCCCTTTGCAAGCGTGGGTGTAATGATACCATCGGACTGAAAGGGTTACACACACACACACACACACACACACTCCATGTGACACCTTTATCACTCCATGTGACACCGATATCTCTCCATTTGACACTTTTATCTCTCCGTTCGACACCATTGTCTCCATGTGACACCTTAATCTCTCCATGTGACACAATTCTCTCTCCATGTGACACCTTTCTCTCTCCATGTGACACCTTTTTCTCTCCATGTGAGACCATTATCTCTCCATGTGACACCTTTACCTCTCCATGTGAGACTATCATCTCTCTATATGACACCTTCATCTCTCCGTGTGACCCCTTTATCTTTATGTGACACCTTTATTTCCATATGACAGCTTTATCTCTGCTTGTGACACCTTTATCTCTATGTGACATTTTTTCCTATATGTGACTCCTTTTTCTCTCCATGTGACACATTTCTCTCTCCATGTGACACATTTATCTCTCCATGTGGCACCTTTATCTCTCCATGTGACACCTTTATCTCCTCCTCCTCCTCCTCGAGCCACTGTACTCTCCACTTCTTTTTCACACTTAAGTCTCCTTTTAAACACTTCATTGAGCTAGCACTTCACCATTTCAAGTCCCACTCCAGTCACCAGCACATCACACTGAGAGTCTGGCTAAAATTTCGTGCTTTAAAGCCAGGTCGACCAGATGCCAGCGTGATAAGTAAAACGAATCTCTTACGGGAATACGTTACGGTTATTTTGCTGTATGAAAAATAATTATTTTTTGATACACCTGAGCGTTAATTAAATTATTTGTTTTAATACCCCACAAGTTGTGATGAATGTTGATTTAGTCACATACAATTCAATCTTATTTTTTTCTTTTGGTAAACAGATGAGGTGATTATGATTTTATATTTATGTAGACTTTATCAACATTACAATATGTATAGATAGATTGACAGACAGATAGGTAGATGGATAGGCATAAATAGGTAGACTGACAGATAGATAGATATTTACCACTTATTTATATATATTTATAGATAGATATTTTTACACACACACACACACACGCTCTCTCTCTCTCTCTCTCTCTCTCTCTATACATCTATCTATCTATCTATCTATCTATCTATCTATCTATCTATCTATATATATATATATATATATATCTATCTAACTATCTATCTATCTATCTATATATATGTATATATATATATATATATATATATAGATAGATAGATAGATAGATATATATATATATATATATATATATATTCTACATGTTGTTTGGTTTGACTGTTACCATAACACAACAAAAACGGCGGGACGTAGCGCAGTTTTTCTTAGAGCAAGATACCATTAAATTGCTCTAACTTGAAGAATAAAACAATTTCCAGTCCAATCGGGCCACCGGTTCCCGAGTTATGACCCACATCTGGCTTTTTGACACAGAGAGGAGGCAGCCGAAGGCGGCCTTTGCGCAAGTATATCTGTATAATATACTGAGAGAGAGAGAGAGAGAGAGAGAGAGAGAGAGAGAGAGAGAGAGAAATGAATTCCATGGAAGACATGAATTTTAAGTACAGATAGCTTATATGTCTTAATTTGGCTGGCAGTGCACTTACATGTCTGTTTACATCACTTTCTGTTTATTTTTTTTTTCTGTCTTTTTGTCTGTCGCTCTGATCTATTTTTTAAATCAAGAGAGAAAGAACAGAACACTGGATGCCTGAGAGCTGTTAATTCCATGAAAAATTAATAAAATATCCAAATTTAAAGTTCGTTCAGGATATATTATTTAGATATCATCTCTGTGTAATTACCTCATCGTATCTATCTGTTTGTCTGTCTGTCTTTCTCCCTATCTGTGTGTCTATCTGTCTATCCATGTATCACAGGTGGCTTTACACTGAGTGACAAGCCTAAAGGTTTCCTGTAACCAGTAAACCGTTTACAACACTGGGTGATAACTATGAAAGCAACCCCTACGTGTCCCCTACGTGTCAACAAGTGGGTTGGTGGAGAGTTAATGCCCCTCCCCGTAAAACAGCTGATTCAAAGACAGACGGCCACCCCTTACGGGATTATGGCTTCTGACAATAGATATATAGATAGTGCATTTACCTCAACCTATCTATCTGTTTGTCTGTCTGTCTCCCTATCTGTCTGTCTCTGTCTATCTATATATCAGCTCTGTCTTTTTGCTTCATCCTATCTGGCTGTCAAGCTGTCAGTCTGTCTCCCTATCTGTCTGTCTGTCTATTTATATATCATCTCTGTGTTTTTATTTCAGCCTATCTGTCTGTCAGTCTGTCTGTCTGTCTCCTTATCTGTCTGTCAATCTCTCTGTCTGTCTCCTTATCTGTCTGTCAATCTGACTGTCTGTCTCCTTATCTGTCTGTCTGTCTATATATATCGTCTCTCTGTTTTGACTTCAACCTACCTGTCTGGCAATCTGTCCGTCTGTCTATCTGTTCTGAGAAGCGGTTTGAGTGCTAGAGATTTTTTTTTTACTCTGATACTCTAGCTCGAAAAGAATAATATCCGGTTGTTAAAAAGCGATTTTGGGTTATGACAGATGGAGAAAGAAAGGAAAAAGAAAGAAAGAAAACAGGGGAATAAAGAAAAAGAAAAACAAAAAGAAAGGAAAAGAAAGAAAAAAAAGGAATATAAGGGAATAAAGAAAAGGAAAAACAAAAAGAAAGAAAAGAAGGAAAAAAGAAAGAAAGAAAGAAAGAAAGAAAAGAAGGAAAAAGAAAAAAAAAGAAAAGAATTAATAAAGGAACGAAAACAATGAAGAAAGGAGGAAGGAAGAAAAGAAAAGAAAAGAAAAGAAGGGAATATAGAAAAAAAGGAAAATAAAGGAAGAAGGAATAGAAAGAATAAAAAAAAAGGAATGAAGGGAAGAAAGTAAAAGAAAGCAGATATCGCCATGACCCAATTTAGCGACTCTTACGAAGGTTAGCGGAAATTTGGGAGCAGCTTTGTCTTTAAATAACGAAGATCTTTTAGTACTTATGCTTAAACCTGGGCTTCACGATCGCCACTATTCACCCACCTTTGTACCTTATGTAAACGAGCCATTTCTAATATGTGCTATCCCTAGACGGTAGTTACTAATTCTTAACTTAAATGAAAAAAAAAAAAAATGGAAAAGGCTATAGCAGCAAAAGTGGGGAAAAAAAAAAAAAAAAGAGTGGCTAGGACAAGGGATGATAAGTGTAAAATATATCTACGAAATGTTAATAAAACTGTGAAAATAAAACAGTTTTGGTCCTACATAAACCCTCTTTTGGGTCAGTAGGGTCCACGTTCAATAAGCTTATGGTCTTTGAGAGAAATAGTCACAGAATCCACAGTGAGGCTGGATGGTAAGGAGGTGGAGAAGGTGAGTGAATTATTTAGCTAGTGTGATGAGTAAGGATAGAAGTTTAGAGGATGAAGTGCATGAAAGGGTACAACAAGGAAGGAATGTTGCTGGTTCATTGAAAACCGCGATAAGGAATAGGGAAGTGAATATGGAAGTAAGAAGGTCACTGCGATAGTATTGTTATCCTTCCTCTAACGAATGGAAGTGAAACGTGTACCCTGTTGGAAGGACACAGGTCAAGGGTGAGAGCTGTGGAAATAAGTTACTTGAGAAGCATGTGGAATTACATGGAAAAACAGACAGACAAAATTATGAGGAAGTGAATGAGTGTTGTGATGTTGATGGGCATGTAACTGAAAGCGTTTAATACTCTGAGATGGTTTGGCCATGTGGAGAGGATTGAGAATAAGGGAATGAGTGTGAGTAAGGTGGAGGGGGAGACCAAGGACCAAGGATGAACTGAAAGGATGGGGTGGAGAGATATTTTAGAGTGGAGGGGGAGACCGAGGATGAAATGAAAGGATGGGGTGAAGAGATATATGAAAGTAGGGGTGTGAGTTGGAGAGAGGACAGCGAAAAGACGGGGGACAGGGTGACAGGGAGGCGTTTTGTTTGTGGTCAACCCTTATGGGGGTAGGGCATCTGGCTCTAGATAGATAGTTAAAAGTTAATTTTTTTCCGTTTTGTTCAACCCAATTACAGAAAACTTTGATTAGATTTATTACACATAAATAGTAAAATAATAATAATAATAATAATAATAATAATAATAATAATAATGATAATAATAATAATAATTGTAGGCTGTATCTAACCAATTCAGCTCGAAAAACTTTACTTAGTGACTAAAATCTTAGGAAAGAATAAAATAATGTGACATCACATACATGAAGGAGTTAAAGACGGTGCACAGTCCAAACTTTCTTCCGTCTGGTTCTCATCCATGTCTCCTTGGAAGACGATGATAAGGAATAAAGAGAGAGGAGTGAGACTTAAATCCAGTCTTAAAGTCCCATCATTAAAATCAAAGATAGCAAAAATCCAGGCAAGCACCCATCTCTCTCTCTCTCTCTCTCTCTCTCTCTCTCTCTCTCTCTCTCTCTCTGACGATTATGTGGAATGGCTTAGGCCCTTACTCTCGTCGGTTAAGGTAGCTCCCTAACACCTCTTCCTAAGTGATTTATTTTGGTTATCACACCTTACTGTCCTTTTCTGTGTCATATAGATCACACTGATACCACCATACTCTGCATATATTACGTGCAAAATCATAACAGCCAACCGTACCCAGCAATAAATCGCTAAGGAAAAGGTGTTAGGGCCTGTGTTTCCTTGAGAAGTAGTTGTAAGAATTTCACCTCAGTCACCGTAAATACACCTGCGTTTCTTCTACATCCCCCAAGACGTTTTTATACAGGTAAAGGGAGATCTCAGGGCAGTGAAGGAGTGGAGGTTAGAGATAAGAAAAGAGATAAGGAAAGAGATAAGAGTTAAGGAATGGGGCAATAAGTATGGTTGAGAAAGCCAGATGTCTCTTGGTCCGTAATCTCATCGGTTAAGGAAGCTCCCTAATACCTCTTCCTTAGCGGTTTATTTTTGGATACGTCTGAAGATTAGAGATAAGAAAAGGGATAAGAGATAAGGAAAGAGGCAGGAAGTATGGTTAGAAAGGCCAGGGTTCGTATTGTTGTTGGTTAAGGAAGCTCCCTACCTCCTCTTCCTTAGCGATTTATTTTTGGGGCACGTGTAGTTAATATCCTTTTGTACCTTATTTATGCAGAGTATGGCGTTACTGGAAGGATCTGTGACAGAAGATAACAGTAACTTGTAAGAAGCAAAATAAATCGCTTAGGAAAAGGTGTTAGAGAGCTTCCTTAACCGAAGACAATACAGGTCTCTGTGTCCTCCTTGAGAGGTGAATTTAAGAAGTTTAATTCATACTTCTGTCAGACGATTTTATGCTGGCTCCTCCCAGACGATTTTATTCTCACTCCTCCCAGACGATTTTAGTCTTACTCTTCCAAGACGATTTTATTCTCACTCCTAGACGATTTCATACAGCATCTTTTGAACCCCTGTCACTGAATCAGCAGAGATAAATATGAAGAGGATAGTCAGCCTAATACGAAGAGACCTGCGCATGTGTAGCCTATCCTCATAAAGTAGTTCCAGTCAGTCTACAATAACCCTTTAAAGTTTCTACATTTTTCCTGCACCTCCAGACAATTTTAGGCAGCTTGAAACCCCCTTGTTAGTGTAGCAGAGGAGATAAGATGTAAGGAAGGGGCGGTAAATCTGGCCAGGAAGTTTGATCAGTGTGTGTCCCCTTTTAATGTACTGGGGTGATTTTTATATTTTTTTTCCCGTCCTCGCCAGTTAGTTTTATTCTTGTTTTCCACGTACGATTTTATTCCTGTTAAAGAGGGCGATATTATTAATTTTATGTATCCTCTGAACTCCTCGTACTGGAAAAATGGAGATAAATTAAAAGAAAAAAAAAATGTCTAGTCAAAATGGAAGGTGCATTTGTGTCGTTCCTGTTTCAGTTTGATGTGTGGATGGTGCATTTGTGTCGTCGTTGTTTCATTATGATGTGTTGATGGTGCATTTGTGTCGTTCCTGTTTCAGTTTGATGTGTGGATGGTGCTTTTGTGTCGTCGTTGTTTCATTATGATGTGTTGATGGTGCATTTGTGTTGTTCCTGTTTCAGTTTGATGTGTGGATGGTGCCTTTGTGTCGCTCCTGTCAAAAATTGACGTCTACCTCATATATATCTGGTTCATGCTTCCATCAGACCATTTTACTAAGCTCTGGCAGGACCATATGATGATACGTGATTAGAAAGAATTGTAATTGTGATGCACGGGAGAAAAGGAATATGGAAGAGGTCATGTAGGTCAGATAAGGAAGGGCCTCTTTGTCTCCTTGCCAAGTCACGAGGAATCACCATCAGTCCTTAAAATGCCAAAGCGTCCTTTAAAATCTTGCTACTGTCAGACAGTTCGTCTCGGGGACATCTTGTCGTGGAGTGGAGATACGGGCACAAGAAAGTGGCAGAAAGTTTGGGTAGAATTGGTTGTACATTTGTGTCCCCCCGCAAGACGATTTGATTAAACTCAAGAAAGGCTTTGTAGTGAAAGGGGCTTGGAAATATCCTTAGTTGTCAAGGAGTAGAGATAAGACATGGAAAGAAGTAAGTTTGATTAGGGAGGGACAGGTGCATGTGTCCGTTTTTATGTATTTTTAAATTGTGTGGATAGTGAACTGAGTGAATTTTTCTGTTTGAAGGTTGGATTGAAACAGGATGTGTCATGTCTCCATGGTTTTCATTCTATATATGGATGGGGTTATAAATGAGATACAAGGTAGGACAGTCGATGGCGGAGCAGCCCCAATGAGAGAGGGCAGCGTTTGGCAACTCCATGTACTGTTGTTTGCAGATGATACTGCGTTGTTAAGTGAAGATGAAGGGGAGCTGCAAGGCTTGGTGGATGACTTTGGGAGAGTGTATAAGAAAAGGAATCAAAACGTGAATGTAGGGAGAAGTAAAGTTGTGGTCTTCGAGAGAAATGAAGCCAGTGAATGTACAGCGAGGTGGGATGAGGAGGAATGGAAAATGTGAGTGCTTTTAAGTTTTGGGAGTAGTGTGTTGAGTGAGGATCGAAATTTAGAGGGTGAAGTCATTGAAAGGGTGCAACAAGGAAGAAAGGTTGCTTGTTCCTTGAAAGCAGTGATAAGAAACAGGGAAGTGCGCATAGAAGTGAAAAAGTTACCTCATGACAGTATTGTGATACCAACTCTAACGTTTGGAAGTGAAGCTTGGTCCTTGTTGGAGGGACAGAAGTCAAGAGTGAGAGCAGTAGAAATTAGTTATTTCAGAGGAGCATGTGGAGTCACATGGAGAGACTGACAAATGAGGATGTGAAGGAGCGTTGTGGTGTGGATGTGGATGTGATAGGAAGCGTTAGGAGAAACACACTGAGGTGGTTTGGCCATGTGGACAGGGTGGAGAGTGAGAAACTGACGAGGAGAGTGTTTATGAGTGAGGTAGACGGGGGGAAAGGGAGAGGGAGACCAAGGATGAGATGGAGGGATGAAGTGGAGAGGTATATGAGAGAAGGGTGTGTGAGCTGGGAACAGGGCAGTGAAATGGAGGGGGACAGGGCGACATGGAGGCGATTTGTTTGTGGCCACCCCTTACGGGATTAAGATGTCTGGCAATAGATAAATAGATAGAAGTAGTGTTTATTAACTCCTTTAGTCTTCTATATTATTGCTGTGGTCAGACGATTTCCTCCACCCTGAGAGAGTCCCGAGAAGTGACGGGGCTTTAGAAACACTCGTAGTTCGTAGTTGTGAGGGAGTGAAGGGAGGACATAAAAAATGGAGCAGTAGGTCTAGTTAGGAAGAGTAGGTGGTTGTGTGTCCTCCTTGAGAAGTGGATCAAAGCACATTTATTCAGCCTACCGTCAAGCACTTGTCTTTTTACTACAATTAACCTTTCTTAATCTAAATCTTTCTTAAACTAAATAGCTTAAGAAAGAGTCCCCTCGTACTGAAGCGCAGAGATAAGACATAAGGGAAACAAGCAATAAATGTGGGTAGTAAGGAAATGCCCCTTTGCAATCTCTTGTAAGAAGTTTCTATCAATTTTTATCAATTAAGTCTTCTTCTTTCCTGCTACGATTACTATTTTATTTAACTAACGAAAGATCCACAGCATAGTTCTTTCACCCTACATTGGCAAGATTTTCGTCCAGCTACTTCTTTCCAGTAGCCCAGTGGCAGAAAAAGGCAATGCTAGGGTCTACAACCTTTCACAGCACTTCTTCCTGACTAGCATCATAGTCTAGTGTTAATCTACTGTTACGACTCAGCATTCAAACAGAGAAACTGTAAAATGAGTGTAGTGAAAAGGGTTTAGAAAGATCCATATGTGAAGGAGGAGAGATAAGCATAAATTAAAGGGGCAGTATTTCGGGTTAGAAAAGGGGAGGGTTGTGTGCCCTCTTGCAAGAAGTTTTAGTCTTTATTTAACCTTTTAGTCTTCCATATTACAGCTACAATTACTATTTTATGTAACTAATAAGATACTCCTTGCAATGAAAGGGGTTTAGAAAGACCCATAGTTGTGAAGAAGGAGAGATAAGTAGTAAGAGAAAGGGTAGTAAGTCAAGTTAGGAAGGGAGGGTGGTAGCTAACGAGACACTGCTAACATTGAGAGGGGAGTTGTGAAGGAGGAGAGATAAAGCATAAGGTAAAGGGGCAATATCTCTGGTTAGGAAGAGCTGGTGGCTGTGTGTCCTTTCCTTATTTACGAGAGTCCAGGCACACCACAGGTCAGGGCGGAGTTAGGACATCATAAACATGGACAGACTCTCGCTGCTCCCCCCAGACGTCTGCCCATCGACAACTTACAGCACTGAGTTGAAAGATAAAGAGCTCTATTGGTCGTCCTTCCAGTGAGATGCGGTGCGGAGACTTGGAAGCTATAGCTCTGAACTCACCCTTTTCTGAGAAGATGATTATATGTGTGTGGGGAGGGGAGTGGGAGGGTGTGGGGGGAGGGTGTTTGTGTGTGTGTGTCGGGGGGGGGGTGTTTGTGTGTGTGTGGGAGGATGTGTGTGTATGTATGTATGTCTGCATATATGTATGTATGTACGTATGTATGTGCATAACAAAGAAAAGAAATGCTAAAAATCTTCACAGTCATCCTATCTAAACAGTAAAAAAAAAAAAGAAAAACATGCCAAAATTAAGCTTCCGTCCTATAAATTTGCATATACAATAGAGAACAAATACTACTGCTGTTTTCATTTTTGCTTTTTAAAAATGCTGTCGTGTCCGTGTTCGTGAGATTAATTTTTAACTCGTTACGTTTATCCCTTGTGAGTGACGATGAAGATGAAATTACTGAGGCAGAGTCGGTTCCCTTGTATGTATTTACCCATGGACGTATGTATCTGTGTATGTATGTATCTATGTATCTATTGACGTATGTATGTATTTATGTACGTAGCTATGGACGTATGTATGTATGTATGTAAGTATGTAGGTATGTATTTAAGTATATATGTATCTATTGACGTATGTATCTATGTATGTATCTCCAGACATATATATCTGTGTTAACAAAATATTTCATCAGTCTCGTAACCCATGTGAATAAAACCAAGTGTGTGGGGGGGGCTAAAAAAAAAAAAAAAAAAAGTGCCACTCTACAGTATCAAAGATCATGGATCGTAGGTCAAGGTCAAATTTTAGTGTGGCTTAGGGTCATGAGTGTCTTCTCCGATTTCGATCAAAATTCTCACAGCTATTGCATGTGATGATGGGAAAAGGTGATTCAATTTTGGTAAGGATCCCTCAAAGATCAAGGTCATAGGTCAAGTTCACAGTTCGGACACCGCGCTTCATTATTCTCACGAAACATCCTCTCCAGTATTCTGTTCATTTTTTTTTTCTTTTTTTTCCGAGGAAGAAGGAATCAAAGGCTAGAAACTCGAAAGAATCTTCCCTCTTCTCTCTAAACACGTTCTCTAGTATTTTCTTTCTTCTTACTTCGCCCGGACTGAGACCGGCGAGGTATTGTTTTTGGTAGTTTCTTTGTTTTTTTGTTTGTTAGCAACATTACGGAAAAACGGCTGAATGAAATTTCACGAAACTTTCAGGATATGTGGGCACTGGTCCCAACACGAAATAATTAAATTTTGGAGGTAACTGAGTGACCCTCAAAGATCAACATCAAGGTCACAGATTTTCAGAGGCCTATAACTTGAAACCGGCTGAAGATAGAGATATTTACTGTTTTCAACACGCAGGAACTCCCTTATGGGCTTTCATTTAGCACCAAGACCTTTTACCTTGAGTGACCCTGAATGGTCAAACACAAGATCACGGATATTCAGGGGGTCCATAGCTCGAAACTGGTTGCAGATAGATATTTACTGTTATCAAGGTGTAGGACGTCCTATATGGGCTTTTAATTGGTACTATGACTTTTGACCTAAAGCGACCTTGAAAGCTCAAATTCAAGGTCACGGTTATTCAGGGAGCTGCAACTCGAAACTGGTTGAAGGTTGAGATATTTACTATTAACATATAGGAAGTCATATATGGGTTTTTAACTGGTACCATGACCTTTGATTTTGAGTGCCCTTGAAAAGTCAAACGCAAGATCACTGATTTTCAGAGGGCTATAACTTGAAAACGGTTGAAAATATAACAACTGCTGTTGGGAGAGGTTTATTGGGACTGGCACCACTTTTTATTTTTTTTAAGGAAGAAGGAACCAAAGGCTAGAAACCCGCAATATTGTTCCCTCCCAGAAAAAAATAAGAACAAGACAAATTTGGTCACGGTATTTCATTTTACCGTAAGCATGATTAATTATGACCTGTTTCATTGTTTGCCCTAACACAAGACAGGATGGGGTTGATGTGTTATTGGACATGGGTATATGCGGAGATATATAATGGTGCGCCAATATACCACAGTGTGTCAGGAGCTCAAGCATATAGTCCACATACCCCGCGGTGGACTTTGATGGCTCCCTAACATATCTTTACTTGGCTGTGTATTATTTATTTTATAGATCCATTTTTTTTTCCTCCGCCAGGGGGTATATGTTTTACCTAGCATTGTTTGTTTGTCTGTCTGTGTATCTGTTTGTTAGCAGGATTACTCAAAAAGTTATGAACGTATTATGTGGATATTTTCTGGAGGTCTAGGGTATGGCCCAATAAACAATGGGATAGAT
Source organism: Coenobita brevimanus (assembly GCF_032717465.1). Taxonomy (NCBI): domain Eukaryota; kingdom Metazoa; phylum Arthropoda; class Malacostraca; order Decapoda; family Coenobitidae; genus Coenobita; species Coenobita brevimanus. The sequence continues at coordinate 32,534,246 of NC_137069.1, forward strand.
TTTGGTTGTGATCCGGAGTTTTTTGTTTGTTTGTTTACATCATATCTCCAAAAGTTCTCAATGAATTTCAATGAAATTTTTTGGAAGGGTGGGCCATGGGCCAAGAAAAAATTCTTTAAATTTTTTGGGTATCCGGATCCGGAACCTACCCCGCAGTATCTCTTAAAGTTCTCAAAGAATTTCACTGAAAATTTGTGGAAGGGTGGTCCATGGACCAAGGAAGAATTGTTTGAATTTGGGGGCGTATCTGGATCCGGATCAGGCATTGGCGGAGGTATACGCTCTCTGAGTGCCCCTCTAGTTTATATGGTGCATTGATTCTGTTTTTTTAATGTCATCGGCTGGATATTTATCCATAGATGAGCATGAGTTTTTAATGTATTTATATATTGTTTTTTTTATTCTTTTATTATTATTATTATTATTATTATTATTATTATTATTACTATTATTAATAGTGGTAGTAGTAGTAGTAGTAGTAGTTGTTGTAGTAGTAGTAGTAATGATAGTAGTTATAGTAGGAGTAGTAGTAGTAATGATAGTAGTTGTTGTTGTTGTTGTTTTCTATCTACAGAAGGTGATATTTAAGTCATGAGAAACTTTTAGATCCGGAAGGAGAAAAATTTATAGTCTTAATAGGCCCCCTTCATACTAGAGATCCTTCTTAAGTTAAATTAAAACACCTGGACAAAAAAAAAGAAAAGTAAGATACAATAAGTCTTCGGATTCAAGGACCCATATTCTAGATAGTTAAGGAGGCTCCCTAGCACCTCTTCCTTAGCGATTTGTTTTTGGAAATGGCTGGTTAATATCTCCCTAGCACCTCTTCCTTAGCGATTTATTTTTGGATATGGCTGGTTATTATCTTTTTGTACGTTATTCATGCAGAGTTTGGCGATACTAGAATGATTTGTATATAACACAGAAAAGGTCAGGTAGGTGTAATATGCAAAATAAATCGGTTATGTCGAGGTGTTATACTTCTTTCCCTCTAACTTGACCTAAAATCGCCATCTCTCCATCTTGAATGCTGAGTTGTTGCTGTAAATTGACACCTCAATATGATGCTAGTCATGAGGAAGATATGGACCCGTAACACTGTCTTTTGCCGCCACTGAACACCGTGACATAAGCTTCAAAGAGACGAGAATTTGAGACAGGTTTAGTTGAAAGCAGTATAGTGAGCCTCCTAACACCACAAGCCCTAACTTATAGTATTATTGATAGAAAATAAAAGTAAACTGGTGAGGAGGAAGTGTCAGGGAGCCTCCTAGCACCACAGGCCCTGAATTAGCCAAAAATCGGTGGTATACGTCGAAGGTAATTGGTAGGGTGGTGTCAGGGAGCCTCCCAAATCCCATATCCCTTCGGTAATTGTTGGGGTGATGGTGCATAAATAACCTGGAAAGGAAGGCGTGTCAGGGAGCCGCCTACACCCCACAAGCCCTTAATTGTCGTGATATTGATGAGGGGAGCTCCCAGTGATGCTCCCTCCCTCATAGTTCCCCTTCCCCTTGCACCCCCTCACAGCTTCCCTTCCACCCCCACACCCCTTCCCTTCCACTTCCCCACCCCTCCCTTTTCCACCCCCTTAACTCTCTTCTACCTCCCCAGAAGACTTCTTCCCCCCCTTCCCTCACCCACCACTCCCATTCCTCCTCATCCTGTGCTACAACTCCCTCTCCCTCCCCCCTACCAACAGTCTTTTCCCCCCTCTCAACAGTCTTCCTCTCCCTCCCACAATCTTCTCTCCCTCCTTCCCTCCCAACAGTTTTCCCTTCCTCCCTCTCAACAGTCTTCTCTCCCTCCCTCTCTCCCTCCCACCCACCCACAATCCTCTCTCTCTCTCTCTCTCTCTCTCTCTCTCTCTCTCTCTCTCTCTCCCAACAATCTTCTCTCCCTCCATCTCAGCTATCTTCCCTCCCTCCCTCCGAGCCATCTTCCTTCCCTCCCCCCCTTCGCAACCCCCTTCCCTCTCCTCTGTCCTTCTCTTTCTCACCCACCACACCCTGAGTCTCCATCTTCCTCCCCCTTTCCCCCTTCCTTCCCTTCCATTATAACAATCCCCCTCTACTTACACCTCCCCCCCCTCCATCCTTCTTCCCTCTCCCTATGACTCACTCATTTTCCAACCCTCTCCCCCCCTTCCCCAACTCTCCCTTCCTTAATTCACCTTTCCCACTTCCATCTTTCTTTCCCCCACCCTCAACCCATTCACATTTCTCTCGCTCTCTCCTCTTTCCGCTACCTTTTCATTCCCCCCTTCCCCTCTACCACACTTCTCCCCCCACTCACTCTCCAGCCCTTCCTCCCACCATCACAATGCACTCCTTCGAATGTCACCTTCTCTCTCTCTCACCCCCTCATACCTCCGCCTCCTCTCCCTCCCCTTCACCCCCCACCCCTTCACCCTCACCCTCATCCCTTCATTCGTTCCCCACACCATAACAACCCTTTCCTTCGAACTTTTCCCCTCTCTCCTCCTCCTTTCCCTCACCCCCTCCCTCTTCCTCCATTCCCTCCCCCCTCCCCCCAACTTTCTCTCCCTCCCCCCTCCCTCTCCTTTCTTTTCACCGACTCTGGCCTACTCTCAACACCGATACATTTACATCAGAGTCAAGCTGCCTTATTGAGTCTTAGAGTCTCGTGGTCCTAGGAGGCTGCCAAGTTCTGTGTGTGTGTGTGTGTGTGTGTGTGTGTGTGTGTGTGTGTGTGTGTGTGTGTGTGTGTGTGTATGTGAGAGAGAGAGAGAGAGAGAGAGAGAGAGAGAGAGAGAGAGAGAGAGAGAGAGATTAAAGCCTGTCTACCGTGCGGAGGTTAGGTAGACAGACAATGTTTTTTATTTAGTTGTTTATTTATTTACTTATTTATCACCCACAATAAATCGCTAAGAAAAAAGTGTTAAGTAGCGTCCAATACCACCAACAATACAGCCGATCTTCACTCTTACATCCGTCGGTTAAGAAAGCCCCCTAACATCGTAGGTTAAGAAGGCCCCTTAGCATCTTTTACTAAGCTGTTTATTACCTGTCCCTGCCCCGGAGGGGCTCGGGGACGGGTATTGTTTTCATTAGGTTTGTCTGTTTGTTTGTCTGTCTGTTAACAACTTCTACGCGAAAACTATTGTAGCGATTTTGACTCAAATTATAGAGATGATGGACTATGACCTTCTGATCACCTGATTAAATTTAGGGTCAGGTTGGGCGAAGGCCCAGGCTGTAGGGCCAAAAAAAAGTAAAAAAACGGGGACAGGTAAAAATCGTTTTTTTTTTTTTTTTTTCACCATAACTCTTTTCAAATTCTTCATATCGACATGAAACCAAAGCCTAGAGGTGCATCTTTCACATCTGCATCCTATAACATGCCTCATTACATCATTTGGGTCATCCCTCAGTTAGCGGTAGGGGGGTCAATGTCTGGAGGGTCGAGCATAAAATTTCAAATGGACATAAAATCGTCAATTTTCACCCGATTTACTCCTGATCTGATATGTGACATCTTTGACTAGATATCCTGTTGTGTCAGCACTGAAATGACTGCCGGGGTCGGGTCTCCGGTGCCTTGGCACCGCTTTTTTTTTTTTTTTTTTTTTTTTTTTTTTTTTTTTGGTGTCCGACTTCTGGGCGAAGCCTTCATTGCCTATTCTCAAGTCCCAGTGGTCCTCCTTGGGGCCCAGTAGTCCTCCTACATCTCCAAATATCACCACTTCGGCGCTAACACCCACCATCCATATTGAATACATGCTAGGGCTGTCTCATACAGGACTGGTGTATTGGTATTAGCGGGGGTACTTTTATGACATGTCGACGGGTCATCTGGTAGATCAGAAAAATCTGCTTTTTATGAAATTCAATTCCTTAAACTGTTCCCTGCCCCAGCCGGGATTAGAACCTGGGTCCATTAGGACTGCAGGCCGTCTCTCTACCGATTCTGCTTATTGCACCTTACTCTCTTATTCTGTCACATAAATCCTTCCAACATCGCCGTATTCTCCACAGATAATACACAAAAGTATATTAATTAGATATACCCTAAAATAAATCGCTAAGGAAGAGGTGCTAGGGAGCCTCCTTACGCGACGAGAATATGAGCCTTAATGCTGTATTTTAAGTGGCCAAGAGGCTTCCTAACATCTCTTCCTTAGCGAATTATTTTGCCTTTTTCACCTTAGCAGCCTCCTGTATCCTATTTAAATCGTTTTGATATAGACTTACTTTACTTCAACAATATTCCACTGCAGAATAAATCACAAAGGAAGAGGTGTTACGGTAAGCTCCAAAGTCATTTAAATTACTACCCTCAGGAAGATGTACTGAACTCATTTTACTCTAACTTGGCCCAGATTGTTGTCATTTTGTAACTCATTTCACGGAGCCCAACGGCAGAAAAAGACAATGCTCTGGCTCTGCAGTCTTTCCACGGCACTTCTTCGTGACTAGCATCATATTCTAGTATTAGTCTATTGCTACAACTCAGCATTGAAGGTGGAGAGTTGTCAATTTTAGGCCAAGTTAAAGTAAAACGAGTATTGTAGAAGGCTCGATACGGAAAAAGACAATGTTATGACTGCATCCTTTCCACGGTACTTCTTCGTGACTAACATTATATTCTAATATTAGTCTATTGCTACAACGACAATGAAGGTGGAGAATCTTCAGTTTTACGCCAAGTTAGAGTAAAAAGAGTATAGTAGAAGGCTCGATGCAGACAATGCTATGGCTCTACATCCTTTCCACAGCACTTCTTCATGACCATCATCATATTCTAGTATTAGTATATTGCTGCAATGCAGCATTCATTGTAGAGCTGTCAATTTTAGGCCAGGTTAGAGTAAAAAGAGTATAGTAAAAGACTCAGTGCTTCTGTTGCCTGTACGATACGGTTATTAGCAAAATTTCGCCGACAAATCCCTACCAGCACTGTACCTTGTTTTTCATAATTCTCAATATTTTCTCTTCTCATACTCTTCTGCTGTGTGGTTAATATTGCCATCACATAGAATATTTACTGTAGCTTCCTGCCTGCACTGTGTTCTGTCATCCATACTCCTCGTTCCTCTTCAAATGCCAGAGAGTATCCTTTCTCATACTCTTTTATTCTGTGCTTCATATTGCCGTCAGTAAGCACAAAATTTTCACGCAAATTACTCCTTCATTGCATGCTTATTTGTTATTTGCTTCATACTGCCATCACACACACACACACACACACACACACACACACACACACACACACACACACCTCATCCCCACCCTCAACCCCTCCACACATCTTCCCCCCGCCCACCCACCCCCACAAACACACCTCAGCCCCCCCCCCCCCCCGCACACGCACACCTCACCCACCACCACCACACACAGATACACAAATCTACATGCTAACCCTTCCCATCACAACAGTCGGCAAGGAAGTGTCAGCCAACTTGCACCTCTATACAGTAGTTCTTTGAGCTGACGAGGCTGACGACATCACGCCTCACCTACCCCACTCGTCTCTCCCCTTCCTCCTGGCTGCACTGGCTGACCGATCAAAGACAGGCGCAGAAATCGATCTAGCTGACAGGACTCCTCCGTGAGAGGGCAGGTGTGTGGGAGGGCAGGTGTGTGGGGAGAATATGGCTGACTGATAGCTGCTGGGTAGATGAGGCTTTAGGGTCCCTAACACATTTTTCTAAGCGATTTATGTTGCGTATTACACCTTATTGCCCTATTCAGCAAAGGAACCTCCCTAACACCTATTCTTCAGCTTTTTAATTTTACTTATTACACTCCTTTCTGTCATATTCTAGTTGGTTAAGAAAGCTCCCTAACACCTCGTCGAAAGCGATTTATTTTTGGTGATTAGACATTACTGCCCTCTTTTTTGCTATATAAATCCTTCCAGTATCCAAGTCCCGTATTCTCGTTGGAAACTCCATGACACCTTTTCCTAAGCGATTTATTTTTGCATATTATACTTTACTGCTCTCTTCTTCTGTTTTATATAAATCCTTCCAGTATCGCTATACTCTGCCTCAGTAACGCACAAAAGGATATAAACCACCCATATCCAAAAATAAATCGCTAAGGAAGAGGTGTTTAGGGGCCTGCTTACCCGACGGGAATACAAGCCCATCGGGAAATAAGACGTGACAATGGAGTGGAGAGGTATATGAGAGGGGGTGTGTGTGTGCTGGGGGGGAGGGCAGCGAAATAGCGGGGGACAGGGTGGCATGGAGGCGATTTGTTTGTGGCCACTCCTTAAGGGATTGAGGCGTCTGGCAATAGATAGACAGTTTTTCTCTCTAGCCTAAGAAAAAGATATCTATTTCTACTTCTATGATATCCATTTCTACTGTGATTTCTTCTACTTCCATATCTACTTCTACTTCTGTAATCTACAGTACTTCTACTTCTGTAATTTGCTTCTACTTCTATATCTACCTTTACTTCTGTAATCTACTTCTACTTCTATATCTACCTCTACTTCTGTAATCTACTTCTACTTCTATATCTACCTCTACTTCTGAAATCTACTTCTATTTCTGTTATCTACTTCTACTTCTATATCTACCTCTACTTCCGTAATCTACTACTTCTATATCTATTTCTATTTCTGTAATCTACTTCTACTTCCATATCTACTTCTACTTCTGTAGTCTACAGTACTTCTACTTCTGTAATCTACTTCTACTTCTATATCTACCTCTACTTCTGTAATCTACGTCTACTTCTGTAATCTACTTCTACTTCTATATCTACCTCTACTTCTGTAATCTACTTCTACTTCTATATCTATTTCTATTTCTGTAATCTACTTCTACATCTATATCTACTTCTACTTCTGTATCTACTGCTTTTATATCTACTTCTACCTTTATATCTACTTCCACCTCTGTGATACCTTCTTCTGCTTCTATAACTACTTCTGTCTCGGTATCTTCTGCTGCTTCTATGATACCTATTTCTGCTTCCATAACTACTTCTGTCTCGGTATCTACTGCTGCTTCTATGATACCTATTTCTGCTTCCATAACTACTTCTACATCTGTATCTCCTCCTACTTCTACAGTATGATCTAGGCTACTTCTATGGAATCTACTGCTATGATATCTACTTTTGCCTTTATATCTACTTTTACCTCTGTATCTACTCTGCTTCTATTATATCTACTTCTGGGAGTTAAAGACAAGGATAGCAAAGCAGGAGGGAAGAGGCTGCACTTTTCCATCTTCTAAGATACATTAAATGGGTTACGATAGCTTTTCTCACAAGTGGAAAGAAGTGGTCTCTCTCTCTCTCTCTCTCTCTCTCTCTCTCTCTCTCTCTCTCTCTCTCTCTCTCTCTCTCTCTCTCTCTCTCTCTCTCTCTCATATTTTATTATTTCAACAATTTTTTCTCAACATCATTTCCATATCCTTCTCTCTCTCTCTCTCTCTCTCTCTCTTTCTCTCTCTCTCTCTCTCTCTCTCTCTCATATTTTATTATTTCAACAATTTTTTCTCAACATCATTTCCATATCCTTCTCTCTCTCTCTCTCTCTCTCTCTTTCTCTCTCTCTCTCTCTCTCTCTCTCTCATATTTTATTATTTCAACAATTTTTTCTCAACATCATTTCCATATCCTTCTCTCTCTCTCTCTCTCTCTCTCTCTCTCTCTCTCTCTCTCTCTCTCTCTCTCATATTTTATTATTTCAACAATTTTTTCTCAACATCATTTCCACATCCTATTATCTCTCTCTCTCTCTCTCTCTCTCTCTCTCTCTCTCTCTCTCTCTCTCTCAAATTTTATTATATAAACAATTTTTTCTCAACATCATTTCCACATACTATTATCTCTCTCTCTCTCTCTCTCTCTCTCTCTCTCTCTCTCTCTCTCTCTCATATTTTATTATTTCAACAATTTTTTCTCAACATCATTTCCACATCTTTCTCTCTCTCTCTCTCTCTCTCTCTCTCTCTCTCTCTCTCTCTCTCTCTCTCTCTCTCATATTTTATTATTTCAACAATTTTTTCTCAACATCATTTCCACATCTTTCTCTCTCTCTCTCTCTCTCTCTCTCTCTCTCTCTCTCTCTCTCTCTCTCTCTCTCTCTCTCTCTCTCTTCTGCTGTGCTATCCTTTTCTCCTGCTCGTATGCACTGTATTAATATTAAGGCATATTAGTATTAAGGCCGGACCACCTCGTAGGGACCGTAAGGTCTGTGTTGTCTGTGTATCTCTCTCTCTCTCTCTCTCTCTCTCTCTCTCTCTCTCTCTCTCTCTCTCTCTCTCTCTCTCTCTCTCTCTCTCTCTTCTGCTGTGCTATCCTTTTCTCCTGCTCGTATGCACTGTATTAATATCAAGGCATATTAGTATTAAGGCCGGACCACCTCGTAGGGACCGTAAGGTCTGTGCTCTCTCTCTCTCTCTCTCTCTCTCTCTCTCTCTCTCTCTCTCCAAACGGGCTGTTATTGGACGGAGGGGAAAGCTTGTATGTTGCTCGAGTAAACCAAAATATGAGAGAGAGAGAGAGAGAGAGAAATAAATGTGTGTGTGTGTGTGTGTGTGTGTGTGTGTGTGTGTGTGTGTGTGTGTGTGTGTGTGCGCCCCAGTTCTTGTGTTCGAACCTCAACCAACTGACGTTTTAAAGTAGGCGCTAGTAGTATGTCCTTGCATATGTTTGCACCCTGTCTGTTTTACCAGTGACATGTACAGAGTGACACACATAAACACATCTGTTACAATACTTCGACTTTAACGTGCAGCACTCTATCTATCTGTCTATGTGTCTATCTATCTGTCTATCTATCGTGGTGTGGGTGTGAGTGTAGATGGTGTCCCAAGACTTGTATATACTAACTTAAGGAGGTGACTGCAACATGACTTCATAATCTCTGTACTCGTTAGCATTATTGATTGACGACATATATCTGAGGGGGAAATATGGGTTAGTAAATAAGTTATTCGGACATGTTGCATTCAGCCAGTCATCACCAACATGTCAAGTGCATTTTCGCCTCAGTTATAAAAAAAAAATTGGGTAGGGCTAATCATGAATAAAAACTGCTATATCAAGAAGAATTTAATTTTCAACAGTCACTGAACTACTTAATTATGACCTTATAAAGGGCGAAAATTAATGCTCATCAGGCCATTGGTAATTACATCTCAAAAATTACTGGGAATTGGACTCATTGTGATATAGGTTTGCATACAAAGTTAGTAATAGAAATACTTATTGAAGTTAGTACATCGAGTTCTGGAAGAGCTTATGTCTATATCTAAGTCCATATCTATATCTATCCATCTCTCTGTCTATCTGGCTATTTATCTATCTATCTATATAGCTGTTTGTCTGTCTGTCCATTTATCCATCCATCCATCCATCCATCTATCTATCTATCAGGCTATCCATCTATCAATCAATGTATATCGATCTATATACCTATCTATCTGTCTATCTATCTATCTGTCAGTCTATCTATCTATCTATCTATCTGTATGTATATAGAATGTGTGTATATAAAATTGTGTGTGTGTGTGTGTGTGTGTGTGTGTGTGTGTGTGTGTGTGTGTGTGTGTGTGTGTGTGTGATATTCCCCTCACCTTTCTTACGTCCCTTTTATAGAGCTGAACTTTACCTACTGGGACACAGGATCAAAAGGCGTAGAGCTTTGTACTGTCGGCTCTTTGGTGAGAAGGCTTATTGCTTCTCTCCCTCTTCACTACCTCTTCTTCCTTTGCGTTCCTGGCTTTCATGGCTTTAGAGGAAGGCTACAAGCTTTACACACACACACACACACACACACACACACACAGAATGTACTGTACTCAGCGAACGTACAGTACAACAGGATTACGAAATTTTTCGTTTTTTCTTTTCTTGATGATGATGATGATGATGATAATGATGACGGTGATGACAATAATAATAATGATGATGGTGATGATGATGGCACTAATAATAATAATGATGGTAATGATGATGATTGCTTTACATATGAGGCGACAAAATTCCTGAATATATCGTTTGGTGTCAGAACTGGTGGCCTTGTTCTCTACACCCTCGTCCCTGCTTACCCATTTGTGTGGCTGTATTGTTTCTCTCGCCCCCCTTAATGTGTCGCCCCATTAGTCCTTCTCCACATCTTGCTCCTGTTGTTCTCCCCTTCCCCTTGTGATGGAGATTTGTTCAGAGAGGTTTAGAAAGATGTAAGCTTACTCAGAAAAGTTCAGAGAAGTTTAGAAAGGTTCAAGGAATTTGGAATGGCAAAAAAAGCAAAATAAAGGAATAAGTAATTAATCAACAAATATTCAACTTGGTTCAAAGAAAAAACCATAAAAAAAAATTATAGATTAAAAAAGAAAGTCCAAAGAGGGTAAAAAACAAAAAGTTGAAAATTGCTCAGAGCTTAACATAAACATTGAACAAAGTTTTAAAATGTTCGAAGGAAGGGGACGATGGCAAAAAAAAAAAAAAAAAAAAATCGTATCCCATTTGATTATGTGTCTTTCACTGCGATGGACCTTTCAATGGACTGTGTGTGGAGTACAAGAAGCAGGGTTGAAGGCAGGGTTGATAAAAGGAACACCACAGAACACATTTCCTCTTTACTTCCTCTTGCCTGATAAGTTCCTGGTAGACATCCACAGATAATAATGATTAGGTTGGGGGGTATGTTTGTTGGAAGGAGCAATGTCAAACACTAAACGAGAAGAAGAAGCAGTGAAAAGCACACCGCCATATTGCCAAGCATCTGCCTATTAGAATACTGTTATTCCCCGAACTGCTTCTCTTTGGAACTTGCTCACCAAGAATAGCCCCCCCCCCCTCCCGACTTCAGTCAGCAGCAGGTAGAGTCCAACTGTTGAGTATTTTTTACGAAGGGAAACGCCTGTACTCTGATACATTTTTATTTTTATTTGTTTGTCTTCCCCTGTTCATTTTCTGTCAAAAAAATTTATAATTGTTAACATTTTTATGCGTACACCGTATAATATAGTACCTAGCCAGCTACCACTGCCCGTAGGAGATACTACCAAGGGAGTGAAATGTGGCAACAAGCTGGATATACGAACACATAATCAGTGTTATGCAGGAACTCAGCCCCGACATCCAAAACGAGGTTGACCAGCCCCGCACATCCCTGAGTGGCATTATATGAGCAATACACTCCATCCACTCTTCAGATATAAACCCTAACAGGCTGAATATGTTTGGCACACCATAACCCACTAATCCACCAGGCGCCATCTAGTGGCAAGAAAAAACTAAAATTATGCATTACTTAGGTAAGGAGTTAAAAGAGGAGAGAGAGGGAGACTATCTTATGAGTCTGAGGTCATGCGAACTGGGTCATTCTGATATTCATTTTAGATATGCAAACTCCTTATGAATGGGAAGACGCCTTGGCAAATTTCTCTCGCAATATTCAGGGTTTATTATACCATCTTGCATTTCTATAAAAAAAAAAAAAAAAAAAAAAGGAAGAGAATGGGAAAAAAAAAAAGTTTCTCGTAATGCTTTAATACGTTTTCTGGGGGGCGCGGTAGCACAGTGGTAGCGCGCCGGACTCGTAATCGGGGGATTTCGAGTTCGAGCCTCGCCCGGGCTGCCGTGCCGGGAGTGGTAGCTCGCTCCTGTAACCCTAGCGGGGCTATATAGTCCAATACAAGGCTTAGCTCGGGGGAACTCCATTTCTCCCATAATACGTTTTCTGAGTACAGTACATTCTCTCTCTCTCTCTCTCTCTCTCTCTCTCTCTCTCTCTCTCTCTCTCTCTCTCTCTCTCTCTCTCTCTCTGCCTTAATTCCAGGCACCAAGATGGAAGAACCACACCTGCCTCAAGATTTACCTGGAGAAAAACAGCACATACAAGTACACCTGTTATCATCACCTGCTGATTAGCACCTCCAGTACCTGTATGGGGTTTTGCAAAAAACTGGAGATAATGAAGCAAGCACTCTCACACACACACACACACACACACACACACACACACACACACTGAACCTCATCTTTAGGCGGGAAAGAGGAACATACATAATGTTATAATATTTACAAACACACAACACAGATGATGATGATGATGATGATAATTGTGATGATGATGATGATGATGATGATAATGGTGATGATGATGATGAATATGATAATGATATGTATGTGTATGTATGTATATCGTAGTTAAAAAAAAAATGCCCTGAATTGTGATAGATCGCCAACGTTTTAATATTTACAGAGACAAAACACTGACTGGCTCGGAACAGCTTCAGGCCACGTCATTACCTGCTAATCACCTGGTCAGCTGAAATTATTTTGTTAATGACACCTGAAAGGAAATACTTATTAGGCCGGCAAAAGCAATTAGACCATAATTATTAGGGTCTATTGATGGTTTTCCTTTGTCATTATGGTTTTTGAGGTGGATGTTCTGATAGATAATTAGATACATAGATGGACAGATAGACTGATAGGTAGTTAGATAGATATACAGATAGATAGGGACAAATTGACAGATAGACATAATACACGGACGGATAGACAGACAGACAGACAGACAGACAGGCAGGCACAAACAGATAGATAGATAGGTATGGATAGACAGATACGGACAGACAGACAGACAGACACAGACAGATAGATAGATAGATGGAGAGAGAGGTAGGTAGATAGGTATGAATCTGTAATTAACAATCTTTTTTAAGAGGATATCTTTTTACCACTTCAGTACGAGACCATTTTTTATATTACTCTTGTCACTACCAGACTATTTTATTCAACTTCTAAAAATTCTAGAGGTGACAGTGTTCAAAATAGTGTTCAAAATAAATGTTCATACCATAGTGTTCAAAATACAGTTCAAAATAGTGTTCAAAGTAAGTGTTCAAAATAAGTGTTCAAAATACGTTCCAAATAGTGTTCCAAATAGTGTTCAATATACGTTCAAAATAATGTTCAAAATAGTGTTCAAAATTCATGTTCAAAATACAGTGCTCAAAATAGTGTTCAAAACGGTGTTCAAAATAGTGTTAAAAAAACAGCATTCAAAATACAAGAAAGTCTCCCCTAAGCTGTATAAAATCGCCTGAAGATAGGAATAAAATAGAAAATTTCAGTAAGGGAAGGAGATAACACCACCTAAACGATCACCTTTTTTTTTTTATAGTCCCTTCAAGTCAAATACGCCTCTTTTATTCCATCATTTACTGTTACCCGACGATTGTATTAAAGTTGGTATAGCACCAGAGAAATGATGGGGTAAATAAAGGCTGTTAACCACTTCAGTTTGAAAAGGTTATCCTCAGTACAACGCAGATGTATGTGTAGAATATGTTTGTAAATGTGTGGACAGATGTGAGCAGGTGTATGGATAGGTTTTGGTACGTGTGGGTAGGGGTGGGAAAATGTGTGTGTTTATATGTGTGTGGGTGTGTGAATAGGTGTGTAGGTAGGTGTGGACAGGTGTGTGGGTGTGTGGACAGGTGTGAGCAGGTGTGCGGATTGGTTTTAGTAGGTGTGTGTAGGTGTGGGAAAATGTGTGTGTTTGTAATGTGTGGGTTTGTGAATAGGTGTGGGCGTAGGTGTGGAGAGGTGTGTGGGTAGGTGTGAGTGTGTGGATGTGTGTGTATGAGTGTGTGGGTAAGTGTGGACAGGTGTAGGTAGATGTATGGACAGGTGTTGATAACTGCGTGTAAATGGGGCAGGTGTAGACAGGTGTGTGTACATGTATGGACAGGTGTGTGTCGTTATTGGCAGGTGTAGGTAGTTAGAACAGAAAGTACGTAAAGATGTCAAGAAAAACACACATAAAACCCATAACCACGGACGCACTATTTGTACGACACTAGACTCTGAAGCACCCTCTTAGCCAGCTGGTGGTATGGTGTTGTGAGGCGAGGGTGGATTGGGGTAGAAGGTGGTGTGAGGAGAGGTGGAGAGGTGGTGTGGGGGAGAGAAGAGGTGGAGGAAAAGTGGTATCAAGGAAGGAAGAAGTGGAGAAAAGGTGGTGTATGGAAGTAAAGGAATGTCAAGGTAAATAGTGTGATGTAATGTTGATAAGGTGAGATAAGGTGAGGTGATGTAAATGGATATCGTGTAAAATGAGGTTACAGGATAAATGGAGCACCAACATTAAAAGAAAAAAAAAACGAAATGTTTAGAAGTTATGTAAACAGTTGATGACAGTAAAAATATCATGGTAGCGTAACAACGGACGTCACTGCTGTAAATTATGTAGGCAAAAGTACGCGGAAATATGTTGGAGAAGACAATATCAGGACTGGAATTATTAGCTCTTGCATTACAGCGGCATCTTCAATACCTGAGCCGCAAAACATGTAAATGAGAGCAACACGAGTTTGTCTATCTCTATCTATCTGTCTACTGCCAGACGCCTCAACCCGTTCGGGGTGGCCACAAACAAATCGCCTCCACGTCGCCCTGTCCCCCGCCATCATTTCACTGCCCTGCTCCCAACTCACACCCCCCTCTCTCATGTACCTCTCCACTCCATCCCTTCATCTCATCCTCGGCCTCCCCCTCCCTCTCCCCCCCTCCACCTCACTTACATACACTCTCTTCGTCAGTCTTTCACCCTCCATCCTATCCACATGGCCAAACCACCTCAGTGTATTCCTCCTAATGCTTCCAATCACATCCACATCAACACCACAACGCTCCTTTATAACCTCATTTGTCAGCCTGTCTCTCCATGTGACTCCACAGGCTCCTCTTAGATAACTCATTTCCACTGCTCTCACTCTTGACTTGTGTCCTTCCAACAACGTCCAAGCTTCACTTCCATACGTTAGAGTTGGTATCACAATACTGTCATGTAGTAATTTTTTTCACTTCCATGCTCACTTCCCTGTTTTTTATCATTGCTTTCAAGGAACCAGCATCCTTTCTTCCCTGCTGTACCCTTTCAAGCACTTCACCCTCCAAACCTCCATCCTTACTCATCACACTACCCAAGTACTTAAACGTACTCACATTTTCCAATTCCTCACCATCCAACCTCGCTGTACATTCACTGACTTCACCTCTATCAAAGACCATCACTTTACTCTTCCCTACATTCACCTTTAGATTCCGTTTCTTACACACTCTCCCAAACTCATCCACCAAGCCTTGCAGCTCCCCTATGACTTCACTCAACAACACAGTATCATCTGCAAACAACAGTACAGGCAGTTTTAGGCCAAGTTAGAGAAGAAAAGGTATAGAGTGTCTTGCTACTCCACGCCACCCTCCCTCATCTGTTTTCCTTTATCCAGCTCATTCTCTTTCTCTTATTAGATTTAATGGGTTAATATGGAGTTTCTTAGCCACTTCACAACGAGGAGGGTCGATGGAAAGGAGTATAAATGATCTGGAAGGGACAGGAATAAATAACAACAATAATAATAATAATAATAATAATAATAAGTACCAATAATAAATCATCACCATCAGCAGCAGCAGCACCAGCACCACCACCAGCACCACCACCACCAGCATCCAGACCTCCTTCCCCCACAAAATTGTAATATAACTTCATAATAACAAAAACAACAACAACAACATAATGAAAATAATGATAAAAATGGTAATAATATTAATAATGATGATGATGATAATAATAATAATAATAATAATAATAATAATATATAATAATAATAATAATATTAATAATAATAATAATAATAATAATAATAATGATAATAACAGTAATGATAACAATACAATCACCATGTCACGAGTCGGCGCGATTTTATATTTAAATAAACTCGTGACATTGAACTTGGTGGGAAACTGCGAATTCTAATGGAATCCCAGTATTTATCAATCAGTCAACCG
This sequence comes from Coenobita brevimanus, assembly GCF_032717465.1. NCBI lineage: Eukaryota > Metazoa > Arthropoda > Malacostraca > Decapoda > Coenobitidae > Coenobita > Coenobita brevimanus. The sequence goes on from NC_137069.1 coordinate 32,550,046, forward strand.
CCACGTATTCACCCGATCAGGAGTGTTTTCAGAACAATTTTTCACTGTGTCATAAGTGATCGTCTTTGTGCGCGACTTTACCACCTCCGGTGAGTGATTTATTATGGGCGTGTTTCGCTCATTCTAGCCGTTAGCAAGTGCAGCTCGACACTCACCTCCCTCTCACAATTTGAACTCAGTCAAGATTTGAGCGCCGTGGAAGCAGGTTAGCAGCGTGTGTGTGGCAGCGTCCTTCCTCAGCTGACGCCCAGTTCCCGCCGCCGCCATTGTCCAGTTCCTGAATTCCCACCTAGCGTGATTTGGCGAGAGGCTCAGCGTGTGCAGCGTCCTTCCTCAGCAACGACGCCCAGTCATCCGCTTAGTCCACTTTTCTGACCAGTATTTCTTTTCGTTTTTCCTAGGTTTAAGAGTTTAGCTTTTGAGTGAGCGAGTGTGTGCAATCTCCTTATTTTGAATTCATTTTGAAACATGTAATGTAAATTTGTTTCATCGTAATTAATAAATTTTCAGTTCTTTTCTTTGAGCCTAATGTAATGTAAACTCGTGTTTTATTTCTCCATTAAGCTTATTTTAGTTATAGCTCCTAGTTTGTATAAACGCTTTGCATTTATTCATAACTGGTACTTAGGCCAGTCCTTTTGTATTAGCTTAAAATCCGTTGTGCAACCAGGAGTTAATTGCACCAGCAAGAACCTGTTTATCATTAATAGCATTAGTTATTGATTGTCAGGGGTGGAGTCACTTTCTCCAGAGGCCAACAGTACTAATAAACAGCACGTGTGAGTAATTAGTCACTGCTGTGTACTGTTGAGGAAGTTTATAAATTCTCGTCCTTAGAGAATCGGCAAAGTAAGCTAGCATAAAGTAATCATTGCTTGGTTCTCACAAGTCAGTTCTTTGTCCTTGTTCTCAAGTATTATTGAATATTTTTCATTAATATATCATAATCATAAAAACACAATTGGCGACTTCATTCCAGGATATTAACTCCTAGCTCTAAAGTTATTAATGAGATAATACTCACTCACTCATGTTTAAGTATTTATCATCAAAGTCTAAAGGCACTGTTTTACTGGTGATTATTAACCCAGTTCTGTTAATTTACGTAAAAGTTTTCAGTCAGTTGTTTGTTTAATTTTCTTTCTTTGCCAGTTTAATTAGATAAAACTGGTCACCACTAACCTGTGCCTATATTCTTTATTCTCGATTATTGGCATCTTTCTCTCCAAATTGCAGTCAGTACTGAGTCGCTAGTTCATTTAGACTGAGTTAGCATCATGACTACCAACGTCTATATACAGGAAGCCAAAGATATGAGGCTTACAGACCCCACAGAAGTAAAAGATTATGTCCTCTCTCGGTTTAATTACGAGCAGCAACGCGAGAATGATGCTCGTGAAGAGCGTCGAAATCAGCGTGAGGAACGCGAAAAAGAACGCGAACACGAGCAAAAACAACTAGAACACGAGCAAAAACAACGCGAACTCGAGTTAGAACAAAGTGAGAGAGAACGTGAATACGAGCATGAACAACGAGACAGAGATCGAGAACACGAACGTGCCGAGCGAGTAGCACGCGAAAAACATGGACTTGAAGTGCTGAAGCTCAAGCGAGATTCCTTGGCTTCAGACACATCTGGTGCAGCTGGCCCAAGCTCCACGAGTGCTATCCCTGCACTTATTATGGCGACCCCACACATCAAGCTTCCTCCATACAAGGAAGGTGACTGAACTGAGCCATACATAGCTCGTTTTCAAGACATGGCTCAGCTTTACCAGCTGGATGATGCAGCTAAGCGGCTTCAGTTTCTTAGCCTGTTTGAGGGCCTTGCTCTCGATATTCTCCACAGAATTCGTGGAGACAGTCTCACGTATGAGATGATGAAGGCCGCACTCGTCAAAGCATACGGTCTCACAGTTGACGACGCCAAGAGTCAGTTCATGAGGGTGCGTTTACAGGAAAAATAGACTGCCGTTCAGTTTCTTGACCGGCTTACTGCTTACTTAGATGAATGGATGGAGAAAGATGAAACTCCTCGCTTGAGAGAGGGGATAATTTACCTTTAGCTGCGCACACAGCTAGAAAAGTCGTGGCCTACTGAACTTATGGCTCAGCTTAAGATCTGCCAGGTAAGAGATGCCAGCCAAATGGTGAAAAAGGCTGATGCATTCTTCACTGCATACGGGTATCAAACTCGCAAGCAGCATACCTGGAATAGGAAACCTGATAAATCTGGGAAACCATCTCAGACTGAACCCCAGCAACAAGGCCGTTCTCAGAATAATGGCCAAGGTCCAAAACCGCAGAGGAAGGACCAGGGGCAAAACACCCAGAAACCTGAGTGGAAGCGGTACAACAGGTACCCTAACCAGCAGCAGTATCAGCCATGCAACCAACCGTCGGGACTGTCCTTTTCAGCACCAGCTCAAGTGAATAGGAGGCAGGAGGCTAACGCAGCATTCATTCCTCAGCAGCGGCACGGTGGTCACGTCCCTACCAGTACGGGTACTCCCTCACAGTTCTTTAGTCCCACAGCGACAGTGAACACTCTGCCACACGAGGTCAATGCTCCATCTCCCCCGACAGTGAGTACAACCCCTCAAGCATCTAATTCTCAGGGAACCATGTTTGCCGCATCAGTTATTCAGCAGCCTTATCAGTGGCTAGCTGCTTCCTCCACAGGCCCTCCCACAGGTGACAGTGCCTTCCTTGTTCAGCCAGGGTTTGTGGGAGATATTCCTGTGAAGGTCCTGAGAGACAACGGTTCCTCAGGTTGCTCTGTCAGACAGAGTCTAGTTCGGCCTGAGCAGTACACAGGTCGACAGATCCAAGCTAACCTTATCGATGGATCAGTGAGATTGTTCCCTGAGGCACGTATCCATTTTACACTGGTACGACACTCGCAGTTGTCATGCCAGAACCTTTATTTGACCTAATCATAGGCAATATTCCCGGTACCAAGTATAGTTGGACTGAAGATGATGCTACGCAGACTTCGGCTACAGTAACACGAGCCATGGCTGAGGCTCCAGACTGTGTCACCCCGGTAACCATTGAATCGCCGCAAGATCTGATGTGTAGCCAAGTTTTTGTTCAAGAACAACATACTGACCCAACACTTGCTGCTGTGCAAGAGAAACAAAAGGGTAGAGTGATTAAGTATTCACAGGGAGGTCAAGCCAAGTTCCTTCGCAAACAAGGACGGCTGTACCGTGAGTCACGAACACCCCAGGGTGAGGTTCGACTGCAGTTCGTCGTTCCCGCTAAGTACCGACAAGAAGTGTTAGACTGAGGTCATTGTTCAGCGTCAGGAGGTCACCTGGGCAAAAGGAAAACCCAGGGCTGTATCCGAGCTGACTTTTTCTGGCCAGGGATGGGACGAGAGATAGATAGTTTTGTGCAATCCTGCAATGTGTGTCCACATACCACTAATCAGGGACATGTCCTTCCTGTGCCATTCGAAACCACACCCGTAATCTCTGAGTCAGTTGAGAGACAGGGCAGTGGTGAAGTGGGTGCAGACCTGACGTCTCGCCTGTTGGCCCCACAGGACACAGTATGTCCAGGGCCTGTACATACATATGTACCGTAAGTTAAGGAGAGTTTGAGAACCCCGCAGAGACAGTCCGAGGCTGTGTATGAATTACCTTGTGGAACGTCTCAAGCTGTGGGCCTCTCTGAGGATTCCCAGAGAATGCATATTATCCACATGAGTGTTCACACCCACGGTGGGTGTTAAAATGTGACCTGCCCGAGATTGCGTAGAGATTCTCAGCTTCCTAATGTTAATCGTAAGTGTAGGGTTTAACCAGTAAACTGGGTCCCTAGCGAATTGCAGCGTTTGATGTCCTGCAGAAACGCCAGTCTTTTTGCTCTTGACCACGTTCCCTGGTTAATTTAGCGAATTGCAGCATTTGATGTCCTGCAGAAACGCCCAGTCTTTTCACTAATTAAGTTTAGGGTTTAACCAGTAAACTGGGTCAGCGTTTGATGTCCTGCAGAGACGCCTTGATTATGTTTCCTGGTTAATAATGTAAATAGTGTACTTTTTGTAACATAAGTACTGATTGCTAGGCAGAGAGAGAAAAATGACACTTTTGATGCTCCACCTTGATTGCTTTCGCAGGTGCAGCTGGCGGGTGCACCATTGCCATGCAGAACAGCTGATCGTCCCTGTCGCATGCTGCTGCCTCTTCTCTTCTGCCTCGTCATCATCATTTACTATTGATTTGCATTATGTAATTTTACACGTAGCTACAGTTACAACACAATTGTCACACCTACACCGTGTATTACATACATCACGCTACATAACAATTAGTTGTTAATGTAAATGTAGTGAACTTTTCGCTCAGTTTGACCTGAGTACAGGATTTTTCACCGTCGTCACGGAGTTTTTCCCTCAAGCTTGATTCTATTAACGTAAATACGATTTTTTTTTTTCTCTCACTGGCAACTGTGACTTTCTCCTGTAGCAGGATAGCACACACACCACAGTGTGAGTCTTGTGTGACTGAGTTAGGATTTATATGTATGTATATTGAAATTTTTTTTTTGTCCCTGGCCACCACCGAGGTAGAGAGAGACTGTAAGCCCTTGTTTGGAATTCCTTGAGGCTTAATCTAAATAATATTATGTTCAGACTATTTCCTTCATCTACAACCACACCTGATGGACAGATGTGAACCATTACATTCATAGATTCACGTGACGATCCATTCATTCTTAAGTCATTATCATCATTATCATCATCATCATCATCACCGTCGTGATACAAAAAGACCTTAATCTTTTTCATTTCTGCAACGCGAGATTACATTGTGAGAGCAAATATGGACGATTTAATTATGAAGTGAGCTGCTGAATACCATGCTGTGATGCTGTGAGCTAGTGTGATGTTGAGAGAGAGAGAGAGAGAGAGACAGACAGACAGACAGACAGACAGACAGACAGAGACAGACAGACCGACAAACAAACAGACAGACAGGAAGAGAAGAGAAGGGGGGAACGGACGGACGGACAAACAGAGAGAGAGAGAGAGAGAGAGAGAGAGAGAGAGAGAGTCATTACCTGTAGCCTAGGTTTTATTTCCGCATATGTCACAGTAAAACTCACACAATATATATTTGTTCAGGTTAAGTCAATATTGAAATGATATAAAGTACATAACACATGAAGTAATGTGTAATATGTAGAATATGAATTGGAAAAAACATGAATGAGAGACTGACTAGGAGAGGGTGTGAGGGAGATGGTTGGAAAGAGATATGATGGAGACTTAGAAGGAAGAGAGATAAGACGGGAGTATGAGATGGGTGAGAGACTGACTAGGAGAGTATGAGTGTGAGATGTCTGGGAGGAGGAGAAAGACAGCGAGAAGTATGTGGGGATGTACTGTATGAGATAAAGTAGAGAGAGAGAGAGACTGACTAGGAGGGTGTAAGTGTGAGATGGCTGGGAGAACGAAAGGATCATGGAGATAACGGTGAAGGAATGAGAGAGTATACACGAGAGTGAGAGACTGACTAGGAGAGTGTATGAGTGTGTGATGACAAAGAGAGGGAGAACGAGATGGAGATACAAGGTGCGAGATGAGGGAATGTGGTGTGTGGTAGGAAGAGGGGGTCGTTAATGAGTAGGGACAAAAACTGGTGGAGGTTCTACTTGTGATGACCAATATATAACATGACAATTTACCCTTCACCACAATGGTATAGTTTTTTTTTTTTTTTTTTTTTTTGTCGATTCTTGCTTTACCAGTCGACTTTATTTAGCACATAACACTGTGGTGGTAAAGGAGTTAATAAAGTCTTGACCGAACATCTATTCATAGTCTCAGTAAAGCTGAAGCCAGAGACAGCAAGAAGAAAGTGAAAATTACGCACTCGCCCACGATCATATGATGGAATTGAACGCGGGACCCTATGGATTTAAGTCTGCCACGTAACCACTGGACTGAAAACAATAATCAGAAGAGTTGCCATTTACAGATTTCGAACAGTTTAAGACCAAGATTAAGTTTCATTTAGTTTCATCAATTCATGGCACCACTCCTCCCCATCCACACACACACACACACACACACACATATATATATATATATATATATATATATATATATATATATATATATATATATATATATATATATATATATATATATATATATATATATATATATATATATATATATATATATATATATATATATATATATATATATATATATATATATAAATATATATATATATATATATATATATATATATATATATATATATATATATATATATATATATATATATATATATATATATATATATATATATATATATATATATTTATTCCTGGCTGTCTCCAGATGATATTGTTAAACCCTTCATTCTGGGTACGCATTTCTTGGGTCGTTCTTATCAACACGGGGGATAACAACTGGAATTATAATACCTGCTGGAATAACGACACCAGCTGGAATGATAATATCAGCTGGAATGATAATATCAGCTGGAATGATGATACCAGCTGGAATGATGATAACAGCTGGAATGATAATATCAGCTGGAATGATAATATCAGCTGGAATGATGATACCAGCTGGAATTATTTCAGCTGGAATGATTATACCAGCTGGAATAATAATACCATCTGGAATGATAATACAAACTGGAATGATGATACCAGCTGAAATGATAACAATAGCTGGAATGATAATAACAGCTGGAATGATAATAGTAGCTGCTATGATGATAATAGCTGGAATGATGATACCTGCTGGAATGATGATACCAGTTGGAATGATGATACCAACTGGAATGACGATAACAGCTGGAATGACGATAACAGCTGGAATGACAATAACAGCTGGAATGATGATAATAGCTGGAATGATGATACCAGCTGGAATGATGATGCCAGCTTGAACGATGATAACAGATTGAATGACGAAAACAGCTGGAATGATAATACTTGGAATGTCGGTAGATAAGCTGGAATGGCGGTAGACAGCAGCTGGAATGACGGTAGACAGCAGCTGGAATGACGTAGAACAATGCCCGGCATTAGAGAGAGCAAGAGCCAGTATTACCCAAGTGGCACGGTGTCATACGGGCGACACAGACAGTCGTGGTGTCAGAATATTCAGTTTGCCCTGGCCTGTCCGTCCTAATATTATACATTATGGCAGCCAGCGATATTACTCCTCCCAGCTAACAGTGAGGCGGCTTTAACTTCTGGACCCTTATTCTCCCTAACACCTTTTCCTGTGAGATTTATTTTGCTTATTACACCTTACTGTTCTCCTATGTGTTCGGTAACTTCTAATATCGCGTCACTTTCCATACTAGTACATAATGTGCAAGAGGATATTAACCAGCCATATCTAAAAATGTATCGCTGAGGTGTTAGGGAGCTTCCTTAACTGATGGGATTACCGTCCTTAGACTTTGGGTGACGTCCTATTCCGCCCATTAATACTTGTTCCAGACGATTTCATTCAGATTAGCCTCTCGTTCTGGTGGGTTGTAGTAATGCTTTCTCCAATCCCTCGACTTCGAAGTCTCTCCTAAGCTGAAGAAAACCATCTGAAGAAGAATTAAGCTTAAAAGAGACACATATGGCTGTATCTGACCCATCCTGTGATAAATATCTGATACGCTAAATATAATAGTCTTTCATGTATACAACAGGTCAACTCTGGAACTGTCTCCCTCTGTCTGTATTTCCTACTGCCTATGATGCCCAGTCTTTCAAACCCAGTGAGTCCAGGAATCTCGAAATGAAGGGACCTTGAATGTGGCCCTGTTATCTTGCTTTTGTTTTTTCTTGGAGGGAACAATGATGCGGGCTTCTGGCCTTTGGTTCCTTTTCTCTTGCATCAAAAAAATAGCAGGATTATAATGGAGATTATAATATCGCGATAATAGAAAGGAAAATATTACCTGGAACAGATTTTTATGCTACTTTCTGATGATTTTATTCTGTTTTATAAATAGCTTCTCAGAATGAGGGCCGGATGTGTCAACTGAGAGAGAGAGAGAGAGAGAGAGAGAGAGAGAGAGAGAGAGAGAGAGAGAGAGAATTGGCTAAAAAAAAATTATATTTGGAAAAAAAAGTATTAGAGAGAGAGAGAGAGAGAGAGAGAGAGTGAGAGAGAGAGAGAGAGCAGCATTAGGGAGTTCGACAAAAAAAAAAGAAAAAAACGTATTTCGAAAGAAAAGCATTAAGAGACCTGAAGGGAAAAGAGTTACAGCGTTGGAGGGGAAAAAAAGAGAAGTTTAAGAGAGAGAGAGAGAGAGAGAGAGAGAGAGAGAGAGAGAGAGGCTTTATGTCTGCCGTAATGGGGTAGGCCTGAACGCAGTAGGTCAGGAGCGGGTATTAATGAAAGGTTCAGTCGTTGTGTTTTGAGAGAGAGAGAGAGAGAGAGAGAGAGAGAGAGAGAGAGAGACTCAGGAGCACTAAATTAATGGATCCTTCTGCGTTCGTGAGTGTGTGTGTGTGTGTGTGTGTGTGTGTGTGTGTGTGTGTGTGTGTGTGTGTGTGTGTGTGAAGAATGTTGAGAGAGAGAGAGAGAGAGAGAGAGAGAGAGAGAGAGAGAGAGAGAGAGAGAGGTACCAGCAAGAATAAACATGAAAAATGTATCATCAAAGGAGTTTAATGAATGCAGAAATGAAGAGAAATATATACGTCTCCTCCTCTCCTCCTTCTTCCCTCCTCCTCCTCCTCCTTTCTCATCCTCCTCCTCCTCCTTTCTCTTCTTCCTCCTCTTCCTCTTCCGTCATATTCACAGGTCGGCGTACTGAACTGTAAATTCCTGAATCCCTTTTCCATCTTCTTTCCTTCCGTGACATGATAGTCGTCGCTCGGTTTTGACATCACGTCCTTCCGTCAGACTGGGTTGAATTTTAAGTGCCGTTGCAGATTTCCTAACATTTCTTCTTCAGCAATTTATTTTTCAGAGGAGCCTTAGTATGAGTTCGGAGTATGCTTTGTTGCAATACTCTTCTTCCTTTAACCTCTCCCAATATTTCTTACTTTTGCAGCTTATTTCACGTACATCAGTGAGACAGAATGACAATACTACGACTCTACATCCTCTCCGTTGCGCTTTTTCGTGACTGGCATCATATTCATGTGTTCATGTATTGTTACAACTCGGCATCCTTGGTGAAGAGGTGGTGATTCTAGGGCAGGTTGGTGCAAATAGAGTATAGTTAAGTCAACCCTCCAGTCAGACTACGCCTGGCCAATACCTGGGCTGAAAGGGGTGGGGGATCTTCATAAAACAAACATACGCTATAGGAAGGGAGACTTCTTCAGTATGGTGACATTTTTCTTGGTTTATTAGACTTCTTCCAAGATAATTTGAGTTCCCCCCCCCCTCTCTCTCTCTCTCTCTCAACATCTACACCTTAAACGAACATAAACTATTTTTTTCTTTATGTTGCGACTGATGCTAAAAGAAAACTAGAACATTCCATTTTATTTATTTCTTTCTTTTTAGCGTATCCAGCAGCAGACGACTTTGTTCACTCGAAAGGGAGTCATAGTAACCATTAGGAAGCTCCTTAAACCTTTTTCCTAAGCGATTTGGTTTGTTTATACCTTATTGTCCTTTTATATTCTAGATCATACCTGAGTTCGTATTATCGTCGGAAAGCTCCCTAACACTTTTTCCTAAGTGATATAATTTGTTTTATTATACCTTACTGTCCTCTTCTGTGATACATAAAACCATCCAATATCGCCATAATCGGCTGAATAATGCTCAAAGGGATATTAACCACCTATATCCAGAAATAAATAACTAAGGAAGAGGTGTTAGGGAGCTTCCTTAACCAACCACAACACGGACCCAGGCCATTCCAAGAAGCTACAAGTGGGTGTAGGAGTTTGAGACCTGTATTCTCAAGGAAGCTCCTTAACACCTCTTCTGTGGTGATTCATTTTGCCTAATACATCTTACTGTCCTATTCTCTTATGTAGATCCTTCTAATATTACCTCACTTTAAATAGATAACCTGCAAAATGGATATTAACCACCTGTATCTAAAAATAGATCACTAAGGAAGAGGTGCTTGGGAGTCTGTTTACCTGGAGAGAGTACGGGCCTGAGAGTGTAAATGCTGTCATTTTAATTCTAAAGCTAATCCTAATTCTTACTCTATTCCTGATTCTAACCCTATTTGAAAACCTAGTTCTAATTCTAGCTCTACCTCTAATTCTAACTGTAATTCTGATTCCAACTTCAATTCTAATTCTGACAACTCCAACTCTAATTCAAATTTTAACTTTAATTCTAATTGTAACTCCACTTCAAACTCTAATTCTAACTTTAATTCTAACTCTAATTCCAACTCTTACTCTAATTCTAACCAACCTTAACTCTAATTCTAACTCATCTAACTTCTTAACTATCCTGTTTAGATAAAAGTGAGGCGTAGGAGGGTGAAAGACCTGATTCCTCTCCTTTTTTTCTGTCTTACCCATTCTTCATGTGTGTGTGTGACCTGGTGTACTGTGGGTGTGGGTGTGCGTGGTGAGTGTTGGGGTGGTGTGTGTGTGTGTTACGGAAACACCAAATGCCTTCTAAACACGATCCTGTGGCCCGTGTATCTTCCTGTTGTAAAATTTACCCCCCCCCCCACACGCGCGGGCGCGCAATCCCCCCCACCACCACCACTTCCAACGATATGTGAAATATATAAACTTTTGTCATCGTTGCCAGAGGGAGAGATAAAATAATAATAATAAAATCAAGTAAAAAGCAACCATCATTTTTCTACGGCCATCAAAGCAATGTCATCAATACAATGTTTTAAAAACTACACTAAAAACAATAAAAACAAGTAAAGCCATTGTTATTATCGGTGCGGACGCGAGAGTATCACTGCTGGCACGATCCCTTGAATTAAATTATGAATTGTCATGATAAGCTTATAGCATTTTTTTCTTTTTTCTCTCATTTTTGTTGTTGTTGTTGTTGTTGTTGAAGCCAATAACTAAATTTCTCAATGCATGAAATTTTACCTGTGTTATTGTGTTTTGAGCTGTTTATCTATCGGCGGATGTGAGGGTTAAATTGTATCTATCTATGTGTCTAAATGTCAGTATATTTTTCTTTCTACCTACCTACCGATACCTACCTACCTACCAACCTATCTACGTACCCATCTGACTACCTATGCACGTACGTACCTACTCACATACGTAGCTTTCTGTCTGTCTACCTATCTATCTATCTATCTACCTATCTACCGATCTGTATGTTACTGGAGGCTTTAATCACTTGCAGGATGACCACAAACAAATCATCCCAAGTCGTCATATCCTCTGCCATTTGACTGCCCTCCCTAGAACTCACATCCCCTCTCTCAGTTATCTCCATTCCATCCTTCCACCTCATCCTTGGTCTCTCCGTCTCCCTCTCCCTCCACCTCACTCACATACACTCTCCTAGTCAGTCCCATATTCTCCGTTATCTATACATGGCCAATTATATCCACTTCAATACCACAACGCTCATTTACTTCCTCATATGTCTATTCATATTTGTCAATCTATATATCTGCATCTATCACTCTATATATTCAGTTAGTGTATTTATCTGTGTATCAGTCAGTCTGTGTCTGTCTTTCCGTCCATCCATCCATCCATCCATTCATTCATCAATCATTCACTCAGTCAGTTGCTATTTGTCTGCCTATATATGTCTGTCTGTCTCTTTATCTATCTGTATGTCTACCTGACTGTCTGTCTGCCTCCCTGACTATCTGTATATCTTTATCTCTTTTGTCTAGCCATTCATCCATCCATTTATCCATCCAATAACACCTTTTCCATAGCGATTAAATTTGCTTATTCCACTTTACTGCCCTCGCCTACGTTATATACACGTAAATCCTTCTGATGTCGCCATATTGTGCATAAATAATGTAGAAAAAGATATTAACCAACCATATCCAATAATAAATCGCTAAGGAAGAGACTCTAGGTACACTCACGATCACTAATCTCTGACCAGAGACGCGTGGCGGGCAGTGTTATGACCACACACGAGCCACACATTCAAACACAGCCTTTACACTACTGGGCGGGGCAAAGAACTGTAACCAGGTGATTTGACTTGTTCTACTCCACATACCTCTGATATTACCATATTTTTATGGTTTCTCTTCCATTATTGTGATCTGCGTTTATTGACAGAGACCGATATTTCTTCAATCTGCAAGTGGGCAATTGCCATCAAGTAAATAGGCATGTGCCACGAGCTGTGGGTATTGGCATCATATTATAATAATCATGAATTATCGGCATTAACTGGCACACATTTTGACCAGAGGGGAATGCAGCAGAGACGTCGTGTATGAATAGAGCAACCATTCCCACTGGAGGGGAACGGGACTTATCACTAGAAAAAATGAAAGAAAAGCATTCAGGAGCCGAATGCTAATCGTCCGCTAGAATATGTTGTTGTCTAAGTCCAAGATTTTGACCATATCTTGATACCCTGAAGGATTCACGCTGATAGCTCAAGCCGTTCATGGGGTGTAATAGTGCTAAAGGTGGGCGACAAAACACTAGCTGACCTTTGGCACCATTTTTGTGACGACCTTGACCCCGAGTGTCCATTTTCAAACTCGTTCAAGATTTTGGTCATACAGTATCTTGATACCCTAAAGGTTTCATGTTGATAGATCGAGCCGCTCATGAGATATAATGGGAACACACACACACACACACACACACACACACACACACACACACACACACACACCACACACACACACACACACACACACACACACACACGCACGCACACACACACACACACACACACACACACACACACACACACACACACACACAGAGGGGGACAAAATATTATCACTCCGCCTTGCTAAAAGGCGGGCGATAAACATTCGGTTCTAAGTAGCAAGTAATGGTGAATTTTTGTCAGTGATACAAGTATTATAAAGCATTCTTAGAATGTATCCTGTGGATGCCGGCTTCTGTGGTAGTCGTGGATATTTCTCCGCTATGACCTATCAACAGCTCGGTTTAAGGCTCGCCTCATGAAATAGGTCTATGAAACAATAAACAGATTAATAAAAAAACAATGAATATCAAATAGCATCGAACACTCATTACACACTAAAATTAACAGCTATGACCAACTTTCATGTTGTATTTCTTAAAGTGCATATATATTACTTGAAGAAGTAATATAAAATGTAAAGCGAAAGTGTTTCAGTGATGCTTAGAAAATTATTCATTGAAGCACTAAACCTTTCAGCAACGATGACTGAACGTGTCTGATTGCATAGCCTACGCCCGGCCACGACTTTGGCTAATTTCTGGTCAGAAATTAGTATACATGACTGTACTTTCTTAACCAGCAAGAAAACGAATTTCTGAATTTGTCTGAGAAGTTGTAGGATATTAATTTTATTGTGATACTTTTTGTGCCAAGAATATTCTATCAGTCAATTTTTCCTAAATCATAAGATTTTTTATTTTTTTTGTTAATTTGTATATGATATATATATATATATATATATATATATATATATATATATATATATATACATACCTAGGCTGCTTCCCCCATGGAAAGGGAGGTAGCCGAGACAGGACGACACACTCCCCATTTACTCATCCATTCAAACACAGTCATTAGCATCTGAGCCCCAAAGGGGAGAAGGGACAGATCCTCATCGCATCACACCACACATGGGTCAACTGCGCAGTGCAATCAGTGACATCCGCAGCAGGGCCCGACAGCAGAGCTGGTTTACCCCTGCCACATCATAATAGACCCATCCCCTTACTTGTACCTGACCTGACTAGCTAATCAGACCAAATGCGGGAGAAAATCCTCTCAGGGCTGCGTCATCACTTATTCATTCACAATTTCTCTCCATTTCTTTCTGTCACGCACAGCCACTCTTCCTTGCTCAACAGACATCCCTCTCGCATCCAGCGCTCTCCTCACACTGTTCATCCATCCTATTCATGGTCTCCCTCTCAGCCTTACACCTCTCACATTAGATCTAGTTATCTTTTTCACCAATCGCTCATTATCCATTCTCTCCATATGCCCAAACCATCGCAACATCCTCTGCTCAACTCTACCAGCCATCTCCCGAACAACTCCAGTTCTCCTTCGCACTTCATCATTTCGCACTTGATCCATACGCGTCATTCCACACAGACTCCTCAGACACCTCATCTCCATTACATTCAAACTTTTCCTCTCTGCTACACCCATATTCCATGTTTCAGCTCCATATAACGCAGTCGGTACCACAACACCCTCATACAGCCTTCTCTTTACATCTATTCTAAGCGAACGACATCTAAACACTTTTTTCATTCCTCCCAGCACCTTTCCTACTTCATTTATTCTAAACTTCACTTCTGCATCTATTCTTCCACCCATAGCAACATGCGACCCTAAATATTTAAAACACTCCACCTCCTCAAGCAACTCACCATTCAAAACTATATTCATCCCCCTACCATCTACCAACCTCGTACACTTCATCACTTTACTCTTATTCTCATTTACTTTCAATTTCCTCCTTTCACACACCCTTCCAAACTCCTCTACCAACTGTCTCAATCTCTCCTCTGAATCAGCCACCAGTGCAGTAACATCTGCAAACAGAAGCTGCTTAAGATTCCACTCTCCACCATCGACATTCACCAGACTCAGACCTCCACCTAAAACACTTGCATTCACCTCTCTTACAACACCATCCATATAAATATTAAACAACCAAGGCTACATCACACATCCCTGTCGCAGCCCCACTCTCACGGGAAACCAATCACTCACAGCATTTCCCACTCTTACGCACGCTCTACTATATAGATAAAAACTTTTCACCCCTTTTAGTAACCTACCATCAAGTCCATACAATCTTAAAACAGTCCACGAAACCTCCTTATTAATTCTGTAATACGCTTTCTCTAAATCCATGAATGCCCAAAACACAACCTTGCCTTTCGCTAAATACTTTTCACACACTTGTCTCACAGCAAACACTTGATCCACGCATCCCCTCCCTCTCCTAAAGCCACACTGCTCAACACCAATTACTCCCTCTGTACCCTATCTAACTCTCATAATTAACACTCTACCATACACCTTACCTACAACACTCAACAGACTTATACCCCTAAAGCTAGTACATTCATACTTATCACCCTTGCCTTTATACAACGGGACCACACAAGCACTTGTCCAGTCAATTGGCACCATACCTTTCACAAAGCACACATTCAACAATCTTACTAACCAGTCAATAATAGTCACTCCACCACCCTTCAGGCATTCAACAGCACACTCATCCATACCTGCATCTTTCCCTGTTTTCATCTCCTTTACTGCCTTCTCCACTTTCTCCCTCGTGATCAAAGAATCATTCAACTCTCCCAACACATTTATTCCTTGCACCCTTGCATCTGCCACAATCTCAGCCACTCTTTCCTCCTCTACATTTAACAATCTTTCAAAATACTCTGCCCATCTCTTCCTTACTGCATCAATCTCAATTAATATCCTTCCATTCTTTGCTTTTATTCGTTCTTCCTTCCCCGACTCTCCCTTTCGCACCCGTTTCACCTCCTTCCAAAACATTTTCTTATTCTGTTGAAAATTCTCTGTCAGCCGCCTACCCCACCTCTCATCTGCTGCCACTTTAGCATCACGCACAGCTCTTCTCGTCCTATTCCTCCTTTCCTTATACCTCTCATATGACACCTCATCGTTCCTCTGCAGCCACACTTCATATGCACGTCTCTTCTCTGCCACAGCCATACTTACTTCCTCGCACCACCATTCACTTCCTTTTCTTACACCACCACCCACGCGTCTCACACAACACACCTCTTCTGCATGCCCCACCACAGCACTCTTAAACAACTGCCATTCCTCCTCCACATTGCCATTTTCCTGATCTTTCACTGCGCTCCACTCATCTTTTAATTTCTCCTGATACTCTATCATTTTCTCTCTTTTATCCAATCACTTACTTTTAAAACCTCCCTGCCACACCTAATCCTCCTAGCTCTCACCCATCTCATACCTACTCTTAACTTTCCCTCCACCAGGTAGTGGTCAGACATACCTCCACCCTCCCCTCTCAGAACTCTCACATCCAACAATCTTCCTATTACATTCCTAGACACAGCCACATAGTCCATCAAAGCTCTGTCAACAACCCTTCCACCCTCCTGTTTCACCCATGTATACTTACTAATATCTTTCTTATCAAACAGCGTATTTCCAATCACCATCTCTCGCTCAACACACATCCCTATCATTCGTTCCCCATTTTCATTTCTTCCAGGCACACCATGCATACCAACTATGCCTTCAGCTGCTACATTTCCCACTCTAGCATTCAGATCTCCCATCATTACCACATTCACATTCGCTCCAAAACTCTGCAGACACTCATCAACATCAGTGCAGAAAGACTCCCTCTCTTCATCCCTTTCACTACCAGGCCCATATGCGCTCACAAACACCCACAACTCCCGTTCAAATTTCGCATTCACCCACATCAGTCTCGATGACATCTCCTTCCATTCAATCACACACTGCTGTACTTCCGGACTCACTAACAAGGCTACACATTCTCTTGCCCTTCCTCTATCAACACCTGACAATCTTCCATTCACACTTCCAAACATAGACTCTCTCTTCCCTTTCATCTTCGTTTCACTCAAAGCTAACACATCCAACTTTCTTCTCACAAACATTCTCCCAATCTCCTCCCTTTTAGCCTCAATCGTACTACATCCACGCACATTCATAGACCCAATCTTCAGGGTACAGGGATAACTCCATCCCCCATCCCTTTCTCTGGCCTGCCTCTGTTTTAGGAACTAAAAAACAGAGGAGCCACTCGTACTTGCTCCTGCGGAGGGCTTTAGTGCTGCACGCTCGCTTTCTCGTGCTTCGCACTCATTTCCTAGTGCTTCTCACTCGTTTCCTCGTGCTTCGCGCAGGCGTTGTGGTCATTTCAGGTAATCCAAGTCACATTTATGTGCTGTTCTAGTCTAACGTTGTCACTTGGATATTTTGCAGCCAATCGATTGATCGTGTTGTTTGCAGCTTCGGGAATGGAACTCAAGTTGTCCGAACGCAAGTACGAAATGCACACACAGACACACGGCTACTGCTATAGTATATTTTACTTGTAGCTATGGGCAAAAAAATCTACGGAGATCCTATGCCGGGTGCCAGGAGCGTTGATTTTAGGTCAAAATGTGATCACTCATTAAATATAGTGAAAGTTTATCAATCGTGATGGGACCAAGTTTTCTCACATCAGCGAATTTCTTGCGATTTTTTTGCCAATTTTGGTGTGATTTGAATGTGTAGTTTCAGCTGCTTAAAACACACACACACACACACACACACACACACACACACACACACACACCGCTCGCTGGTGCAGTGGTAACGTTCCAGCTTGCCAACTGGTGGACGGGAGTTCGCGCCTCGCTCAGGTTAAGAAAAGTTTCACTGACGAAGTGGGTGGTTACTGTCCCCCTGGAGCAAGGGGACGGGTGTGTGCGTGTGTGAAGGTCACAGCCTTGCCCTTAGATCGGACTATATGAGCTCTCAGCTCCCTTCCGGGAGGGTAAAAGCTGACGATCACGACCATCAAATGATCCTGACCGACTCGGTGAATTACACACACACGGCTAGTGCTATAATATATTACAAGTGCTCGTGGGCCCTTCAGGCCCCTCGCACTTGCTCCTGCGGAGGGCTCTTGCGCTTATGTGCTGTTCTAGTGTAACGTTGTCACTTGGATTTTTTGCAGCTAACCAACTGATCGTGTTATTTGCAGCTTCGGGAATGGAACCCAAGCTGTCCGAACGCAATTCTGAAATGATTAAGTTGTACCTATGGGCAAAAAGTTCAACGGAGATCCTACACCGGGCTTTGGGTGCGTTTTTTTTTTTTGGTCAAAATGTGATAGCTCATTAAATATAGCTAAAGTTTTTCAATCGTGATTGGACCAAGTTTTTTCACATCAGCGAATTTTTTGCGATTTCTGTGCCAATTTTGGTGTGATATGAATGTGTAGTTTCGACTGCCCAAAATGCACACACACACAGACACACTGCTACTGCTATAGTATATATATATATATATATATATATATATATATATATATATATATATATATATATATATATATTGCTTTTTGTCTTTTTCTTTCTCTTTTTACAAAAGGTGTGTTTTCTTGACATGTGCTTAAGTGAGTGTTTATCATTGCAAGTGGGATATTTGCTTGCCATATATTTAGAAATAAAAAAAGGTTGTCATTGTTACTGTTTATTTGTTCCTTTTTTTTTTATCACTGTTTTGTTTTTGTCATTTAGATATATTTTCCAGGGTTGCGCATTTGTAAGTTTTTTTTTTTTAGAGTGTGTGGGATGTTAATGATGATATGTTTATTTCAAAACTTTGACATTTTCACGACTCCCTTCTCGATGTTTATGATGTTTATTGTGTTTATAAATATTTTCAAGACAGTGCTGCGGCCGTGAGTTTTTAAAAGGGCGTGTGGGATACCTGTCTATCTGCCTATCTATCTGTCCATTCATTCCAAAATCAATGTTAATAGTGTTTATTGTCTTTATGATATATTTTCAAGACTGGTGCATCGGTGAATTTTTTTAGAGCGTGTGGGATGTCTGTCTGTCTATCTATCTGACTGTTCATTTCAAAATCAATGTTTATAGTGTTTATTGTGTTTATTTGTGTTTTCATTACAGTGGTGCATCAGTGGATTTTTCAGAAGGTTGTGGGATAGCTCTCTATCTATTCCAAGATCAGTGTTTATTGTGTTTAGATATATTTTCAAGACAGATGCGTCAGTGGATTTTATGAGAGCTTGTGGAATACCTATCTGTCTATCCATCTATCTATCTGTTCATTCCCAAATCAATGTTTGTAGTGTTTACTATGTTTAATTTTTCAAGACAGTCGTGCATCAGTGGATTTTTATAAGAACTGTGGGATATTTATTTTCATATTCATTCCCATTCTTCGATATTTCCACCGCTGTCTCCTCCAAGATTAAAATGTTTATTGTGTTTATATTATGGTGCATCAGGGATTTTTTATAAGAACCTGTGCGATGTTTATTTTGATATTTGTTCCAGTTCTCCGATATTTCCACTGTTGTCGCCTCCAACTGCTTCTATTTCTCAAACCCTCGTCTTATATTGTCATAGGAACGACCCTCGCTGTCTCCTAAGTCCACTCTGTACTTACCCCTCTCTCTCTCTCTCTCTCTCTCTCTCTCTCTCTCCTGACCTCTTTTCCAGTTCCTTTTTCTTCCTTCTCAGTCCGCTTTTTTGCACTGGTTTCTTCGCTATCTTTAATGCTATTTTATTTGTCCTCGCTTTCTCACTTTCAGACTTCTATTTCCCTACCATCTTTTTCATTCTCTCTCTCTCTCTCTCTCTCTCTCTCTCTCTCTCTCTCTCTCTCCATTAAGTCGTCTTCCCCCTTCTTCATTCTTATGCATGGCTCGCTTTTACATTCTTTCTTCTTCCTTCGTCTCCTCCTCCTCCTCACCTTCTTTCTTCTCGTCTTCATCTTTTTCTTTATTCTGCTCTTTCGCCCTCTTCATTTTCCTCCTCTTCGTCCTGCTTCACCTTTCTCTTTCATCGTCATCATCATCATGATTATCAACACAGTATTGTCGATCTGTTTACCACCACCATCATCATCGTTATCATCATCATTCCCCATTCTAATTTGTCTCTTCACTTCCTCCTCCTCCTCTTACCTCTCCTCCTTCCCCTCTCCCTCCTCTTCCTTCTTTTTTTTTTTTCTTTTTTTTTTTTATGTGTCCCACTCTGGGCATAGGCTTCACAGCCTGCTATCAAGGCCCAGCAGTCCTCCTACATACCATACACCTCTACATGTCACCAATTCGGCGCTAACATCCACCGTCCATATTGAATATATGCTAGGGCTGTCTCATACAGGACTGGGGCATTGGTATTAGCGGGGGTATTTTTACGACATGTCGGCGGGTCTCCTGGTAGATCAGTAAAGTCCTCGTACCTCTCCTCCCCACCTCTCCCTTCTCTTCCTCCTCCTCCTCCTCCTCCTCCTCCCGATCATCATGTCGTCCTAATGTTGTCGGAAAGAGTGTACCCTCTGTTCTTCTGCTCGCTGTCTTCCTCTTACTCTTCCTTTCCCTCCCCCTTCCCTTCATCCTCTTCCTCTTCTTCTCCTCCCCACCGTTCTCTTCCTCTCCCCCTCCCCTCCATTCTCTTCTTCTTTCTCCTCTCTTATACCTCTTCTAATCTTCCCTTCCCTCCCCTTCGCTTTCGTCTCTCCTCTTCTCTTCCTCCCTCCCCTTCCTCCTTTTCTTCCCCTTCCATCTTCACTTCCCTCCATCTCTCTCCTTCAATCCACTTCCTCTCCCTCCCTATGAATCCACTTTTCTCCTTCCCTTACTTCTTCCCCACTTCCCCTTTTCTCTTTTCCCCTCCCTCCCCTCTTCCCTTTTCCCCTCGCAATCGGTAGAGTCCCTCCGGACCCAGGTTCAGAGAACAGTTTAAGGATTGGAATTTCATAAAATCAGGCTTTACTGATCTACCAGAAGACCCGCCGACATGTCTAACACTACCTCCGCTAATACCAGTACACCAGTTCTACATGAGGCAGCTCTAGCATGTAATCAATATGGACGGTGGGTGTTAGCGCCGACGTGGTGACATGTGGGGGTGTATGGTACGTAGGAGAACTACTGGACCTTGGGAACAGGCTGTTAAGCCTATGCCCAGAGTCGGACACACACACACACACACACACACACACACACACACACACACACACACACACACACAAACTATTTCTCTTTCTTCCCAACCTTCTTTCCCCCTCTATCCTTTCTTCCTTCCCCTTCTCTTCTCCATCCTCCCTTTTCACCTGCCCTCTTTCTCTCCCTCTCCCCTCGCCTCTACCATTCTTCTTCTGTTTCCCTCATCCTCTTCCCGTCTCTCCCCCCTCACTCTCACCCCTCTCCTCCTCCCCACCCTCCCCCATTGTGCTCCCTTCCTCTCACTCTTCCTTCCTCACCCATCCCTTTATTCTTCCCTCCCTCTTCCCTTGCCCTTCTTCTCCCTTCCTCACCCTTTCTCTTCTCTCCCTTTTAACTTTCCTTCCCCTCTCCTTATTTATTTCTCCCTCTCCCCTTCCCCTCCCTCCCACCTCTTCTCCCATATTCCCCTCTTTTCCCCCTCTCCCCTTTACAACCTTCCACTCTTTCTCCTCCTCTTCCTCTCTTGTCCTCCCCTTCCTCGCTTCCTCTCTTTCTCCTCCCATTTCTTTTTCCCTCCTCCTCTTCCTCCTCATTTTCTTCTATTCCTCCCCTTCTCTTCTTTCCATTCTTTCTCTCTTTCTCCTCCTCTCTTTTCTCTACTTCTCCTCCATTTCTTCCTTTCTCCTCCATTTCTTCCTTCCTCCTCCATTTCTTCCTTTCCCCTCTCCCTCTCACCCATGTTATAACTTTCACTGATCACCGCCTCCTCCTCCTCCTCCTCCTCCTCCTCTCTTCCTTGTATTTATTATTCCCTTCCTCCTACCTCCTCCTCCTCTCTCTATTTAGTGCTCTTCCCTTTTTCAATAATTCTCTCTCTCTCTCTCTCTCTCTCTCTCTCTCTCTCTCTCTCTCTCTCTCTCTCTCTCTCTTTCCTATTTTTTTTTATTCTTAGAATTTTCCTTCGTTATCTTTCTTATTAATATTCCTCTCTTTTTATGCCTTAGTTTTTGCCGGCCTCTTCCCTGTCTTCTCCTCCTTCACCTCCTCTTCCCGTCTTCTTTCAACATTCTCTCATTCCTTTGATTTTTAATGGTATTTTTTCCTGTGTCATCATCCTACATCTCTTTTAACACACACACACACACACACACACACACACACACACACACACACACACTCTCTCTCTCTCTCTCTCTCTCTCTCTCTCCAAGACACCCCGTAAACTTAACGTACCTAAACATAGCGTCGCGTCACGTCATTATATTTTTGATCTATTTATTAAATGCAAATACAGTAGTATAAGCACAGACTAGGATATGCACCAATAGCCCTTAATTAACGGTCACAGCTCCTACTTTCAACCTGTGATGGGCTATGGATCACTGAGGGTCCCTGTTAGTTAAGTGACCACCATCTGTATTGTTTTAATGTACCAGGGGTCACTGCTTCAGGAGGTAACTTGTGTACTTGTCCCGCATGGGAAAGTTCCTTGTCTCAGTGGAGTGAACGGAGCTGGGGCCTGATTGACTGCTGCATACCTTAAAAGCGCCAAACAAGGCTGCCGCACAACCCCTGGACATCCACACTGTGCATTGTGCAATTTCCACGCTGTGTGCAGACGCCCCGTCAACAAAATGTACCGGTACATAATGTCGTGCATTTGTTATTTATCTATCCTTTTTGTTACTTTCTCTTTCAAACTGGTAGCTTATAGATAAAGTATTATAGAAAGTAACTTTTCCTTTTCAGTCTTTCCTATGAAATATCAACGTCAATTTTTCCAAGCTGCATGGTGGTCTGTCTCACTTTATCCTGACAGTTTTAACTGGAGGGTTTGGAGGCGGGGGGAGCCTTCTTGCTTTACTATCCTTATCCTTCAGCATGTAGATTTAGATCTTGTGGTCAAAGTCTACTCTGTAACGAGCATCCTCGAAAGGACCATAAGGTCTCTTGTTGTTTGCTTTCCTTCCTCTCTTTTCCTTCTCTCCACACTGCCTCCCTCTTCTGCTTCTTCCTCGTCATGCTTCTCCTACTTTCGTTTCCTCCCTTCTCTCTCCCACTTCCATTTACCTCACTTCCCTCTCCTCATTCCTTCCTTCATTTCTTCCTCTCTTCCTCACTCCTCTCCTCCTCATTCTCCTTCTTCCCCTCTTTCTTACCTTCCTTCTCCCCCTCCCCTTCCTTGAGCTTTCCTCCCTGTCTGTTCCTTCCTCTCCCCTTCTTTACTCCTTCCTTTAATCCTCCTCTGCCTTCCTTCCTCGTTATCCTGCCTCTGCTCCCGTCCTCCCGTCCACATTATTGCTTCCTATGAGATTCCGAAGACAAGCCAGAATAACTCACTGCTTCCTCTACGGGGGTTGCAAAAACAGGAAGACATCTGAGGCAAGGAAGGACATAGATAGATAGATACATACATAGACATGAACACACACACACACACACACACACACACACACACACACACACACACTTATCTATCTATCTATATCTATATCTATATTTATCTATCTATCTATTCTTATATATATATATATATATATATATATATATATATATATATATATATATATATATATATATATATATGTCGTTTACCCAAGAAGGACTGTGTGTGTGTGTGTGTGTGTGTGTGTGTGTGTGTGTGTGTGTATGTGTGTGTGTGTGTGTGTGTGTGTATTATACCAAACATAATTCTTTCCCTTCCACACTGATCATTCCTAAGTTACATTCAGTATAATCAGATCAGGATGAAAATAAAATCACATTCTTTATTACACATGGTAATGTAATTATCTGCTACCCCACCACATTACTGTCTGGACTCATCTATGCTATCCTTGTCTCTGTCTACTTGGTAGTACACTAAGGGACCTGGAGGTAAATTTGACTGTTGTGGGTCGTGTCTTGGGGAAACTTTGGACTTAGAAGATTTTATTTCTTTGTGAGAGTAATGCAGTTGAGAGATATAAATGATCATATTATTTTTTATTGTATTTATTGATATTATTATTATCATTATTATTATTATTATTATTATTATTATTATTATTATTATTATTGTTATTGATATTATTATTGACATGATACGGATGGCGACCTGGAATGTAAGGGATGCGAATGATGAGGTCAAAGAGAGAGAGACTGTCCAGGTGCTTGAGGGTGCAAAAGTGGATGTATGTGAATTAACTGAAACTAAAAGGTGAGGTGAGAGTGTGAGAGAATGGGAGTATTGATGGGGTATATG
Source organism: Coenobita brevimanus (assembly GCF_032717465.1). NCBI lineage: Eukaryota > Metazoa > Arthropoda > Malacostraca > Decapoda > Coenobitidae > Coenobita > Coenobita brevimanus. The sequence continues at coordinate 32,574,100 of NC_137069.1, forward strand.
TGCAGGACTAGGTGACAATGAGAGGGCAAAAGAAGGAGTGTGTATTGCTGTGAGTAATAGATGGAAGGAGAATATAAGAGACTATGGATCAGTTGGGTCAAGGATTGTGTGGGTAAGATTGAAAGTTGGAATACAAATGTGGGCAATTGTGTGTGTGTATGCGCCAACGCAAGATCATGCAATTAGAGCGAGAGAAGAGTTCTGGACAAATGTGGAAGTGTGCATGGAAAAGTCTGAAAGGAATGAGAGAGTGTTTTTGATTGGTGATATGAATGGTAAGGTAGGGAATGTGAAGGTGGATGGAGTAGTTGATGAGTGGGGTGTGCCTGCGGAGATAGATGAGAATGGCAGTGCATTAGTGGACATTTGTCCCGGGAGGGGGTTGGTGATAGCCAATACCCTCTTCAGGCATAAAATGATCCACAGGTATACATGGCGAGGGATGAGAAGGGTGGGTGGTGAACTGAATGAAAGGAAGGTAATGATTGATTATGTGTGTGTGGATGAAAGGATGCGAATACGTGTAATGGATGCAAGAGCATATAGAGGCTGGGGGAGTGGACTTTCTGACCACCACCAAGTGGTCGTCAGAATCAAAGGAGAGTGGAAAGGTTACAAGAGGATGAGAAAAAGGCAGAATATAAGAGAGCAGTGAAGGGACGAATGGGTAAATATAGATAGGAGCAGATGGGGGACGTGGAAGGTGTGTACAAGATATTCACAGGGGAAATATATGCAGCATGTGAGGTGGTGTGTGGGGTGTAGAGAAGACGAAAGGAGCGCAAGGAACAGCATGGTGGAAAGAAGAGGTGAGACAGGCTGTGGCACAAAAGAAGAAAGCATATAATGAATGGATGAGAAATAGGGGCGTGGAAGAAGCTGAGAGACAGAAAAGAGAGTTATATGTAGAAAGAAAGAGAGAGGTAAAAAGATTAGTAAGAGAAAGTAAGGAGAGAGTGGATGAGGAATTTGGAAGGAATCTGAGTGTCAAGTGGAGAGAATGTAAGAAAATATTCTGGAAAGAAGTAAAGAGAGTCAGACAGGGTGGCAGTGAGGTTAGCAGGGGAGTGAAAGATAAAAATGGTAGATTACTAGTTGAAAAGGGAGAAAAAGTGAGCAGATGGAGAGAACACTTTAATAAACTGTTGAACATAGAGAATGAAAATAATGCGAGTATAAGTGGATGGGGAATGGCTGGGAGAAGGAGGGAGGTGAGAAGACAAGAAAAAATCAGTAGGATGGAAGTTGTGGAAGCAATGAAGAAAGTCAAATTGGGGAAAGCCCCAGGAACTGATGAAGTGTGTGGTGAAATGCTGAAGCATTGGGAAGAGACAGTAGTTGAATGGATGTGGAAGATGTGCAGATTGACCTGGGAGGAAGGTAATGTCCTGGATGATTGGAAGCCAGGTATAATTATTCCCTTGTACAAAGGGAAAGGGGAAAAAGAAGTGTGTGGTAATTATAGGGGCGTTTGTCTTCTTAGTGTAATAGGAAAAGTATACGGTTGGATGCTTATTGACAGAGTTAGGGAAATAACTGAGGAATTAGTTGGAGAAGAACAGAGAGGCTTTAGGAAGGGAAGAGGTTGTGTAGATCAGATATACATTCTTAGATCTTTAGTGGAAAAGTTTCAAGAGAAGGGAAAGAAGTTGTATGCGGCCTTCATGGATTTGGAGAAAGCATATGACAGGGTGGATAGACAAGGATCGTGGAAAGTATTAAGAACATTTGAAGTAGATGGGAAGTTGTTGAATGCTGTGAAGAGTATGTATGAGAGTGCTAAGGCTGCAGTGCGTGTGGATAGTGAACTGAGTGAGTTTTTCTATCTGAAGGTTGGATTGAAACAGGGATGTGTCTTGTATCCATGGTTGCTTAATCTGTATATGGATGGGGTTATAAAAGAGATACAGGGTAGGGCAATGGATGTTGGAGTGGCCCTAATGAGAGAGGGCAGTGTTTGGAAACTCCCTGTACTGTTGTTTGCAGATGATACTATGTTGTTAAGTGAAGACGAAGGGGAGCTGCAAGGCTTAGTGGATGAGTTTGGGAAAGTGTGGAAGAAATGTAATTTAAAGGTGAATATAAGGAAGAGTAAAGTGATGGTCTTCTAGAGAGGTGAAGCCAGTGAATGTACAGTGAGATTGGATGATGAGGAAATGGAAATGTGAGTACATTTAAGTACTTGGGTAGTGTGATGAGTAAGGATGGAAGTTTGGAGGGTGAAGTGCTTGAAAGGGTACAACAAGGAAGAAAGGTTGCTGATTCCTTGAAAGCAGTGATAAGAAACAGGGAAGCGAGCATGGAAGTGAAAAAGTTATTACATGACAGTACTGTGATACCAACTCTAGCGTATGGAAGTGAAGCTTGGACGTTGTTGGAGGGACAAGTCAAGAGAGACAGCAGTGGAAATGAGTTATTTGAGATAAGCCTGTGGAGTCACATGAAAAGACAGCCTGACAAATGAGGAGATGAAGGAGCGTTGTGGTGTGGATGTGGATGTGATAGGAAGCATTAGGAGAAACACATTGAGGTGGTTTGGGCATGTGGAGAGGATGGAGGGTGAGAGGCTGACGAGGAGAGTGTATGTGAGTGAGGTGGAGGGGGAGAGAGGGAGGGGAAGGCCAAGGATGAGATGGAGGGATGGAGTGGAGAGGTATATGAGAGAGGGGTGTGTGAACTGGGAGCAGGGCAGTGAAATGGCAGGTGACAGGGTGATGTTGAGACGATTTGTTGAGCACCACCTCTCCTCCTCTAAACCTCACCTTCTTTTTCTAACTGAGACTCAGCTGTCTGAGGCAATTGACAGCAAACCCTTTTCTGTATCCTCCTACTTTCTTTATAATCACATCAAAGCCAAAGGTGGCTGTTGTGTATATATACGCAACAACTTATCTTGCTCTCGTGTTCCTGAACTCGATTCTTCTGAATTCTCTACACTCTGGCTTCGGCTTTCCTGTCATTCTCTGACTAAATATATCTGTGCTGTTTACTTATCCCCTAATTCTACTGACTATCAAAAATTCTTCGACTATCTTACTTCTACGATGGAACACATTCTATCCATTTCTCCTTTCTCTGAAATCTCCATTCTAGGAGATTTCAATATTTACCACCACCTTTGGCTTTCCTCTCCTTTCACTGATCCACCTGGTGAACAAGTCTACATCTTTTCTGTCCTTAGTGACCTAGAGCAGCTTGTACAGCACCCTACCCGTATCCCTGACCGCCTTGGAGAGAGCTCCAACATACTTGACCTCTTCCTCACAACTAAACCTTCTGCTCACTCTGTTAATCTTTTCTCTCCGTTGGGCTCCTCCGATCACAACATTATCACCTTAACCTGTCCTATTACTCCGGTAAGGCCTGTGGACCCTCCAGGGAAACGTCGTCTGTGGCATTTTGGAGCCGCGGACTGGGAGGCCCTCAGGCAGTACTTCTTTGATTTTCCCTGGAATGATTATTGCTTCCCTGGCCGTGAGCCATCTGAGTGTGCCTTGCGCATTATGGAGATTATTCTCTAGGGCATGGAAGCATACATTCCTTTCTCATATCCTTTGACTAAAGCAAGAAAACCTTGGTTTAATCACACTTGTTCTAATGCTGTCCGCAACAAGGAGAGGGCCTACAAAAGGTACCGGAGCCAACTCACCCCTGAATCACATCATCTATACGTTTCTGCCCGGAATCATGCTAAGTCTGTTCTTCGCTCTGCTAAAAATAATTTCATCCATACTAAATGCTCTCAACTCTCCAACTCGAATTCTTCCCGCTCCTTCTGGCACCTTGCCAAAAACCTTTCTAACAACTTTACCTCATTATCCTTCCGTCCTCTTTTCTACTCTGATGGTTCTGTAGCTATTTCTTCTACTGATAAAGCAGATCTCTTTGCACAGACTTTCTCCTCCAATTCCACCTTAGACGATTCCGGTGCTGTTCCTCCATCACTTCCCCCCTCTGACTTCCTCATGGCTGTCATTAAAATTTCTTCAGCTGATGTATTTTCTGCCATCACTGGCCTCAGTACTAACAAGGCATATGGGCCTGATGGGGTCCCTCCTGTTGTTCTCAAAAACTGTGCTTCTGTGCTTACACCCTGCCTAGGCAAACTCTTTCGCCTTTGTCTGTCAACTTGTACCTTTCCTTCTTGCTGGAAGTTTGCTCTCATTCAGCCAGTCCCAAAGAAGGGTGACCACTCCCAACCCTTCAACTGTCGTCCAATTGCTTTAACGCCCTGTATTTCAAAAGTTTTTGAGTCAATTCTCAATAGAAAAATTTTAAGGCATCTTTCCTATCACAATCTTCTTTCTGATCGTCAGTATGGGTTCCGTCAGGGACGCTCCACTGGCGATCTTCTCACCTACCTTTCAGACTCCTGGTCATCCTTCTTTCAGGACTTTGGCGAAAGCTTTGCCATTGCACTTGACATCTCAAAGGCTTCTGATCGAGTCTGGCATAAATCTTTAATTTCCAAACTGCCCTTCTACGGTTTCTATCCTTCTATCTGTGCCTTCATCGTAGCTTCCTTTCTGGTCGTTCTATTGCCGCTGTTGTAGACGGCCATCGTTCTTCTCCTAGATCTATCAACAGTGGTGTTTCTCAGGGGTCTGTCCTATCACCGACTCTCTTCCTTTTATTCATCAATGATCTTCTAAGCTGCACATCTAACCCTATCCACTCATATGCTGATGACTCCACCCTTCACCTTTCCATTCGGTTCCCGCAACGCCCATCTCAACAGTTACATCAACAAACAAGGGATGAGGGTATGCCACACCTAATGTCTGACTTGGCTCGTATCTCTGACTGGGGTAAAAATAATATGGTTGTTTTAATGCATCTAAGACTCAGTTCTTACACCTATCAACCCGACAAAATCTTCCACAGGTATACCCATTAATGTTTAATAATATTCAGCTTAATCCTGCATCATCCTTGAACATGCCTGGGGTTTCATTTACTCGGGACTTATCTTGGAAAGATCATATTACATCTCTTCTAAAATCTGCTTCCAAGAGATTGGGTGTGCTAAGCCGACTCCGCTCTTTCTTTACCCCTGCACAATTGTTGACTCTATACAGGGGTTTTATCCGCCCCTGTGTGGAGTACAACTCTCATGTGTGGGGAGGCTCCCCACATACAGTTCTTCTCAATAGGGTGGAGTCAAAGGCTTTTCGTCTCATTAACTCTCCTCCTCTTACTGACTCCCTTCAACCTCTGTCTCTTCACCGCACTGTTGCATCTTTATCTCTTTTCTATCGCTACTTTAATGGTCACTGCTCCTCTGAACTGTCTGCTTGCATTCCTCCACCTCTACGACGGGCGCGTAGCACCCGTCTGGTGCAAACTCTCATCCCTTTTCTGTCCATCTCTCTAATGCAAGAGTTAACCGTTACTCCCAGTCTTTCATTTATGCAACAGGTCAGCTCTGGAACTGTCTCCCTCTTTCTGTATTTCCTGCTGCCTATGATCTCCAGTTTTTCAAACGCAGTGTGTCCAGGCATCTCAAAATGATCGGATCTTGAATTTGGCTCTCTATCGTATTTTGTTTTTCTCTTGGAGGGAACTGTTACTGCGGGCTCATGGCCTTTGGTCCCTTCTTCCTCGCATAAAAAAAAAATAAGAGATTAAGGCGTCTGGCTATAGATAGATAGATAGATAGATCTTCTCCTCCTCTTCTTCTTCTTCTTCTTGCTCCTCCTCCTCCGCCTCCTCCTCCTCCTCCCCCTCCTCCTCCTCTTCTTCTTCTTCTTCCTCTTCTTCTTTCTCTTCATCTTTTTCTCCCTGTTCTTCATCCTTTTTCTTCTTTTTCTCCATTTTCTTCTTCTTCTTCTTCTTCTGTTTCTTGTTCTTGTTCTTGATCTTGTTCTTCTTCTTCTTCTTCTTCTTCTTCTGTTTCTTGTTCTTGTTCTTGATCTTGTTCTTCTTCTTCTTCTTTTTCTTGGTTTTCTTTTGTTGTTGTTGTTGTTGTTGTTGTTCTTCTTCTTCTTCTTTTTCTCCTGTTTCTCCTTTTTCGGTCTTCTTCTTCGTCTTTTTCTTTCTTCTGCTTTTTTTTTTCTTTCTTCTTCTTCTTCTTCTTCTTCTTGACACCTAAGTATTACTTTCATCAGTAGCACACCTAACTCACCCCATATGTTTAAAATTAATCTAAACTAGTCTAACCTAACTGACCTACTCTGACCTAACCAATATTTTCATCACGTAACTCTTTACAACTAACCCATCAATCTCTCACCTTTAACCAACCACCACAAAAATAGACAGACAGATAGATAGATAAATAGTGGGATTACAGATGTCAGTTTTGCGTGGTCAGAATCTCTGGCAAAAAGCGGATTCAAGGATTAGGTTCGTCTCTGCAAAAACAAAGCAAAGAAATAAGCAATCTTTTGGTAATTGAGGCTTTGCAGTGACAGCCTCATTTAAATCCTCTTGGTAAGCTTTGGTAGTATTATCTTGCCAGTCTGTCTGTCTGTCTGTCTGTCTCAAGTAAAGTCACATACTTGTATATACGTAAACTTACATCCACACGCTCAAGTCTGACTATATCCATCTGTCTGTCTGTCTGTCTCTCTCTCTCTCGTTAACGCTAGAGTCGTCCCTGGGGGCACGGGTTCAGTCCTTCCTTTAAGCACTATAGTAGGACTCGTCTACGTTTGCGGCTTTGGTGTGGCCGGCACCTGTGTACAGTGCTGCCACGTTTCCTATATCGTTATCTCTCTCTCTCTCTCTCTCTCTCTCTCTCTCTCTCTCTCACTCTCTCTCTCTCCTGGCGGGAGATGTGAGCCACCCTGAGTACTTTTGATTCTTTAATAAGTTGTTTATAATTGTGCTTTCATTTGTTATTTTGGTTTTGTTATATTTAGTGATATTTATCATTTTTTGTATACGGCGACAGATGACCCGTTATTGCAGTACCATGATTGATTTTCATTCATTCATTCTCTTTCCCCTTCCTCCATCTCTCTCTCCACACCACCCCTGAGGTCAAGGCCACCGACTGGGTGTGGAAGTGTTGCCTCTCGCGAGTGAATAATGTTTTTTTTTTTTTTTACTTCAGTATTGGCATATGCCTACTATTTTGTCCTACATATTAGCTTATGATTATAAATGTGATTATTCCTCGCCCTTAAAATTACGGTAAAAGCCAGTAAATGTGAGCATTTTTCCCTAGCAACACCTGTACAAGCTATCCTTGTGTCTACGGAGGGGTACGTACTTTACCTTCGGCCAGACTGGGTGTGTCAGTGCTGCCACTCACAAGAATTATATGAATTATTTCTTTTACTTTGGATATTGGCATATTTCTTCTTTTTTCAGGCTCATTCTCTTATATCCATAACTGTAATATTATTACCCACCCTAAAACTACGCTAAAAAACATTAAAAGTGACTACAATTTCTTTTAGCAACACTGTACAATATGTATGCCATGTTTCTGTGTTACTGTATAAATATTTTAGGCATAATAAGATTGCTGTTGATTCATCCATCAAAATACACAAGTGTAAGTTTTATTCATCTGAACTTATCGTATTTGTGATGCCTTGTGTCATAAAGACTTTGTAGTTACTTGTAGAGAAGTATATTTTAGACTTGTGGTCGAGCGGCTTTTATATCTTGTAGTAGTTTCCCCACCAGATGTCATGTAGTGACGGGAGAGGTAAAGAATAGCATGGGACTATTCTTATTTGTCTTGGAAATATTAAACGGGTATAATAGTATAAGTCCTGGGTAGCTACCTCCCTGTCTCGCTATCTCTCTCTCTCTCTCTGTTCTAAAGCTAATCTCCGTCTCGACCTCTCTATAGGGTCGCTTGTCTCCTTCTAAACTCTCTTTCCTAAAATCTCGTGTAGTAGGGTGTGTGTGTCACGTATCTTCCTCATGGCAACAGAACTTTCTCACGAGAGGACTGCTGACAGCTAACTGAATCATCTCCTTACTGGCCGCTGTCGTCAGCTTTCCCCCGTGTAAGCGTTTAGCGCTGCTCGCTTCTCGCAAACACAACACCTTCTCATCATTTGACTTCCTGCTTCTATCTGTCTCTCTATCTATCTATTTATCTATCTATTTATTATGTAGTCCTATATTTGCTCGGCCGCGCGAAAATGACGTACCATCGACATTTAATAGTTATAATATATTAATACATACTACATACACATTATAATGAACTTATAAGCTAATTAAGTGGAATACATAATATTGCAAAGTAACATAATTGTATGAATATTGTATACATATATTATTCATAGTAAATAGTGATTATTCAGTAATATTACATTTTAAATAAGTTGAATACATATTGGAATAAATGCATTAAAGTAAATTATTTAACTGTAATACAGTATGTACTTGGGTTATTATAGTGAATTGCATACATGCAAGAATAAAAATAGTTTAAAATTAAGATTATTGTAAGAGTTATTAATATTTCATTCAAAGATAATGGTACTGGTTTGTCATATATGGGTCATTCTTCTTTGTGTTATTAATATTATTATTATTATTATTATTTTTTTTTTTTTTATATATATATAATTAATACTATATACAAAATATATACACTTCATTCAGGGTGGTTAACTGTGATGTTAACTCTCCCCCCACTAAACAATGACTCCAAATTAGCAATTCTTGCATGCATTCTGTGCATGGCCAACAGCAATACTGCAACCACAATGCAGATAATTATGAAGACAGAAGGTGCTTGGCTATACACATAATATGGGTTGAACATACTCAAACTCAAATCTTCCCAGGGCTTCATTGTTTCATTGATCAGCTGCATAGTTTCAAACTTAGGTGAAGTCAACTTAATACTTGTGCTCATGTTTAAGTCCATATCAGGCAGTGGTGGAAATGTTTGTGTGTATGATTGAGGATGGCGTAGTGATTGATGGTGGAAAAAGTAGACATGGATGGTGTAAATACCGCACAGTAGTCTGGTGCTATGTATAATCCTGAGGCTGATGTATGAGATGGTGGTATATCTGGACAGACTATGTAAACTGATGTGTTATGAGGGAAATAAAAACTGCGAGTGTCCAATGCGTTGATGGTGTACAAGTTTATCTGGAGCAAAAGTGAAGTTGCAATGATGATGAATATTGTTATTGCTGATGATAGCCATTTCACAAGGGACCGTATCAGTAGGCTGAAACGTGAAAATGTACGCAGGACAAAGATGAACAGCATGTAAGGATGTGCGGCACTTTCGCTCAATCGTTGACTCACTTGCGAAAGTGACAGTGTCTCGTCTCTTGGAGACCATGATGAGTTCGGTGTCTGTGTTGATGTTGATGATGACTAAAGTGTTGTTGTTTCTATAGGGGAAGGGGTGTATTTGGTATACTGTGAACAGGTCTTCCGTGATGAATGGTACATGAACTATCACTGATGTTGGTGTTAGTGTTGCTTCCAAGTACGGGTAATATTGCATAAATTCCCTACTGCGGAACAATGGCTTCAATTTATGTGTATGTATGCCTTGACTAACTATCTGACGTAGCTCATGAACTGGGAGTAAGTCATTTGTGATCTTGCCATCACCAGCATTCGAAATTCCTTGCATAAGTGCCCTGAAATGATCTCTAGTGTTCTCTAATTGTAGTAGAATCGTGTCAATATGTTCTGTGATGATGGAGAAGTGCTGGAAAAGGGTAACGTTACCCTCCAAGTTATTTATTTTATCTATACTCTCGAGAGCTACGTTTTCTGCTTGTTTCAGATTTTTCACAATTGTTTTCATTGCTGAGTTCTGTCCTGTGATGAATTTATCTTGGTATGTTAGTACCTGAGCTATCTTATTAAATTTTTTGTTTATTTCTTTAAGGTCATCCTCTGTAGCCAATCCAAAGATGTTCCCAAGAATTGCGCCGCCCAGATCGAACAAACCGCGCTTTTGGCGAGTACGTGTGATGTTGTTCCTGTCGCTCAGCACCTCTGTTCCAGAAGATGGGAGATCTTGGATCATGACGAGCATAGTTGACTTCGCCTGTTCTAGTTTCCATTTCGCTAACTTCACCATTTCATCCACTTCCTTGGTGATATGTGATTGTGAAACATAATTCCCTATCTTGAAGTCCAGAGTTCGCATCGGCGTCGCAAGTCTTTCTATATAAGTAGGTAAGTCATACAAGTAATCTAGACTTATTTCAGTACTCATGACATCCTTGACGATTGTAGTCGTGGCCGTTGGAGCTATGAGGCATCCCTTGCCGTACTATATGCTTGGGGTCTAGGTGCGCATATACTCTTACTATGTATAGGAGAATCCATAGCATAAGTCCCTTCATCGTAACCTACCGAAAAAAAAAAAAAATCTATTAATTTCCTATAAAGCTGTGGTTGATGATAGTGATGATGTGCGTTACGGTTGGCTGTTATTTCATTTATAGAAGGAGTTTAAATCGATATTTAATTCTCGTAAATGATGTACTGTAGAATTCATTGGAATAGTTGCACCTATGTTCGATTGTTTGGTATATGACCTTAATTTCTTTTTGTAATCATTGTTGTGTTCTTGCTTGGTTTCTTGAGGTACGTTCACCTGTTCGGTTGTATCCGAGGCTGAATAATTATGTGATAATTCCCTTGAAACTCGTTTTAAATGGTCAATATGAACTTGTTTTTCCTCGCCACATGAAAGTGACTTAATTAAAACTTTGTTTGCCTTTATGTTAATTACTCTGTATGGGCCCTCAAATTTAGGGGATAATTTATTGTCTCTCGTATGAATGACTCCGTAAACAATGTCTCCTAAGCTGATAGGTGAATCTTTTGCTTTTTTGTTAAATGCCTCCGTCATTTCTTCCTTGGACATCGTTAATTGTTTTTGCACTCTTTTGTGTATGTCCTGGAATTCACGTAAACGGAGTTTAGAGTAATCATCGTAATTGTATATAGGCATGCTGTCACCTTCTAGGAGCTCATATGGTAATTTTTTATCTGTGCCATATATAATGAAATGTGGTGTGTCACCAATGGATTTATTTATAGACCCATTAATGGAGGCCTCTACTCTGGGAATCCAATCATCCCAGCTTGCATAATTTTCACTGAGAATGTGTCGTAGCACATCTAATACCTTTTTATTTTGTCTCTCTACCAACCCATTCGATGCTGGGTGATAGGCCAAAACGTTAACCTTTTTAATGTTGTATTGTTTACATATTTCTTGTAAGATCTCAGAATTAAATTCTCCTCCATTATCACTTATTAATACCTTTGGGGTAGTAAAGCGACATATTACATTATCTGTTATTGCCTTTGCTACTGTCTCTGCTGTCTTATCTTTAATTGGAGCTAAAATAACATAACGGGAAAAATGATCCGTTGCTACGAATAAGTATAGGTTATTATTGTATGATAATGGCATCTTGAGTAAATCAACAGCGACAACGTCCCATGGTTGATGTGGTACTGGGTAATTACCCATCGGTGCAGGTGTGATTGGGTATCCTTTGTGTTTCGCACATGATTCGCATCTGTCTATATGATTGTGTATATCTCTTCGTAATGAAGGCCAGTAATATAATAGCTGGGCTTGGTTGAATGTCTTATCCTTTCCAGGGTGTCCTGCATGTGGGCTGTCGTGTATCATTCGTAATACTTGGGGTATCATGTCATTAGGTACTACCAACTGGTTAGTATTTCTTTGGCGTTTTGGTTGTTTAGAGTTAATTTTGTATAATGTATTATTGACCATTGTGAATTGTTCAAGTGGGACATGCAGTTTGGGTAATTGTATGTCATCTCCACTTTCTAACTTGTATATTACTTTTGACCATACTGGGTCAAGTCTTTGTGCCTTTGCGATATCCTCGTGGTTTGGGATATTTCCTTTGAGATCTAACGCCGCAACCTGAATTGTGTTCGGGTTCCTAGATAATGCGTCAGCTACTATATTCATTTTACCTTGTATATAATGTATTTGTACATTGTAGTTTTCAACTGTACATTTCCATCTTGCTCTCCTCCCAGAAAGGAGTTTTTTCTTTAAACATACCCACCAGTGGTTTATGGTCGGTGAATAAGTGGATTTCGTAACCATATACCAAATCTCGAAACTTTTGTAATGCAAAAATCACTGCAAGTGCCTCTAAGTCTGTAGTGCTATAATTTTTCTCCGCACCTCTTGTTTGTCTGCTGGCAAATGCAATTGGTTGATTCTTTCCTCTTTTATCTTCCTGCATCAGTACAGCCCCTAATCCTTTAACTGATGCGTCTGTACAAATAAGAAATGATTTCGTGTAATCTGGATATGCTAAACAAGGTGCATTCGTTAGTTTAATTTTTAGATTGTTAAATGCCCTTTTTTGTTCTTCTTCCCATTGGAATACAGCATCTTTTTTGAGTAGTTGGAATAGAGGGAAGGCTATATGAGAGAACTGTGGTACGAAGGACCTATAGTACCCAGCCAGACCTAAAAATTGTCTAACTTCGTCAGTCGTAGTGGGTTCAGGAAAATCTCTCACTGCCTGTATTTTGTCATCAGTGGTGTGAATACCATCAGAGCTTAATTTGTGGCCTAAGAAATTTATTTCCTTAAAGCAAAATTTGCATTTAGAAAGTTTAATTTTAATCCAGCATCACTAAGCTTTTGTAAGAGTAAGTCTAATTTCCTGAGATGATCCTTAATATTCTTCGTTGCGATAATAATATCGTCAAGATAAACAAATATTCCTTGTCCTAAAATTCCGGACAATACGTAATTCATAAGACGCTGGAACGTACCGGGGCTGTCCTCAGTCCCATTGGCATTCTTGTATATTGATAATGGCCTCTGTTTGTTGAAAAGGCAGTGTATTTACGTGACTCCTGAGATACCGGAATCTGATAGTATCCGTTTAGGAGATCGATGGTCGAGAATATATTATTCTCAGGACCAATATTCTGTAGCACATCACTTAGCAATGGCATGGGAAATCTGTCAGGGATTGTGTGATTATTTAGTTTACGGTAATCTACTACCGCACGCATTTCTCCATTTCTCTTGGGCACAAAGAAAAGGGGAGCGTTCCACGGAGAAACTGAAGACTCAATAATTCCAAGCTTTAACATTTCATCGACATACTGATTAGCAAGTGTACGTTGGGAGTGTGGTATGCGATAAGCTGGTACGAAAATTGGTGGTGTTTCTGGGTGCACATTAATCATGTGATTAATCAAGTTAGTACACCCTAATCGTTCTCCGGGCAAGGCTACGGTGTCCCTGTGTGTTTCCAGCAGGGTTAACAAATCATTTTCTTCGTCAAATTCACCTGAGTGAATTAAATTCTCTTTTATTCTTTCTCTATCCGTAGATTTTATCTCACTTGTTACTCCACCAATATTTATTTCCTTCACAGGGGCTAAACATTTTTCAATATTAACTATGCAAGTTCCCTTCTTCAACTGAACTTCCCCATTCATGTGATTAATAATGAATATCTGAGTTAGCCCTTCGTCGTTCGTATGACATAATGCGTTTTCTACTGACAATCCCTTTACTTTACATAATTCTTCTAAGACAAGAACAGTACTATTCCGTAATTTGCTCTTTATGGTAACCTTCATGTATGAATTAGGTGGTATAACCAAATCATTAGTGAGATGGGCTGGAAAAATTGATAAATCAGTACTGTTATCTGAGTCACTAATTCTGGAGGATGGGGTTGCTGGTGTAAGTGGATCTATACACTCATCTGTTTGTGTATGTTTGTTAAAGCCTTTAATATTACCAATTCTTTTGGCTCTCTTCTACCAATCGGTGAGGGCTCTGAAGTTATTTCCTCTATAAATTCATTATCAAAGTCTATTCCATTCATTTGTGGGAGTATAGTTATGTTCTCAGTTCTCATGGATCTTAAGCCCAGTAACATATGAGCTTTAATTGCTAAGTTTTCAACGATATAGAACAATGCAGAGAATGGTCTTGTAGTTTCTGTGAAACTGAGATTTAATCTTATCATACCTTTTACTGTAATCTCTTGACCATCTACTGTGTTTAATTCTAAATCAGCTTCATCCAGAAAAGTTACTTTCTTTTTTATTTTTAAGAATTCTATTTAGTTCTTCATGTGTTATTAAGTTCATTGGAGAGCCTGTATCTAAAAATAAGGAAACGTTTTGATCCTCACATACAGCTGGTATCAAGATACACTCATTTCCCAACATGCCTCCTATGTGAAGTTTAACCTTGTTCTTTTTTATGTTTGTTCGTTTTTTGTCATGACTTGGTCTTCCCCCGATTTGAACATAGACACAATTTTTTCTACTGTTTTGCAATCACTAGTCCAGTGCCCTTGGTATCTATGATGCCTACAGTAAGGACCAAACCCTTGTGTCTTTTGATTATCCTCTTTTGCCTTGATAAAGCATTCATACCTTGTGTGTCCTGGTTTTGCACAGTAATGACACAGAATGGACCTATCCCTTGACTGTGACCTACGAGGTGATTTCCCATAAAAAGTGTTGTTTATAGCGCGAGACCTGCTCGGGCTGCGCGAAAACTTATGAAACTGCCTGTAGGAAGGCGTGTGGGAACGAGGTCTAGGCGTCTTTGCTTGTTTGGGCTGCCTCATTTCAGGTCGCGATCGATTTTGTTCTCTGTTTGGGGTCGGTGTTGATGTTTTCACAGCTGATACTGTCTCAGGTACCCTGATTCTACCAGAATGTGCATGTGTGTCGACCACACCTGCTTTACTGCACTGCATCTCTACCTCGTTCATTAAGTCTAGTAAGCACATTCCAGGGATGTACGCGATTGTTTTGGCGATCTTAAGGGTTCTATCAGGTAATTTACACAAGGCAGCTACATAACCAATGATGTCCACGACGAGGTCTGGGGACATCTTTCCATCATCTGTTATCCACTTAGAATTCTCCAGAGTAGCTAATAGGGTTCTCTTGATTGTGGAGACATCAGCAGTTATTTCACTGAGCACATGGTTTGTAGTGTGCTCCCTTACAAGATCTACAATTTTATGTAATTCTGGAATTATACCTGGCAAGAAGTTCATACCTCCAGAAAATTTCTTCAGAAATTCAGTTTTAAATTCATCATATGTCCTAGCACGATGTAGCTTATCGGAGCGCAATAAATTGCTTGCTGGACATCTTTCCTGGCTTATGCAAGATGAAAAAATAGCAATTTTCTCTTGTTCATCTAGTATGTGGCGCTTGATGAACATTTGTTCGCACTGACTGATTAATGAAATGACATCAATGCGATCCTTGTCTGTGCCAGAGAATTTTGGGGCAGTCTTATCCTCGTGATACACAAAAACGTGAGGTGTGGTTTTTAGATCAGCAGTATTTGTTTCTTGATTCATATTTAATGATTGCCCTGTTAATTCAACTTGTACGAGTTTATCGTTATGTGAGGGAATGGTAGAATATGTATGACCGGACCGGTGAACCCTGTTAAGTATATTGGCATACGTATTTAAGGCAGCTGCGAAGTCGATACTCTCAACGTCAGAAGGGGTTTCCCACTCATCATCCGAAACTCCCGTATTTGTTTCCTTATCTATAACGTGTGGTGTGGGTTGTACAATGGGTGGGCTGTCTCTTAATTGTGAGTCTGATGTTGTGGCAATTTGTGTGTCATCTGGTATTAACGTGGGTGGTTGCGAAAATATTCCTGTCATTAAGATATGATGTTATGAAATACGCCTCTTGTTTATTTATGTCCTAGCAAACTAGATGATTAAATAAGTTGAATATAGCTAATTTTAGCACTGAGAAGAAATGAGCAAGTATAATTTTACCCACTTGATACAGATCGTAGAGGTGTGTCGATACAAAAGTCGATCTCGGAAGAAAATACAGGTTTGATTGAAGATCTCTTGATAATTCTAGTGGTGTGTTGATGGACGATATTACTCAGGAAACTCCATGGCCTGGTATTTGTAGTGGTTAACGGCTGTCCCAGGCAAACCTCAACATAGAACGTCGAATTTCCAACTTAACTGTGAAAATAAGTGAATATGAGTAGGAGCTATGTGAATAATGAGTAATGAGTAGTGGGTGAGAAGTGCCTGGTGTCCGTCACACGTTGCTTGGCATGGCAGACTCGCGTTGTGATGTCATCTCAGCACATGGTGACGTCGGCTTCCCACACTGGTAGCTGTGGTGAGTGAATGAGTAGCGATGAGTAACTTGAGTGAAGACGAGTGAGTAAGATGAGTTGTAAATCGTGTCTCACTCTTCGTTTGTTTGTTCCCTTTATTCTATGTGGAAGTTTTCTCTGTCCTTTTCTCTAGTGATTTATTCGTTGTGGGATGAAGACTGCCGCTACTTGTAGGTGCGTGTAGAAGAGTATACAGACGACGTAGAGTTGTTAATTGTAGTTGATTGTAGATGGCTGTAGACTTTGTAGAACTGAAGCTAACCTTGTAGTCTCGGTTGCTTTTGTAGAAATTTGCTTTTAATTCGGAGACGATGTCCGCAGATTTGCTGGTTTGTCGTTAAGCTACTTGCAAGGCGTCGAGTGATCTCTTGACCTCTGCATCAGCGTAATGATCTGGGAGACGGAGGGGGCAGGAGCTGATATTGTTGGTTGTTGTCAATCTTGATATTTTGTAGGATTTTAATGTTGATTCGTAGACGAGGTTCGTATACGTTCGCTGCTACCAAATGTCATAAAGACTTTGTAGTTACTTGTAGAGAAGTATATTTTAGACTTGTGGTCGAGCGGCTTTTATATCTTGTAGTAGTTTCCCCACCAGATGTCATGTAGTGACGGGAGAGGTAAAGAATAGCATGGGACTATTCTTATTTGTCTTGGAAATATTAAACGGGTATAATAGTATAAGTCCTGGGTAGCTACCTCCCTGTCTCGCTATCTCTCTCTCTCTCTCTGTTCTAAAGCTAATCTCCGTCTCGACCTCTCTATAGGGTCGCTTGTCTCCTTCTAAACTCTCTTTCCTAAAATCTCGTGTAGTAGGGTGTGTGTGTCACGTATCTTCCTCATGGCAACAGAACTTTCTCACGAGAGGACTGCTGACAGCTAACTGAATCATCTCCTTACTGGCCGCTGTCGTCAGCTTTCCCCCGTGTAAGCGTTTAGCGCTGCTCGCTTCTCGCAAACACAACACCTTCTCATCATTTGACTTCCTGCTTCTATCTGTCTCTCTATCTATCTATTTATCTATCTATTTATTATGTAGTCCTATACTTGTACATAAATAGCTTCCGTTTTACATCGCAAGTTGGGGAAACGTGGCACCATTGTACAAAGGTGCGGGCCACACCACAGCCGCAAACGGAGGCGAGTCCTACTATAGTATTCAGCGGAAGATGAAGGATTAAGTCAAGAGTCACAAGAGAGAGCATTGAGGATAAGAGGAAGATTTGGTAAGGGGTAGATTAGATAA
>NC_137069.1:32601459-32623959 GCF_032717465.1 Coenobita brevimanus
GGGACTCGTGCGGCCTGTCTTGAAGGTAAAGTTATGATTTATATGTAAGACAAAGACACAGATAGACTGAAGGACATAAGGTTAAACAAAGATAGACAAACAGACAGACGGGCATGCACACAGGTAGGCGGAGAGACAGACACCCATATAGTTAGAGACAGATACAGACAGGCAGACACAGAGACAGATTGACAGACAGGCTAACATATAGACAGGCTTACAGACAGACAGACAGATATATACTTAGACACAGACAAAAAAACAGACAAGCTGATATGCAGACAGACAGGAATGATAGCAACACCCATTGAAAATGGGCGCATAAAAAGGCAATACAGTTTCAGTAGAATACAACTCGGAGCAGAATTTTTCTCTCAGATTTAAGGCTCACCGTATCGTTTAACAATTATTTTATTTAGATTTCCAAATATATACTTCAATTTTAGATGGATTTGCCATTTCATCCAATTTCATGTAAACCGATCAGACAAAAGTGAGATATAAAACAACATTGTAAAAAGCGATGCAAATATTTCAGAGTAAGGATACTGTGAGTTTAGTGTTCGCTCATCATCACCACCACCGCCACCACCACCATCACCACCACCACCACCACCACCAACATCATCATCATAATCATCATCTATAACATCTCAGGTCAAGGCGATCACCTCTCCCATCTTCCCTTACCCTAACCTATTACCCGATAGGCTGTTTCATCCAATCCTGGTAGCTGTACTATTTCTACCTCTGCCACGTTCTCGGCTTCATCCTCTCACTACATCTCTGGGTTGCCACTCAGTTACCCTCCTTTCCATCTGTCATCTGTTCTCCGAAGGACAGTCTACTCATATCCCTTTAAATCTATCCGCATCCATTGAAATCTACCTGCATCCATTGATGTTATGGGACTGCTATATCGTCAACTATAATCTACCACTTAAGTAATCTACCCCTTATCTAATCTACCCTTATCAAATCTACCCCTTATCAAATCTACCCCTTATCAAATCTACCCCTTATCTTATCTACCCCTTACCAAATCTTCCTCTTATCCTCAATGCTCTCTCTTGTGACTCTTGACTTAATTCTTCATCTCCCGCTGAATACTATAGTAGGACTCGCCTCCGTCTGCGGCTGTGGTGTGGCCCGCACCTGTGTACAATGGTGCCACGTTTCCCCAACTTGCGATGTGAAATGGAAGCTATTTATGTACAAGGCAACACAAATACGATAAGTTCAGATGAATAAAACTTACACTTGTGTATTTTGATGGATGAATCAACAGTAATCTTATTATGCCTAAAATATTTATACAGTAACACAGAAACATGGCATACATATTGTACAGTGTTGCTAAAAGAAATTGTAGTCACTTTTAATATTTTTTAGCGTAGTTTTAGGGTGGGTAATAATATTACAGTTATGGATATAAGAGAATGAGCCTGAAAAAAGAAGAAATATGCCAATATCCAAAGTAAAAGAAATAATTCATATAATTCTTGTGAGTGGCAGCACTGACACACCCAGTCTGGCCGAAGGTAAAGTACGTACCCCTCCGTAGACACAAGGATAGCTTGTACAGGTGTTGCTAGGGAAAAATGCTCACATTTACTGGCTTTTACCGTAATTTTAAGGGCGAGGAATAATCACATTTATAATCATAAGCTAATATGTAGGACAAAATAGTAGGCATATGCCAATACTGAAGTAAAAAAAAAAAAAAACATTATTCACTCGCGAGAGGCAACACTTCCACACCCAGTCGGTGGCCTTGACCTCAGGGGTGGTGTGGAGAGAGAGATGGACGAAGGGGAAAGAGAATGAATGAATGAAAATCAATCATGGTACTGCAATAACGGGTCATCTGTCGCCGTATACAAAAAATGATAAATATCACTAAATATAACAAAACCAAAATAACAAATGAAAGCACAATTATAAACTACTTATTAAAGAATCAAAAGTACTCAGGGTGGCTCACATCTCCCGCCAGGAGAGAGAGAGAGAGAGAGAGAGAGAGAGAGAGAGAGAGAGAGAGAGAGAGAGAGATAACGATATAGAAAACGTGGCAGACTGTACACAGGTGCGGGCCAAACCATAGCCGCAAACGTAGACGAGTCCTACTATAGTGTCTCTCTCTCTCTCTCTCTCTCTCTCTCTCTCTCTCTCTGTCTCTCTCTCTCTCTTGTCTATTCTCCTTTTCATTATTTTCTTCCACTTTCCTCCCTCCTCCACATTGCTGTATTCTTATATCCCTCTCTATTAATTCGCCTCTTTTGCTTCAGTCCTTCGTTTATTCCTCCCACCTCTTTCTCTCTGTCTGTCTGTCTGTCTGTCTGTCAGAATAATAAGTTATTTAGTTGAAAATTTACAGCAGCGCAACTATGAACAAGGCGTCTGTATAAAGTGCAGTAGTAGTTGTTGTAGCAGTAGTAGTAGAAGCAGTAGTAGGACCAGTAGTAGTAGTAGTAGTAATAGTAGTAGTAGTAGTAGTGGTAGTAGTAGTAGCAGTAGTAAAAACAAAAAAGGAATTGTTGTTCTTGTTATTGAGGTTCCTGGTTCATATGAAACCTGAACCCAGTGGACTGCAGGCTGAAGTTGCTCGTTTCCTGCAGTCCACCATCCTCCCTTTGGGGGATAGGGAGGGGAGCGAGGGACGTTTGTATAACCGGGCAGCTCCACCGCTCGGTCATATCGGCGCCACCACGTGAAGGCATCTCTCTCCGGCACCCGACATAAAGGACTTTCTAAGGCCCGGGCCATACTAGCTTCAGTTATGTGATCGATAGGATGAAACGATGCACCGGGTATGATGTAGTAATAGAGTCTGAACCTTGGACAGAACAGGTGCTTTGTTTCCTCTTAACAGTCACACATTTCGAGTAAGTGTGTCCGTTCTCTGATGGTTGTTTTGTAAGTGGTGTTAAAGATTCCTAACACCTTTGCCTTGGTGATTTAATGTACTTTTTTATTTGTTTGCAGCCTAAGTGTCACCATAAAACACACACACACATACACACACACACACACACACACACACACACACACACACACACACACACGAGCAAAAATCACTCAGGGAAAATGGAAAAACACTTTTCACCAACGCATTTATTATATGCCGTACTTATGCGCATTAGTGTACGGCTCCAAAAATGCCCTACCCTAAGATTTATAGTCTGTGTGTGTGTGTGTGTGTGTGTGTGTGTGTGATGGATTTATGTTCATGTCTTCTGGGGCAATTTATATTCACTGTGTGTACCTGTGTATTCGTGTGCATTTACATATGTGTGTTCTTGTTTGAAAAGTGAATGTGTGTGTGTGCGTGTGTGTGTGTGTCTGTGTGTGCGTGCGCGCGTGTGTGTGTGTGTGTGTGTGTGTGTGTGTGTGTGTGTTTCTTCTCTGTGTAAGTGAACCTGAATTAATACATACATGCCATCTCCATCATAATATTTTCCACCTAAACTCGACTAGAGACAATTTGCCAAGTCCCCCTCTGCCTCGGTCGTCTAGGCAACAAAAAACGACGTATTTGCCACAGCAGCGAGACGATCATTCACTCCCATGCAAAATTCTGCAGCAAGTCGCAAATTTACACTGAAAGCGACATGAAAAAGATTCTTTATGCCTTTTTCCGACTTAATTTTGTGTGAGAAGGATGTTTGTCTGGATGAAGGAGAGAGAGAGAGAGAGAGGGGGGGGGGGTAGACGGACAGACGGAGAGAAATGAGATGGAAGGAGGTATGCTGTAGGGGAGGGATGGAGGAGTATGATCGAGATAAGGTAAGGAAGGAGGGAGGGAGGGATGGAAGTGTGATGTTGAAAGATGTGATATGAGAGAGAGAGAGAGAGAGAGAGAGAGAGAGAGAGAGAGAGAGAGAGAGAGAGAGAGAGAGAGAGAGAGAGAGAGAGAGAGAGAGAGAGAGAGAGAGAGAGAGAGAGAGAGAGAGAGGTTTCAATTAGGAATCCCATGTCTAACAATGATGTGAGGAGCAGGGGAGAAGAAAGATGCCCTCCCCCCCCTCTCTCTCTCTCTCTCTCTCTCTCTCTCTCTCTCTCTCTCAGTGGGGAGCATGGTAGCTCAGTGGTAGGGTGTCGGGCTCGAGACCATGAGGACGAGAGCTCCTGCCTCGCTCGGGTGGCTGACGTGCTGGGAGGGTAGCGCTCTCCCGCCACCTTTGCAGGGCTATATGATATAAGGTCTAGCTCGGGAGATTCTCTCTCTCTCTCTCTCTCAAACATTTATTCTTATTGTTAAGGTGGTAGTGATCATAATGATGATGATGATGATGTGTGTGTGTGCTGGGT
The DNA here is from genome assembly GCF_032717465.1 of Coenobita brevimanus. Taxonomy (NCBI): domain Eukaryota; kingdom Metazoa; phylum Arthropoda; class Malacostraca; order Decapoda; family Coenobitidae; genus Coenobita; species Coenobita brevimanus. The sequence continues at coordinate 32,605,771 of NC_137069.1, forward strand.
GGCTATTTTGAGTGCTTTGGAGTGTCCTAACATAGTTTGCTGTTGGAAAGTTACGACGGAAAGACCAACACTGAGAAATAATAAGAACTTTGTGGAGAAGAGAGAGAGAATGATGGAGGAGAAAGAAGCAGTGGAGTTAAGACAAACTTTGAGACGATGAGGGACTCGTGCGGCCTGTCTTGAAGGTAAAGTTATGATTTATATGTTAGACAAAGACAGACATATAAATAGACTGACAAATGTACTTGTACTTAGATGGAGACAGACAGACAGACAGGCATGCATACAAGTAGACAGAAGGCCAGACATACAGCCATATAGTTAAAGACAGACAGACAGACAGACATACAGACATAAAGTTAGAGACAGAGATGGACAGACAGACAGACAGACAAACAGACAGAGACATGCAGGCTTACAGACAAACAGACAGACGGACAGACAGACAAAGAGACTGACAGACATGTAGTTAGAGACAAACAGATATACAGAGAAGCTGACATGCAGACAGACAGCAACTGCCACTGAAAGTAGGCATATAAAAAGGCAATGTAGTTTCAACAGTATACAACTCGGAGCTGAATTTTTCACTCAGATTTACGGCTCACCGTATCGTTCAAAAATTATTTTATTTAGATTTCCAAATATATACTTCCATTTTAAATGGAATTTGTAATTTCATGCAATTTCAGAGCAACCGATCAGATTAAAATGAGATATAGAAAAACACTGTAAAATCAGATGCAATTATTCTGAGAATAAAAATACTTTTAGTTTAGTGTTCGCCCACCACCACCACCACCACCACCATCAACAGCAACATCATTATCATCATCCTCATTTATAACACCTCACGGCAAGACGAACACCTCTCTCATCTTCCCTCACTCTGACCTATTATCCGATAGCCTGTTCCATCCAGTCCTAGCACTTCCCCTAATACTCTCTCTGTCTAGATCTCTGTCTGCCTCTTTCTCTCACTCCATCTCTGGGTTGTCACTCAGTTACCCTCCCTGTCCATCTGTTATCTGTTCTCCGAAAGACTTAATCTGCCCATATCGTTTTAAATCTACCTCCATCCATTTATGTTATTGGACTGCTGTATCGTCTACTTCGTCTACTCTAATCTACTGCTGGTAATCTACCTCTTATCTAATCTACTCCCTATCAAATCTACCCCTTATCCTCAAAGCTCTTTCTTGTACACCTACCTCTTGACTTAATCCTTCATCCCCCTCTGAATACTAGTGTTTCTCTCTCTCTCTCTCTCTCTCTCTCTCTCTCTCTCTCTCTCTCTCTCTCTCTCTCTCTCTCTCTCTCTCTCTCTCTCTCTCTCTATCTCTATCTCTATCTCTATCTCTCTCTCTCTCTCTTTACACTGAGTGACAGGCCAAATGGTTTCCTGTACCCCAGGAAACCAGGTCCTATGCTGGGTGGTAACCAAATAACTAAATCAGCTTGTCTGAGTCCCATCTGAGGGGTGGCTGGAGTTTATTGCTTACTTAATGCTACTCAGGGCCGAGTGAGGATGGTCAGCGTTACCTTAAATGTCGGAACTGAGTATCCTAGCCCCCAGACCCTACTCACCTGTTCATATGGAGTAAAACTGGATGACTTACTATACCCCTTTCAGTGTAACCTGGCTTAAATTTGCCATCTCCCCAGCTTGAATGCTGAGGTATAGCGATAGATTTGTGCTGGAGTAGGATGCTAGTCATGAGGAAGTGCTATGGAAAGGACGAAGAAGAGCAATAGTATTTTTTCTGCGACTTAGCTACGTGAAATAATCTGCAGAAGAACAAAAACGTGAGCCAAGTTAGGGTAAAAAGAGTATAGGCCACCTTTATTTTTTGGGTATTTAAAGTTTTCTCTCTTTAGGTTTCATTTTCTTTATTTTCTCCACCCTTCCTCCTTCCTTTATTGACTCCCTGACCACTATAAAATTACACAAGTGGTCAAAATACAAGAATATTTAAAACTCTGTTAACTTTGAATGCTAGTTCTTGTTTTCATCACCCTGCATGCCATTTAATTTTGTCTCCATTCGTGTCTATTAAAGAAAAAATTAAATTAGTTCCTGAAATATTAATTTTAGTAGGGTGAAAATTATCTCTCTAAAGCTACTACTACCACTACCACCACTAATAATAATAATAATAATAATAATAATAATAATAATAACAATGATGATAATAATAATAACGATAATGATGACGATAATAATAATAATAATAATAATAATAATAATAATAATAATGATAACAATAATAATAATAATAATAATAATAGTAATAATAACAACAACAGCAACGACAACGACAATAATAATAACAACAACAGCAACAACAACGACAATAATAATAATAATAACAAAACAGCAACAACAACAACAACAATAGTAATAATAATGATCACAATAATAATAAATAATAATAATAAAATGTATAAATAAATTAATAATCAGTAGCTATAACATAGTTAGTCACCGTCTAGTATTATACTCGTATTCTGACTAGCATTAGAAAGAGTCTGTAGTTAATATGATATAAATATCGGTATATAAATGAAAGACGATGGGCAAAGGAATGGCTTATTGTAGTAGTAGTGGTACTAGTAGTAGTGGTAGTAGTAGTAGATTAGTAGTAGTAGTAGTAGTAGTAGTAGTGGTAGTAGTAGTAGTAGTAGTAGTGGTAGTAGTAGTAGTAGTAGTAGTAGTGGTAGTAGTAGTAGTAGTAGTGCTTGTAGTTACTGTTGTTGTTGTTGTTGTTGGTGGTGGTGGTGGTGGTAGGTTGGTTTGTTGGCTGTTGTTGTGTTTGTTTTGTTTGTTGTTGTGGGCCCAGACTCATTTAAATGTGAACCCGGTGGACTGCAGGCCGAAGTTGCCATTCTCCATCACTCCACCATTCGCTTTTCGGGGATAGGGAGGGAGTTGTGGGACTCTTGTGTACCTGAGAAACGGTGCCACCACGTGAAGGTGTCCCTCACCACCACCGTAGAGAATGACAGAAGAGAAATTTGAAAAGACAGGATTTGAATGTTAAGGAAAGGAAAGGATTTATCCAGGTACTGAAAGTGGAATGCAAGCTGATATTGGAATATTTGAGTGATTGAGTAAAGAAGTGAGTGAGAGATTGTAAATCGAGAAGGGAAGGGCTTATTGAGATACTGAAAGTGGAAATACAAGCTGATATTAGAAAGTTAGAGTGAGTGAGTGAGAGAGTGAATGAGTAAGTGAAGGCGTGAGTGAGTGAGTGAGCGAGTGAATGAATGATTGAGTGCAAGCTGACATTGGAAAGTTAGTGAGTGAGTGAGTGACTGAGAGGGTAAGTCGAGGTGAGAAAGTTAAGATTGCATTATCTTTCTGGTTACCTCGAATGTGAGATTTGATGGAGAGAAAAAAAGAAAGTCAGAGTGGGAGAGTGAGCTAGTTTTAAAGAAGGCCTGCAGGGGAAGATGAAATTCTAGATTGTGAGTTGAAAATCTGGCAGCTGAAAAGACAGATTGGAAAGGGAGAGAGAGATGATAGGACTTGGGAGGCCCCTTGACACTTCGTAACTGCTCTCTCTCTCTCTCTCTCTCTCTCTCTCTCTCTCTCTCTCTCTCTCTCTCAAATACCTCGAACAGTATTGTTAAGACATTTACAAACAAAGTAGACAACTACTTGCACGAGAATCCTCAGCTGACTGTTTCTGTCCCAGTAACTTACTTTTACCAGCTACGCGTAAGTTCATTCCCCTCCTGTCTACAAGACATCCCGTGAACTTAATGTACCCGTACATAGCATCGCGTCACATCATTATATATTTATCAGTTTACTGAATGCAAATAAAGAAGTATAAACAGAGATTAGGATCTGCAGAGATAGCCCTGAGTTGACGGTCACTAGTCATACTTTCGACCTGTGATGGGCTGTGGATCACTGAGGATCCCTGTTAGTTAAGTGACCACCATCGGGATATTTTTTTTTTTTTTTTAATGTTCCAGGGGTCGCCACTTCAGGAGGTAACTTATTTACTTGTCCCGCATGGGAAAGTTCCTTGTCTCAGTGGAGTGAACCGAGCTTGGCCCTGATTGACTGCTGCCTACCTTAAAAGCGCCAGGCAAGGCTGCCGCACCATGCCTGAACATCCACACCATGCATTTTCCACTTTATGTGTACAGACGCCCTGTTAATTCAATCTACCCTTACATAATGTCATGCTATAGTTATTTATTCATTATTGCACAGACTTTAGAAGGTGAAGCGATAATGTTTTTGCCTGACTCTGTGTGTGTGTGTGTGTGTATTCCTATAATATCTCATGAACGGCTTGAGGTATCAACATGAAACCTTCAGGGTATCATGATATGGCAAATATCTTGGACGAGTTAGAAAATTGGCACTCAGGGTCAGGGTATAGATCACCAAAATGGCTGCCAAAGGTCAACTAGTTTTTATCGCCTCCCTTATCACCATTATATCTCAAGAACGGCTTGAGCTATCAACATGAAACCTACAGGGTATCAAGATATGGCCTAAATCTTGGTCTTGGCCAACAACATATTGTGGCGGCCGATTAGCATTCGCCTCCCGAATGCTTTTCCTTCATTTGACTGTTCATTTTACTTTATTACTTTCCCTTTCAGGTTATTCAGACTGGTACCTTATGGATAAAGCATTATCGTATAGAATGTAACTTTTCCTATTCATTCTTTTCTATGAAATTTCCATGTCAGTTTTTCCATGCTGCATGATAGTTCTTCTCACTTTTTGCTACCAATTTTAACTGGAGGATTTGGAGGCGGGGCGGGGGGAGCCTCATTGCTTTACTATCCTTATCTTTCAGCATGTAGAATTACATATCGTAGTCATAGCCTGCTCTGTAACAGACTGACTCGAAAGGAGCATCAGGTCTGTTGCTGTTTGTTTTCCTTTGTATTCCCTTGTATCTATCTATATTTATCTATAAAATTTTTATGGGTTCGAACTACGGTATTTAAATTAGGAGTGTAACCTGCCATTTAATAGCTTGTATCAGGTAACCATGTATCAATTACAAAACTAATTAACACGTGAAATATTGGAAGGGTAATTAGTGGGTTTGCCAGATGGGAGGATTAGTGACTTTTGACCATCTTTATCAATGGGATAAAAATAAAATTAACGTTTGCAGAATCTGACTAAATCTATATATATATTTGTGTATGGGAAAACGTTTACAGAAGCAAAATCAATGTGTAAAAACGTTTGTAGAGTCTGACCAAATCAATGTGCATAAACATTTGCAGAGTCTGACTAAATCAATGTGTGAAAACGTTTGCAGTGTGACAATATCAATGTGTATTTGTGGACGGAAAATACAGTTACCTTCATGAACAGAGCATTTGTTTTTAGTCAACAATCTTAATCTCTAAATAACTCTCTCACCTGAAGAAAGTCGTCCCAAGTCAATGGGAATAAGTGTAGTTGCCTTGACCCTGGGGGGATGCAAGGCAAAAATATTAACACTCAGCCTCCCAGACCCACTTCCAGGTGAGCAAGACCACCAAGCTTTACCTGGATTTTAAATGCCAGAGCTGTTCCGGTCATGAAAGGTTATATTGTAGATGATCATGGTGTTACAACTTCAGCCCAATGATTTTGTTACGTTCTTGCTTCGTTCAGACAATTTTAAGTACTGAAGGGGATTGATGAAGGTTGTAGTTGATTGGAGAGATAGTAATAGGGAAGGAAAATGACTGGGGGGAGACTGAGGGGGTGAGCAGTGTTTGGGTGGCGTATTTAGGGAGTAGAATGAATTAGTGTTAGGAAAGGTGTGTGGGATTTGGGGGAGAGTGTTCAAGTTCTCCCTCTCTCTCTCTCTCTCTCTCTCTCTCTCTCTCCCTCAAAACATGGCTTTTCTACCAATTTTTTTCCTTCTGCCTTCCTCCAACCTTTTACTCTTTCCCTCCATGTTTCTCTGTCTCTTTCACACCCCAGTTTCCTCCCTCCCCTTTCCCTTACTGCTCTTCTCTCCCTCTGTTTCTGCCTCTCGCTTTCATTTTCTTTCATTACCTCCCCGCCCTGGAGGGGATTGGAGATAGGTATTGTTTTCACTCAGTTTGTCTGTTTGTTTGTTTGGCTGACTGGCTGGCTGGCTGGCTGTCTGTTAACAGCTTTATGTGAAAATCACCCGCGCGATTTTGATTAAACTTACAGGAATGATGGGCTATGACCTACTGATCACCTGATTAATTTTTGGCCCAAATTGGGCCAAGGGCTAGGCTGTAGGTCCAACAAGTGTTTAAATTAATGGATTTTTTTTTTTTTTTTTAACCATCTCCTTTCACATTCGTCATACTGACATCAAACGAAAACCTAAATGTGTATTTTTCAAATCTGAATCCTCTAACATGCCTCATTACATCAGGGAGGGGGGAGAGTCACCCCCCAGTTGGAGGTAGAGGGGTCAGTGTCAGGTGGGTAGGGCCTAGAATTGCAAATTGGCATAAAATCGTGTATATTCACCCGACTTACTCAAGATTTGATATATATGTGACACATTTTAGATATCCTATTGGGTTTATACGTCAGCATTAAAATGACTGCCGGGGACGGGTTTGCTGTGCCTTGGAACCACTTCCTGTTTTGTCTTTTTTCACCTTCATTTAGTTTACTTCCTTTCTCACTCTCCTCTCCACTCAGTCCACTCTCTTCTTACTTTACTCTCTCCACTTCTATCTCTTTTCCCCCTCCCCTCCTCTCTCATCTCACTCCCTTCTTTTCTCCACTACTCTCTCTCTCTCTCTCTCTCTCTCTCTCTCTCTCTCTCTCTCACACACACACACACACACACACACACACACACACACACACACACACACACACACACATACAAGAGGTTATGTTTTTGGTCCTGTTTCTCCTTCACTCTATCTATCTATCTATCTATCGCCAAGAATATAAAATAAAATACTGAACAGAACGACAGAAAATCTTCCCTAATGATATACTTCCATCAGAGAAATAGGTAATTAATTTTGGCCAGAAAAAGATAATTTTTTCATCCGATTTTGACCAAACTGGGCGGAAGGGTTGAGGGTCAGGAAAGGGAGGTGGGATTAGATTGTGAGTACAATCGGTAAAGGGCTAATGTTAAGGTCAGATGGTCGGCCTCTTAATTCATATGGGTCTGACCTCGTTGTTGGGGAAGAGAGTGGAGTTAAACAAGGTTGAAATGACCCTACTTTTCAGAATAACAGAACAAAGGTCAAGGTCATATGGTAAGATCGTTTTATACAATTTTCATTCGATTTAAGCCAGACATGGTGGATGGGTCTCTCTCTATCTCTGCCTGTCTGTCTACCTGTCCATCTACTGTATCTATCTATCAGTTATCTTTCTATATCTACAGTATGTTTATCTGTCTGTCTGTTTATCTATCATATCTATCTATCTATCAGTTATCTTTCTATATCTACAGTATGTTTATCTGTCTGTCTGTTTATCTATCATATCTATCTACTTATATCTATCTATCTATCTATCAATCTCTGTGCGTGGGTGTAGGTAGGTAAGGATGAGTTGAATCGATTTAGAGAGCGATCAGTCAAAGGTCAAGAACACAAGGCAGGGTCAGAAAGAGTCAAAAAATTTTCTTTAAGGTCAACCTCTAAGATAAGTGAACGTCTTTTGTTGATAATCTTAAGGAAAAAAGGTGACCCACTCTAAAACCAGTAGAATTTACGTGGTGGCGACCATCATTTACTCACTTGATGTAGTGCTGCCTACCTTTTCCTTCACCTTTATCACACTTTTTCTGTGTGTTCCCTCCTCTCTTCCTATTCGCACCAGCATCCACTCACTTGATATAGTGCTGTCTACTTCTTCCTTCACCTTTATCATTCTTTTTCTGCGTCTGCCCTCCTCTCTTGCTTATTCCCTCATCTTTCCTGTCACGTTTTACTGATCTTCCCATTTCAGGTGACTTTACATTGAGTGACAAGCATAATGGTTTCCTGTAAGCCAGGAAACCATTTACAACGCTGGGTGGTAACCATATAACCAACTCATACGTGTTCCTTACGTGTCAACAAGTGGGTTGGCGGAGGGTTAGTGCCCCTTCCCGTAAAACAACTAACTTAAACAAATGACCACCTCTTACTGGATTGTGTCTGGCTGTGGATGGATGGATGGATAATGGGAGAAAGAAATGTGCTGCATTTTTTCACGTCTACATTACTATTTTCTTACAGTTATTCATTACCATACTCCAGGATAAAAACTAAAAAGAGAATGGTACTACCGAAGAAGGGGGAGAGGGACAATGATTGTGATTTAGAACGATTTTGTGACGCGCGTACTGCACTGCTAGGCTTCTTGTTTTGGTAAGTTTTTGTGCGTTTAGGTGTGTTTGGGTGAGATTCTGAGAGAGAGAGAGAGAGAGAGAGAGAGAGAGCGAAACACCTTATGGTGGTCAGAAAAGCCTCAACATTTAACTTTTCCCTCTTAGTTGTTGATGGAGTTCCTGTTCACCCTCTCTCTCTCTCTCTCTCTCTCTCTCTCGTAGGTGCATATTTATGTGTGTTGTGTGTGTGTGTGTGTGTGTGTGTGTGTGTGTGTGTGTGTGTGTGTGTGTGTGTGTGTGTGTGCGCGCGCGCCCTATATCCATCAACCAGCGTCCACAATCCAAGCATTTTTCAAGCCTCTTCCACCCAAACACACACCCCATCAAGGCGACTTAAAAGACGCAGACTGTGCTGTGTTGTCGGGCCAAAGAGTGCGATGAAAGTCCGTAGATTTTTTCTCCCACTTTTCAACCCGGGGAATTGCATTTGTTGACTGGACCTTCGGACTGACTTTTTGAGCATTTGATTTGTGAGGGTTACGTGACATCTCTTCTCTAGCGATTTAGTTAGGTGTTGCACGTTTTCTCTCGTGTTTTATATTTGTCACTTTTGGAATGGACTTTAAAAGATGTGATAAGAAAAATAAATCGCTGAAATGGAGGTGTTAGGATGCCCTATGGCTTTTAGAACATGGTATTAATTAGACACGGTACTGGAGAGGAGGACCTTCCCGTTGTGGTATTATTGTAAGGAGAGTTATAACTATTCCAGGAGCCAAAAACAAGACTCTCTCACCTCACTCAGCCTTATAATATCCCAGTTTGCAGTGAAGATGGTTTACAAAAGTTAGTATGTCTTTGGGTTTACAAGACTTACTATGTCTTTGGGTTTACAAAAGTTAGTATGTCTTTGGGTTTACGAGAGCTAGTATGTCTTTGGGTTTACGAGAGCTAGTATGTCTTTGGGTTTACAACAGATAGTATGTCTTTCGGTTTACAAGAGTTACTATGTCTTTGGGTTTACAACAGATAGTATGTCTTTGGGTTTACAAGAGTTGGTATGTCTTTGGGTTTACAAGAGTTGGTATGTCTTTGGGTTTACAAGTGTTAGTATGTCTTTGGGTTTACAAGAGTTAGTATGTCTTTGGGTTTACAAGAGTTAGTATGTCTTTGGGTTTACAATAGTTGGTTTGTCTTTGGGTTTACTTCCAGATGTGGTTAGAGGGAAATAGCCAGATTCTTAGCACCCCTTGCCCTGGAGCATGTCTGACCTCCTCCATGACCAGTTATTCCATCACTGCTGCTGACTAGGGGCTTGCTCCATCACTACTGCTGACTAGGGGCTTGCTCCATCACTGCTGCTGACTAGGGGCTTGCTCCATCACTGCTGCTGACTAGGGGCTTGCTCCATCACTGCTGCTGACTAGGGGCTTGCTCCATCACTGCTGCTGACTAGGGGCTTGCTCCATCACTGCTGCTGACTAGGGGCTTGCTCCATCACTGCTGCTGACTAGGGCTTGCTCCATCACTGCTGCTGACTAGGGGCTTGCTCCATCACTGCTGCTGACTAGGGGCTTGCTCCATCACTGCTGCTGACTAGGGGCTTGCTCCATCACTGCTGCTGACTAGGGGCTTGCTCCATCACTGCTGCTGACTAGGGGCTTGCTCCATCACTGCTGCTGACTAGGGGCTTGCTCCATCACTGCTGCTGACTAGGGGCTTGCTCCATCACTGCTGCTGACTAGGGGCTTGCTCCATCACTGCTGCTGACTAGGGGCTTGCTCCATCACTGCTGCTGACTAGGGGCTTGCTCCATCACTGCTGCTGACTAGGGGCTTGCTCCATCACTGCTGCTGACTAGGGGCTTGCTCCATCACTGCTGCTGACTAGGGGCTTGCTCCATCACTGCTGCTGACTAGGGGCTTGCTCCATCACTGCTGCTGACTAGGGGCTTGCTCCATCACTGCTGCTGACTAGGGGCTTGCTTCATCACTGCTGCTGACTAGGGGCTTGCTTCATCACTGCTGCTGACTAGGGGCTTGCTTCATCACTCTTGCTGACTAGGGGCTTGCTTCATCACTGCTGCTGACTACGGGCTTGCTCTATCACTGTTGCTGACTAGGGTCTTGCTTCTTCACTGCTGCTGACTGTGGCCCATGGTTTGATTGAAATTGTCAGTATGGTTTAGACTTAGAGGGAAAGTTGTGTCAATTTCTCACAGGGTCCGCTATCAAATCTCGGAAATAATTTTGTTGAAAGATTAATAACATAAAAAGACTGTCTTGTTCCCTCTTCCTTGTTTCCTCGTTGATGATATTGTTTTCCTTCCTCTCTCTCTCGTTTCCTAAGGGCAAAATATTTTCTTCTTTCTTGACACGGTTTTTCTTCTCCTTCCCAGTTTCCTAAAAGCACACATTTTCTTCTTCTTGTCATTGTCTTCCTACCTCTGCCTCGTTTCCTAGAGCACAATTAATCCTCTTTGTTTTCATCCGTGTTTTCCCGCCTCGCCCAACCCCCGATTTTGAGAATTAGTGTCTTTTATTTGAGGAAGTCGAGGTGAAACTTGAAGAAGGCTGTCTTCCGCCTCACCTCCAAAGCCGACCCAAATCAAAGACATAAAAGCCCTCTCGCCACTCGCACACACTCACACGCACCCAAACACACACGGACACACGCACACCCAGACATAGACACAAACATACATACACACCAGTCATGCGTAAATACACACACACACACACACACACACACACACACACACACACACACACACACACACACACCACACACACACACACACACACACACACACACACACACACACACACACACACACACACATACACACCACCTTTCTCCCCCCTTCTCTGGCTGGCTTACTCCCCTCTTTCTCAATACGCGTATAGCAGAGTTGGAAGCCTTTGAACTCACCCTTGGAACCCTCATAGGAATCTGTCCTAAGAATTTTTTCACCCCTTCCCTACGAGGATTTTTATTATTTTAGTCATTTTTGTGGGTAATGGAAGAGATGAGTTTTTCTTAGCTCTTAATGTGGTGATGTCAGCTTTATTTTGTATGCAACTTTATTATTATTATAATTATTATTATTATTATTATTATTATTATTATTATTAATATCATTATTATTATTATTATTATTATTATTATTATTATTATTATCATTATTATTATTATCATCATCGTCATCGTCATCATCATCATGATAATAATAATAATAATAATAATAATAATAATAATTTTTATTATTATTATTATTATTATTATTGTTATTATTATTATTTTCATTGTTTTATTTTTATTATTATATCTTCTCCTACTACTATCACTGCCACTACTACTATTACTACTACTACTGCTACTGCTACTGCTACTATTACTACTACCACTACTACTACTACTACACGTTTACTGCCACTTCTTGATCGTACTCAATTTTGCTTTTCTGTGTGATATCGTCTTTTCCATCTTAATTCACCTTATACCAATGTTTTTTTTGTTTTTTGTTTTTTAACCCAGGAAGGATCTCAAGAAATAGAAATGAAGGATTTAACTAAGACTCAAACTCCTACAGATCTACAAATTTTCCTTAGGGAAATAAAATCGTCTGGAGACAGCTTGAGACAGATCATCATAGAAAGGCCACTCCTATTTCACGCAACTCTCACCAGTTGACTTAGCCTGTGTCACGGGGTTTTAAGGATTATGCAATATTAAAAAATAATATTCAATAATACTTGAGAACAAGAACAAAGAACTGACTTGTGAAAATCAAGCAATGATTACATCATGCCGGTTTACTTCGCCGATTCTCTAAGGACGAGAGTTTATAAACTTCCTCAACAGTACACAGCAGAGACTAATTACTCACACGTGCTGTTTATTAGTACTCTTGGCCTCTGGAGAAAGTGACTCCACCCCTAACAATCAATAACTAAAGCTAAGAACGATAAGCAGGTTCTTGCTGGTGCATTAACTCCAAGTTGCACAACGGATTTAAGTTAATACAAAAGGACTGGCCTAAGTACCAGTTATGAATAATGCAAAGCGTTTATGCAAACTAGGAGCTATAAGTGAAATAAGCTTAATGTGGAGAAATAAAACACGAGTTTACATTACATAAAGCTCAAAGAAAAGAAATGAAAATGTATTGATTACAATGAGTTAAATTTACGTTACATGTTTCAAAATGAATTCAAAATAAGAACACACTCACTCGCTCACTCAAAAGCTAAACTCTTAAGCATAGGAAATACGAAAAGAAATACTGGTCAGAGAGTGGACTAAGCGGAATGGACTGGGCTTCGTTGCTGAGGAAGGACACTGCCACACACTCTGAACCTCTCGCTGATTCACGCTTGGTGGGGATTCAGGAACTTGCTGTACACACACTGCAAGCTAGGCCAACGAACCTAGTCCCATGGCGCTCTAAGTCTGACTGAATTCAAGTTGTGAGAGGCGAGAGCGGGCCGTACTTGCTAACGGGTAACGAAAAAATTGTGAGTGAAACACACTCACAATAAATCACTCAGCGGAGGTGCTAATGTCGCGCACAAAGACGATCACTTATGAAACAGTGAGAAATGGTTCTGAAAACACTCCCGATCGGGTGAATACGTGGCAGTTGACTGAGTGATACTGAGATTCCACTAGAATTAGCGGTTTCCCACCAAAGTTCAATGTCACGAGTTTGTTTAAATACTGAATCGCGCCAACTCGTGACAGCCTGTTCCATCCAGTCCTAGCAATTGCACATGTTTTTCCATCCTGTTCTGCCTCTTCCTCTCACTCCATCTCTGGGCTGCCATTCAGTTACCCTGGTTGTCCATGTTATCTGTTCTACGATGGAAGTGACCTGCCCTTATCAATTTATGCTCTCTCTCTCTCTCTCTCTCTCTCTCTCTCTCTCTCTCTCTCTCTCTCCAAAGATCCCAGACCTCTTCTAGCTCAATCGATGACCAGGTGTACTTAGACAGACAAGCCGATTTAACTAGTAACCAAGGAGACTTATTCTTACCTCGTAATAACTGCTCATAAATTCAATCAACCATGACTTAGTGTTACAGGTGTGGCATTGACCCCGTCCCGTCAGGTAATAGCAAATCGGGTAAACGTAGACCCATTTAATCGTCTTCAAGCTAACCTCATTTCTTAGAATTTCTTGTGTTCATATAAAAGCTTTCACTTCTAGGAAGTATTTTAACTACTGCCTTGCCACCAGCAGACGATTTCCTTTAGCTCAGTGCAGGCGATTTGACCTGCAGTGGTGGGGTTAATTAAAGGTACTTATAACCCTCCCCCCACTTCGAAAAAATTGTAATATAAAACATTGTCTGAAGATAGTAAGGTAAAAACTGAACGAACATCATTGGACTGAAGGGGCTCATTTTCGCTATCTCTGTTCGTCTTCGTGATGGCTACTGTCAGATGATATTCCTCATCATAGTATGAGCCTTGGTATTAAAAAATTAAAAATAATTTTGGCGTTCTTCATATTAGGTCGTTCTTAGTGTATGTGTGTGTGTGTGTGTGTGTGTGTGTGTGTGTATGTTTTAGAATACTAGATTAAAGGACCTGTGTATTTTGAGCCACTGACTGAGAAGAATAAATAACCCGAATATTATATTATTATTATTATTATTATTATTACTGCTACTACTACCACCACCACCACTATTACTATTACTACTACTACTACTACTACTCCTACTGCTACTACTATTATTATTATTACAAGTATTATTACACACACACACACACACACACACACACACACACACACACAAACAAACAGACAAACAAACAAACACACACAAACAAACACAAACAAACAAACACACACACACACACACACACACACACACACACACACACACACACAAACTGAGGATCATTCCGTCCACAAAGAACACTGATTCCCAAAACGAACACTACCAGAACACACGCTGGTAATGAGAAGCAGTAACCTTGTTTGATTTTCCATAATGTTAAGTGATGAGAGTGTCTAAATTCGTGTGGAAAATATTGTGAGAATTAAAACTGCCTTACCCTGGCAAAACTAAAAACCAGCAAAGGGTTCGTATCTTAGAGCAGTTTGGTCTGTCAGCAAAAACAAACAGGTAGCCTAACCATCCTGCAGAGCAATATGTGAACCTTCCTTAAATCTGACCACCCCATTCGCTTTGCCTCCTTCTCAGTCCTCACTACGAGGTCGAATCAGGAGGAGAAATCTCTTGTCGAGTCTGTTGACGGTGCAGCATAGGCCGTCACTAGCCAGCAATGACACTTCCCTGGACCTATTGTGTTTTTATTGTAAGTAGCCTAGTATATTGTTTTACGTGTGGACTTTGCTTTATTTGACTTTTTTTTACCTTGTTCTTTTCCATGGCTATAACGCTTTTTCTTTATTTGTACTGTTTTTACTTTTTTATTACAGATTTACCAGCACATTTAATTACTGATAGAACGCTTTTATGTCGCGTTGTATATAGGTTTTATAATGAACTCTGTAAAGTGATTGATGTTTCTTTTAACTTGTCCATTGTCTGATGATGGGGCAAAGTGGTATCTGAAACTTGTGCCGAATCAACATGACAATGATGTACTGTGTATTGGCTTTTCTCTTCATTCTATATCTATCTATCTATCTACGGAGAGAGAAAGAGAGAGAGAGAGAGAGATGGGGAGAGGAGGGGAGGGAGAGATAGCGGTAGGAAGGGAGATGGGGTGGAGTGACGGCGCCTGGTTCAGGATGTAGCGTCAGATCGTCATCTGGGGCGCTGATTAATCTTGGCAAGAAGCGAAGGAGGCGTAGGGAAAGCTGAAAGATTAATGGAGGGGGAAGTACCGGACCAGCGTTGTCAGGAACGCCAGAGTTGCTAAATTTGAAATGATATTGGTGATATTGTGAGTTTTATTAATTATAGAAGGTTGTGTTTAAATTTTGGACTATAATGATAATGATGATGATTAGCGACTGGCAAGAAGCGAAGGCGGAGTGGAGATGATTAAAAGATTACTGGAGAGGAAGTGTCGGTCCATCATTGCCAGTGAAACCAATCTTGCTAGACAGGAAGGGTTGTGTTGCGTTTTTAGCTGTTTTCATGCTGGATATACTGTTTTGATTTTAAACTCCTTTTTTCCATATTAAAAGGAGGAATTTTTATTTTTTCATTTTGTTTATAAAAGGGATTCATTTTTTAATGTATACTGTGTTATTTAGCTTTTTTATTTTCTTTTTTACTTTTCTTTTTTACAGGGATATGATCTGATTTTATCGCTTTTGTTGCTAGATAGTGAAATACCTGGCTTTCTTGTTGCTGCCATTTTCTGGCTAAGTTCAGCGATTTATATTCCGATATGGTGTTGACTCTTTAGCTCTTTGTCTGATAAATCTTCCTTACATGTGGCGATTCTGCTGCTAAAGGTAACCATGATTTTCAGCTTCCTAGAAGTGAAAGCTTTAAAGTTTATTTACATATATATGTATATTTACATGTTTATGATCATCTTTTACTTACCAATATATTTAAAATTCTCTATTATTTTTTATTTACTTCCTAATTCTACAGATGTTAAGCACATTAAGCACATTCGTTGCTACATATGAAGACATATTTTGGGAGAAAAATCCGGACCTCCTCAGTCTAGCGTTGTCAGTGAAACAAGACTTGCTAGATTTGGGAACATCCTGTATTCACGTAGGGATATTTTTACTAACTTGTGATATAATTAAGGCTGCTATCTTTGTATATATTTGTTTATTTATATATATTACTGTTTTTATAACATTGGACTTATATATATATATATATATATATATATATATATATATATATATATATATATATATATATATATATATATTCCAGTTTTTTGCTGCTTACAGGTTCATTAGCATGTTATTGCTAGCTCAGATTTTTTGGGGGGCCTATTGGCGGGTTCATATATTTACTTAGCCATTATTGTCCAGATTTTGATAAACCTCAGAAACTGGTCACGTTACTTACACCTTTTCCTTCCCATCGTTATCTTCTGACGACTACATTTAACTTACCGATCTTTACCAGCAGCCAGGCAACTTGTCTCTTAAGCCCCGCCCCTCCTCGCCCACAGCCCATTGAGTGGCCAGAGAGGGGCGGGGCTTTTTCAGGAAGGGGGCGGAGCTTAAGAGACAATTTTCCTGACGGCATGCATTATGAAGGGGTTAATGAAGCCTACTGGATATTTAAACCCTTCAGTCCGAAAAATCTTACCTAAACATAAGACATAAATTGCCTAAAGACATCAAGAAAAAGTGTGTCGTTGGATCGAAGTAGTTTCTTTTTTTTTTTAATTCAGATTTTGATATTTATTTCACTGCAGAAAACAAGTTGCAAGGTGTCGTAATATTGTTTACATTTTGGTGAATGTTTTATTGATTAGATTTCTGGATTTTCTAATTTTCTTTTCTTTATTTATTTATGTATTTATTTATTAGCTTTTCGGGGATGACAAAGAGGAAAGCTGGCAGAATTTTTCCTAGTCTCTTCTTCTGGCTGCAGAAACTTATCATTTCCGTATCAAAAGTAAGATTTTTAAGAGAGAGAGAGAGAGAGAGAGAGAGAGAGAGAGAGAGAGAGAGAGAGAATTTACATATTCTGGCTTCTTCTTCCCCGTTTTCTCTAAGCTTTACTGTTTTCATTATTCAGTTTGCCTTAACTTTCATCTCTCTCTCTCTCTCTCTCTCTCTCTCTTGCCAGACGCCTCAATCCCGTTTGGGGTGGCCACAAACAAATCGCCTCCACGTCGCCCTGTCCCCCGCCATTTCACTGCCCTGCTCCCAACTCACACCCCCCTCTCTCATATACCTCTCCACCCCATCCCTCCATCTCATCCTCGGCCTCACCCTCCCTCTTCCCCCCTCCACCTCACTCACATACACTCTCTTCGTCAGTCTTTCACCCTCCATCCTCTCCACATGGCCAAACCACCTCAGTGTGTTCCTCATAACGCTTCCTATCACATCCACATCCACACCACAATGCTCCTTTATATCCTCATTCCTCAGCCTGTCTCTCCATGTGACTCCACAGGCTCCTCTTAAATAACTCATTTCCACTGCTCTCACTCTTGACTTGTGTCCTTCCAACAACGTCCAAGCTTCACTTCCATACGTTAGAGTTGGTATCATAATACTGTCATGTAGTAACTTTTTCACTTCCATGCCCACTTCCCTGTTTCTTACCACTGCTTTCAAAGAACCAGCAACCTTTCTTCCCTGCTGTACCCTTTCAAGCACTTCACCCTCCAAACCTCCATCCTTACTCATCACACTACCCAAGTACTTAAACGTACTTACATTTTCCAATTCCTCACCATCCAACCTCGCTGTACATGCACTGACTTCACCTCTCTCAAAGACCATCACTTTACTCATCCCTACATTCACCTTTAGATTCCGTTTCTTACACACTCTCCCAAACTCATCCACCAAGCCTTGCAGCTCCCCTTCGTCTTCACTCAACAACACAGTATCATCTGCAAACAACAGTACAGGGAGTTTCCAAACACTATCCTCTCTCACTAGGGCCACTCCAACATCCATTACCCTACCTTGTACCTCTTTTATTACCCCCATCCATGTACAGATTGAACAACCATGGAGACATGACACATCCCTGTTTCAACCCAACCTTGAAAGAGAAAACTTCACTTAGTTCACCATCCACACGCACTGCAGCCTTAGCACCATCATACATACTCTTCACAGCATTCAACACCTTCGGTCATGTTCTAATCTTTTTGTCATACTTTTTCTTCCACCATATCTCTGCTGTCGAAGCCAGCCAGCCAGCCAGACAGAGAGAATACATGTTCCATCTTT
>NC_137069.1:32628959-32641459 GCF_032717465.1 Coenobita brevimanus
GTGTAGATTGGCTTGGGAAGAGGGAAGGGTTCCTGAGGACTGGAAATCAGATATAGCAGTTCCTTTATACAAAGGAAAAGGGGAGAGAGAAGTATGTGGTAACCATAGGAGTATTTGCCTTCTTAGTGTGACTGGAAAAATATATGGTAGAATACTCATTGATAGGGTTAGGCATATGACAGAGGAGCTAGTTGGAGAAGAACAAGGATGATTTAGGAAGGGTAAAGGATGTGTAGATCAGATATTTGTTCTAAGATGTTTAGTGGAGAAGTATCTAGAGAAGGGAAGGAAAGTGTATGCTGCCTTCATGGACTTGGAGAAAGCTTATGACAGAATAGATAGGGAAGGTATGTGGAAGGTATTAAGAATATATGGAGTGGAGGGGAAATTGTTTAGTGCTGTGAAGAGTATGTACGAAGGAGCTAGGGCTACGGTGAGAGTGGATGGTGAGCTGAGTTAGTTCTTTGATCTCAGTGTGGGACTGAAACAGGGTTGTGTGATGTCTCCATGGCTGTTTATTATATACATGGATGGGGTTGTAAGGGAGGTACAAGGTAGGGCAGTGGATGTGGGGGTGGCTCTAATGAATGAGGGTGAGATTTGGAAGATTCCGGTGTTGCTGTTTGCTGATGATACAGTATTGTTGAGTGAAGATGAATGGAAGTTACAAGGTTTGGTGAATGAATTTGGGACAGTGTGTAGGAAGAGGAATCTGAAAGTAAATGTAAACAAAAGTAAAGTTATGGTGTTTGAGAGGAATGAAGTCACAGAGTGTGCAGTGAGGTTGGATGGTGAGGATATGGAGAATGTGAGTGCATTCAAGTACTTGGGTAGTGTGATGAGTAAGGATGGAACTTTGGGGGAGGAAGTGCGTGAAAGGGTACAGCAGGGAAGAAAGGTTGTTTGTTCACTGAAAGCAGTGATGAGAAATAGGGAGGTGAGTATGGAAGTTAAGAAGTCACTGCATGATAGTATTGTGATCCCTACCCTGACGTATGGAAGCAAGGCGTGGACCTTGCAAGAGGGGAACAAGTCAAGAGTGAGAGCAGTGGAAATGAGTTACTTGAGAGGAGCATTTGGAGTGACATGGAGGGACAGGTTGACGAATGAAGAAGTGAAGGAACGTTGTGGGGTGGATGTGGATGTGGTTGAAAAGATTAGGAGAAATACACTGAGGTGGTTTGGACATGTGGAGAGAACGAAGAATGAAAGACTGACTAAGAGGGTGTATGTAGGTGAGGTGGAGGGAGGGAGAGGGAGGGGTAGACAGAGGATGAGGTGGAGGGATGGAGTTTAGAGGTATATGAGGGAGGGGGGGGTAAGTTGGGGGAAGGGTAGTCAAATGGTGGGTGACAGAGCGACTTGGAGGCGTTTTGTCTGCGGCCTCCCTTTGCGGGATTAGGGCGTCGAGCTAGAGAGAGAGAGAGACGGAGAGAGTAAAGGAGAGAGAGAGAGAGAGAGAGAGAGAGAGAGAGATTAAAGGAAAAGTTAAGGAGGAGAAGGAAGAGGAGAAAAGGATGGAAGGAGTAAGAAGAGGAATATCAAGAGGAAAAGGAAGAGAAGTAGGAGGAGGAGGAGGAGGAAGGAGAGTAATAGGAGACGTGAGGAGGAGATGGACGAGAAAGAATAGGAGGAAGAGGAGAAGGAGGAGGAGGAGCGTTATGGAATAGGGTAATGGGTACGGAAAAGTATGGTTTTGAGAGAGAGAGAGAGAGAGAGAGAGAGAGAGAGAGAGAGAGAGAGAGAGAGAGAGAGTTATGAATTATTATCCGAACACTTTAATCCGTGTCAAATAATCCTGAATAAAAGATCCACACACTCACTCTCACGCACTCTAATCCATGTTTATTATAATTCCTACACTCTAATCCACACAAAATAATCCTAAGAATATGATCCACTTACTCTTACGCACACAGATCCGTGTTAAATGATCCAGAATATAAGATCCACGCACTCTGATCCGTGTTAAATGATCCAGAATATAAGATCCACGCACTCTGATCCGTGTTAAATGATCCAGAATATAAGATCCACGCACTCTGATCCGTGTTAAATGATCCAGAATATAAGATCCACGCACTCTGATCCGTGTTAAATGATCCACTATATAAGATCCACGCACTCTGATCCGTGTTAAGTGTTGCCAGCTCTCGAGAATGCTTTCTAACATTGACCCAGCCGGGATCATCCGTCTCAGCCCGCTAAGACAAGGCAAAAACTCCTGCATTAGCTACAATGCCCCCCTCCTCTCTCACTCTCTCTCTCTCTCTCTCTCTCTCTCTCTCCATCTATCTGTCTATCTCACTTCTCAACTTCAGCTCTCTCAGGCACTTTTTCCTTCTCTCTTCTTTCAGTTTTCATCCATTTCAAAGCTCTTCGCATTCCCCACAGATCTCTCTCTCTCTCCCTCTCTCTCTCTCTCTCTCTCTCTCTCTCTCTCTCTCCATACCTTAAGAGGGTCCAAGTCGGGCCAAAACAGTTCATTCACCTCAGTAACTATTTTTTTTTTTTTCAGTTATGAGTCTATTTTTTATTTCTATTATTTTATTAACATTTACCGACCTATTATTTAAAGACACATTTTGGCGATAAAACTACATACTGTACATTTAAGGGTAGATGATCAGTTTATCCCCCTTGATGGCATTCCACTTCTCTTTTGTTGCGAGGACGGCTCAATCAACGAATCAGTGTCTTCCCTGCATCACAGTCTACTTCCCTGCATCACATTCTACTTCCTTGCATCACATTCTACTTCCTTGCATCACATTCTACTTCCTTGCATCACATTCTACTTCCCTGCATCACATTCTACTTCCTTGCATCACATTCTACTTCCTTGCATCACATTCTACTTCCTTGCATCACATTCTACTTCCTTGCATCACATTCTACTTCCCTGCATCACATTCTACTTCCTTGCATCACATTCTACTTCTCTGCATCACAGTTTACTTCCTTGCATCACAGTCTACTTCCCTGCATCACATTCTACTTCCTTGCATCACATTCTACTTCCCTGCATCACATTCTACTTCCTTGCATCACATTCCACTTCCCTGCATCACATTCTACTTCCCTGCATCACATTCTACTTCCCTGCCTCATATTCTACTTCCCTGCATCACATTCTACTTCCCTGCATCACATTCTACTTCCCTGCATCACATTCTACTTCCCTGCATCACATTCTACTTCCCTGCCTCATATTCTACTTCCCTGCATCACATTCTACTTCATTGCATCACATTCTACTTCCCTGCATCACATTCTACTTCATTGCATCACATTCTACTTCCCATTCAACTTATGTCAGTCTTGTAGTGTCTGCTTTCTGAACGTCCTCAAATTATATGTTTGATTATTAATTTAACAAAGCAGACAAAATATCTGAAAATATCTGCTCTTCCTACACCAACAGACAGAACAGTTTCCGCAACATACAAGACTAAGAATCGCAATATTCGGACCGCCCAATATTACTGAAAAACAAAAAAATCTTGGGGATCGAACCAACGCAAGGCCAACACTTTGAGACGCCCTGGCCCTCTAGACCACCAGGAGTCTATATACAAGCTCCCTAACACCTCTTCCTAAGAGACTTTATTTTTATTTTTATTTTTTTGCTCCTTAATGTCTTCTTCTGTGCCATTTAAATCACTCAAATAACGCCATACTCAGCACAAATAACGTACAAATTGATATTAACCAGCCTTATCCAAGAATAAATCGCCAAGGAAGATGTGCTAGGGAGTGCCTGAGCTGATGAGATTGCGAATGTTAAATACAACTATACTTGAGAAAATTAATGCATACTACTGAAGTTAATAAAGGGATAGGGAATTAAAGGGATGGAGAGTTAAAGGGAAGGGGAGTTAAAGGGATAGGGAGTTAAAAAGCTGGGGTGTTAAAGGGATAGGGAGTTAAGGGGATGGGGAGTTAAAGGGATAGGGAGTTAAAAGGCTGGGGATTAAAAGGGACGGGGAGTTAAAGGGAGAGGGAGTTCAAGGGAGGGAGTTAAAGGGACAGAGTTAGAGGGAAGGAATTAAACGGAGAAGGGAACTCGTGCAAAGTTAAAACCCGTGTCCTCTGGTTGGTCTTCAGCTTGTTTTCCTTAGAGTCAAGGTCTCTCTCGGTCTCTGTCTTGGTCTCCGGGTCTCTCTCGGTCTCTGTTTTGGTCTTCGCGTCTCTCTCGGTCTCTGTCTCGGTCTCTGAAGTTTCTAGACGTATTTCCAGCGATTTTAGCCTTTCCTTCATTAAGTTTTATATCTCACTTACCTCTGTCACAGGTCTCTCATTTGCACTGTGCCTAAGTCTGTCTCTGTCTCGTTCTCGATCTCTCTCTAGGTCCGCCTGGATCTTTGTTTAGGTCTTTGTGATTGTGTAGGTCTTTGTCGTTACCTAGGTCTCTCTCTCTCTCTCTCTCTCTCTCTCTCTCTCTCTCTCTCTCTCCAGCATAAAACTCCAGTAATAATGATAATAATAATAATAATAATAATAATAATAATATAGTAGTAGCAGTAGAAGTAGTAGTACTCGTAGTAGTAATAATAATCATAATCATAATAGTAGTAGTAGTAGCAATAGTAGTAATAGTAGTAGTCGCAGTGATAGATGGTAGTACTAGAAATAATAATAATCTATCTATCTATCTATCTATTGCCAGACGCCTCAATCCCGTTTGGGGTGGCCACAAACAAATCGCCTCCAAGTCGCCCTGTCCTCCGCCATTTCACTGCCCTGCTCCCAACTCACACCCCCCTCTCTCATATACCTTTCCACCCCATCCCTCCATCTCATCCTCGGCCTCACCCTCCCTCTTCCCCCCTCCACCTCACTCACATACACTCTCGTCGTCAGTCTTTCACCTTCCATCCTCTCCACATAGCCAAACCACCTCAGTGTATTCCTCATAACGCTTCCTATCACATCCACATCAACACCACAACGCTCCTTTATATTCTCATTCGTCAGCCTGTCTCTCCATGTGACTCCACAGGCTCCTCTTAAATAACTCATTTCCACTGCTCTCACTCTTGACTTGTGTCCTTCCAACAACGTCCAAGCTTCACTTCCGTACGTTAGAGTTGGTATCACAATACTGTCATGTAGAAACTTTTTCACTTCCATGTTCACTTCCCTGCTTCTTATCACTGCTTTCAAGGAACCAGCAACCTTTCTTCCCTGCTGTACCCTTTCAAGCACTTCACCCTCCAAACCTCCATCCTTACTCATCACACTACCCAAGTACTTAAACGTACTCACATTTTCCAATTCCTCACCATCCAACCTCGCTGTACATTCACTGACTTCACCTCTCTCAAAGACCATCACTTTACTCTTCCCTACATTCACCTTTAGATTCCGTTTCTTACACACTCGCCCAAACTCATCCACCAAGCCTTGAAGCTCCCCTTCGTCTTCACTCAACAACACAGTATCATCTGCAAACAACAGTACAGGGAGTTTCCAAACACTATCCTCTCTCACCAGGGCCACTCCAACATCCACTACCCTACCTTGTACCTCTTTTATTACCCCATCCATGTACAGATTGAACAACCATGGAGACATGACACATCCCTGTTTCAACCCAACTTTCAAAGAGAAAAATTCACTTAGTTCACCATCCACACGCACTGCAGCCTTCGCACCATCGTACATACTCTTCACAGCATTCAACAACTTCCCATCTACTCCATATATTCTTAACACTTTCCACAATCCTTGTCTATCCACCCTGTCATATGCTTTCTCCAAATCCATGAAAGCCGCATACAACTTCTTTCCCTTCTCTAGAAACTTTTCCACTAAAGATCTAAGAATGAATATCTGATCTACACAACCTCTTCCCTTCCTAAAGCCTCCCTGTTCTTCTCCAAGTAATTTCTCTGTTCTTTCTCTAACTCTGTCAATAATAATAATAATAATAATAATAATAATAATAATAATAATAATAATAATAATAATAACAATAATAATAATAATAATAATAACAATAATAATAACAATAGAACCGTAGTAGCAGTTGTAGCAGTAGCAGTTGTAGTCATAGTAGCCGTAGTAGTAGTAGTAGTAGTACCAGTAGTAGTAGCAGTAGTAGTAGTAGCAGTAGTAGTAATAGCAGTAGTAGTAATAGTAGTAGTAATAGTCTCCCCACTAAAAAGATTAATTTCGTAAACGTTTCTGTGTAAGGGCAACGTTCTTTGTAAGGCGAACGTTTTCTTCACGTAATAATCTTATCAGGAGAGCAGCTGGAGTAGCCATTAGTCTTGCAAGTTACGTGGTGTCTGAGAGAGAGAGAGAGAGAGAGAGAGAGAGAGAGAGAGAGAGAGGGGAAGGGGAAGGAAATGAGGGAGAGGGAGAGATAGACATAAAATCCCCTTTATATGTAAGTAGATATATAGATAGATAGACAGATAAATAGATAGACAGAGAGAGAGAGAGAGAGAAAGGGGGGGTGGAAATAGAAAGGGGAATGGGAAAGGGAAGAAGGATGAGAATGATAATGAGAGAGTGCTAATAGACACACACACACACACACACACACACACACACACACACACACACACACACACACACACACACATACACACACACGCACAGAAAGAGAGAGAAAGTGAGAAAGATGTAAAAGAAAGTGGGTTTATGGGTGTAAGTCAGGGGGTCAGTGGGGGTCATGCAATGGATCAGCGGGCCAGGGAAGGAAGGTAGGCCAGTGGAAAGGTGTAAATTCATTAGACCTGGTGAGTGCTTAAGTCTGCCCAGGTAAACTTGTAAACGGTGCTGACTGATGTTTGTGGGGGTGGTGGAGGGGTGGGGAGAGGATTGTGGGGTTAGGGGAGGAGTTGGGGTGGAGTGGGATGTTGGTGTGTGTGTGTGTAAGTTCAGTAGCCTTTTTGAGGAAATTTTGTGAATGCGACTGATTGAACTAGACTAGGAGATGATTGATGGGGGGAGTGAGGTGTGTGTGTGTGAGAGAGAGAGAGAGAAAGTGTGTGTGTGTGTGTGTGTGTGTGTGTGTGTGTGTGTGTGTGTGTGTGTGTGTGTGTGTGTGTGTGTGTGTGTGTGTGTGTGTGTGTGTGTGTGCGTGTGTGTGTAGCTTCCATTTCCACATCACTTCTCCCATTCCTTGCATTTACTTCTCCTATTCCTTGTTCCATTCTCTCACTCCTTCCTTCCCTCCCTCTCCTGGGATTAGCAGGCTTTTTGGCAATCTTACTGCTCCCTCTCTCTTTCTGCCTCCTTTCTTTCCTTCATCTCCTCCTTCCTGCTTTCCCTCTGTCCTCTTTTTTCTTCACCTGACCTCGCTCCCTTCTCCCAATCTGCTTATCCTTTCCATATTCCCTATTTCG
Source organism: Coenobita brevimanus (assembly GCF_032717465.1). Lineage (NCBI taxonomy): Eukaryota > Metazoa > Arthropoda > Malacostraca > Decapoda > Coenobitidae > Coenobita > Coenobita brevimanus. The sequence goes on from NC_137069.1 coordinate 32,636,318, forward strand.
TTCTCTGTCTTTTATCTCATTCTGCTATCTCCTTCCTTCTTGTACTCGTCCTTCCATTCCTTCTTCTCCTCTTCCTTTACATACTCCGTCATTCTTTGTCCTACTCTATCCTTCCTTTCTCTCCTTTTCCTACTCCTTCCCTCCTTCTCACACTCTCATCTTCCTATTCTCTTTTTTCTCCTACCTCCTAGTTCCTTCTCCTGTTCCCGCATTCCTTTCTTTTCTTCCTCTTTTGTTCTCTTTCTTCTTACCACTCCTGTCTTTCTGTACCTCTAGTCTCACCTTTCTTGTCTCACTGTTTTTCCTACCCAGTCTCTCCATCATTTTAGTTCCCTTTCCTACCATTATATAGAGCGAGAGGGAACATGAAAACACAACGTTAGGTGGACGTGTGTGTGTTTGAGAGAGAGAGAGAGAGAGAGAAGCACAGACTAAGCAGATCGATCCCTTTGTCCATGCAGTCTTCCTAAGCTCCCATGTCTTTACATGTCACCAATTTACAGCCAGTACCCACCGTCCAGTACATGCTAGGGCCATCTCATTCATTTTTTTTTTTTTATCTGTGCCGTATCGTTGAATCTTGTGGTCGATTCTAAGACGCTGTTGTCATTAAATTCTTATCAACAAAATATTCAACGCCCCAGCCAGGCAATGATCTTGTGGTCCTCTGCCCTGTTCACTCCACCACCACCTCCTCAAATCGAGTGTTCAGTGAAATAGTGGTGGTATTAGTGGTGGTGATGATTGTAGCAGTAATAGTAGGAGGAGTAGTAGTAATGATAGTAGTAGTTGTTGGAAGGTTATGCTTTCACCTATGTTTGCCTTTCACTTTGTCCAGACGATATCTGCAAAAGTTCTCTGTGAATTTCAATGAAAGTTGGTGGAAGGCTGAGCCATGGCCCAAAAAAGAATTGTTTAAATTTGGGGACGGATCCGGATAGGGATCGGGATCGGGTTCCTGTGTATAATTTTTCCAAAAGTTCTCAATGAATTTCAATATAATTTTGTGGAAGGGTGGGCCCTTTGTCATGGAACAATTGATTAAATTTGGAGGTGGATCCGGATCCTATGTATTCCACACAGCATCTCCACCGAGCCAGACCCGAATCCTTTTTAACTGCAGTGGCATTGGCGGAGGTATGCGCTCTCTGGGTGCTTTCTAGTTGTTGTTGTTGTTGTTATCCCAGGTTCATCTGACCGTGAACCCAGTAGACTGCAAGCTTAAGTTCCCCTCTCGTGCATTCCACCATCCACTTTCAGGGGATAGGGAGGATGTTGAGGCGCATTTTATAATCAGACAACAGACCCGCCTACTCATGTCAGTACCACCGCGCGAAGGAGCCCCTCTCCTGCACCTTCATATGCAGATTATGATTTTTTTTTTTTTTTTCAAGGAAGAAATAACCAAAGGCCAATTCTGGTAGGGAGCCCTCCAAACTCACCAAGACACAGCCCTAGTTCCCGATGTGTCTGGTAGTTCTTGGTGTCCTCCTCCTCCTTCTCCTTTTCATCTCTTACACCGCTAAGGGTCCATGAATGTCTAGCCTTGCTTCCACTTCATCTCATCTCCTCTGATTCACGTCCCGATTTGCAAAGGAATAAAAAATCTGTGCCGATCATTTGGGAGCAAGAAATGGACAAACAGGGTGATACAGAGTTCCAAGTTGTCCATCTTGAGATGTAGAGGTGAGAGGGTAGGCTATTGTAGTGTTTTTATCATGAACTTCATTATTATTATTATTATTATTATTATTATTATTGTTATCATCATCATCGTCATCGTCATCATCATCATCATCATCATCATCATCATCATCATCATCATCATCATCATCATCATCTTCATCACCATCATCACAATCACCATCATCATCATCACAATCACCATCATCATCATCATTTATATCATCATCATCACAATCACCATCACTTACATTACCGTCATCATCATTATCATCATCATTTTCACCATCATCATCATCATAGTTATCCCTACCGTCATCATCATCATCATCATCATCATCATCAGCCTGAGCCATTATGAAGGCTTCTCCCATCTTTCTCCACTCTGACCTTTGGGCTGTTAATCTTTTCCATCCAGTCCCAGCAAATATGTAAACTTCATCTCTCCATCTTGTTCTCAGTCTACCTCTTCTCCTCACTCTTGAACTTACGAAAACGGTGGTCATCTTCAGAAAAAATGAACTCCTTCAAGATATACGAAAAATGAATTGTTTTAAAAATAGTATGTATTGAAAAATAGTTGATATATACTTAAGGAAGGCATCACACACACACACACACACACACACACACACACACACACACACACACACATATATATATATTGAGAAAGAGGAGGATGAAAGAGAATGAGGAGGAGGAAGGAGCGTAATTCAGGTTAAACTAATCAAGGCTAGAGAGAGAGATAGACAGATAGGTAGATAGATAGATAGATAGATAGGCCCCGTTTCAAGGAATGGTCTCTCCCAGCTGAACTAAGTCGGTAACAAGAATGTAATTAGTATAAAGTCATCGTACTGAAGGGGTTACATCAGACCTTCTCCCCGAGGACGCCATATATTCTCCCTAATATCTCTACTTAAGCGATTTATTTTGTTTTACACCTTACTGTCCTACTTTGTATTCTATTATTGCTATTACTAGATTTTCCTAAGCGAGAACCCCAGCTCCCTAACACCTTTTCTTAAGTGATTTATTTCCTTTATTACACCTTACTGTCCTCTTCTGTGTTAAATAAATCCTTGCATCATCACCATCCTCTGTATGAGTAACGTACCAAAAGGATATTAACCAGCCATATCCAAAAATAAATCGCTAAGGAACAGGCGTTAGTATGCAATCCTTCCTGTCTGCAATATCCGTCCTGAGCAGTTTTCATATCACAGTGTGCAATCATGTGCAGTGTTGATATTAAGTCGCTTAGGAAGATGTGCAGCGCTACCTGTGCCGACGAGAATAGGACAGGTATGAACTCGGAACGAAGTAATCTGTAAAAGTGCAGCCATTTTTATATATTTACTTATTGATTTATTTTTTATGCAAGGAAGAAAGAACCAAAGGCCAGGAACCCGCTATATTGTTCCTCCAAGAAAAAAATAAGAAAAAGTAAATAAATAAAAATGAACCAAATTCCAGATCCGTCCATTTCGAGGTCACAGGCTTCACTTCCGGAAAATATGTGATTGTCAAGAAGAAACGAGGCTCAGGGGTCCGTCCAACGTTCAGACCCGGATATTGCAGTATCTCTAACACGGTGCATCGTTTCCTCTTGTCGATCACATGCTTTTTCAGCAAGTGTGGCCCCAAACTAAGATTTTATTCAGCTTTTTTAGAAACGCCTAAATACATTGAGGTGGTTTGGCCATGTGACGAGGATGGAGAGTGAGAGACTAACTTGGAGAGTGAATGTGAGTGCGGGGGAGAGGGAAGGAGAGGTCGATGATGAGATGAAGGGATGGAGTGGAGAGGTATATGAGAAAAGGGGATGCAAACTGGGGGATGGGCAGCGAAATGGCAGGGGACAAGGGGACATGGAGGCGATCTATTTGTGACCACCCCTTAAGGGATTAAGGCGTCTGGCTATAGATAGATAGAAATGCGTGGTGATGATGTGGGAATGTTATCCTCTCTCTCTCTCTCTCATCCAAACACAGGTATATTTCTTTAACACTAAGCGGATCGGAGACGCTGAGAGAGAGAGAAAAAAAAAATGGAAAAGGATGATGGAGAAGAGGATGAAAATAATATATATATATATATATATATATATATATATATATATATATATATATATATATATATATATATATATATATATATATATATATATAATCAGCCGTTTGAGTGTCCACTGCAGGACCGGCCTATCCCGTCCGAAGTGGTGACGATACAGCCTATGTATCTTTACCAAGTGGCTTAGGCTGTCTAGTAGAGATTGTATGTAGGGTGAGAAGTGTAGTAGTGTATATGTAGTGCAGGAGTGGCTTTGGATGTGTGTATAGTCTGTGAACCAAGTGTAATCGGCCCGCGCAAGCCGAATGGGTGCAAACATACTTTATAGTATGCGACACTGGTTCAACCACAGCACCCCTTATGTCCGCCAAAGCGGTATGTGGTCAGAAGAACTCTCCCAAGTTTATTACCCTGGCGGGGCGTAAACTCTCCTTCCTCAGTGTACGAAAACACACACTTTACCACTGTACTACAGAGGCTCCTATATATATCTCATCTCATCTCATCAGCCGTTTGAGTGTCCACTGCAGGACCGGCCTATCTCGACTGAAGTGGGGACGATACAGCCAATGTATCTCTACCAAGTGGCTTAGGCTGTCTGGTAGAGATTGTATGCAGGGTGAGAAGTGCTTGTAAGTGTAATTGTAGTGTTGGAGTGGCTTTGGATGTGTGTGTAGTCTGTGAACCAAGTGTAATCGGCCCGCGCAAGCCGACTGGGTGCAAGCATACTTTTTAGTATGCGACACTGGTTCAACCACAGCACCTTTTGTGTCCGCCAATGCAGTACATGGCCTGAAGAAAGCTCCCAAAGTTTATTACCCTGGCGGGGCGCGAATCCTCGTTCTTCAGCGTACACACACGCACATTTTACCACCGTACCACAGAGGCTCCCATATATATATATATATATATATATATATATATATATATATATATATATATATATATATATATATATATATATATATATATATATATATACAGAGAGAGAGAGAGAGAGAGAGAGAGAAATCAGTATTTACTCATAAGGTGTGACCGAATCTTCAAACTTTATTTTATTTTTTAATTTTCGAGTCTCCCATTCACACGTTCCCATTTCTATATCTCACAGTTTGCAATGGGGGACGAAGCCATTTTGACCCAGCCATATCTGTACATTTTCTGTTACAACTATACTTCCTTACGAGTATTATGCCTTATTTCTCTCAGTGTACTCACTGTTATAGCATATGTTTCTCATTATACTCCACATTTATAGCATATTTTCCTTATTATACTTCACGATTTTACTTCGCCTATTAATCCATATTTTCTCTTCCTCCAGGTAAGCAAGGGGAGATTAAGCAGCTTGGAGTCAACCACACCTGTCATCAGTTCCAGGTACAG
>NC_137069.1:32646459-32648959 GCF_032717465.1 Coenobita brevimanus
GACCGTTCAAGGAGTATTAGACCGTTCAAGGAGGAGTATTAGACCTTTCAAGGAGGAGGATTAGACCGTTCAAGGAGGAGTATTAGACCTTTCAAGGAGGAGGATTAGACCGTTCAAGGAGGAGTATTAGACCGTAAAAGATATGTTCAATGTGGGAAGAGAGGAAGAAGGAGCGAGATTGTTCAGGGTGAAGGGAGGAAGAAGGAGGGAGAGTGTACCATATACAGTAAGTGGTGGAGAGAGGAAGAAGGAGGGACATTGTTCCATATAAAAAATAAAAAAAATGAGGAGAGGGAGATTGAGGAATATTTGGCCAGACTTACGCTCTTCTAACGTGATATCCCATCCTTTCTGAACGTAATATGCCGTTCATGTCGCCCACGTTCTTTTGTAAGAAAGAGAGAGAGAGAGAAAGAGAGAGAGAGAGAGAGAGAGAGAGAGAGAGCAGCGGGGGGGGGGGGGGAGACAGCGACTATACCATCAACCCCAGGCTGTAACTGAAGCAATTCAATTATGGTTGCATCTGGCTATAGTCCATTTACCTTAACCTGGCCCAGATTTTTTTTAAAACTTATTTCACGTAGCTCAGTGGTGGAATAAGGCAACACAGTGGCTCTGCATCCTTTCACAGCACATCTTCCTGATTACCATCAATATTCTACCGTCAATCTTCTGTTGCACCTCAGGATTCAAGGTGACAAATTAGGCCAGGTTAGAGTAGAAGGAGTATAGAATAATTCCTTTACTTCTCCTTTACTCTGTTACGTTCTCATGCTCGTTCCGCCGTTCATCACGTTCTTTATTAGCATGGAGCCTTTCAGTGTATGATTCTGATTCTTCCCTACTCAGTGAGGAATATACACGTACTAATTTGGCCGTTCATCTGTCAGGAAATCTATGCTACTTTCACCTTAACTTGGCCCAGTTTCTCGTCTTTTTGTGGCTTATTTGACCAGCTAAGTGGCTCAAAGAACAGTGATACGGCTCTCCATCCTTATCCATAGCACTTCTTCGTGACTATCATTATACTCTAGTGTTAATTTAAGTTGAAGGGATGGCAGTTTTAGACCAAGTTAAAGTGAAAAGCGTATATGATAGTTTTTTCAGTAGAGGGTCATTTGGTTTTTAATTTATTGGTGGGATGGAAATTTTAGGTCAAGCTGATGTGAAAGGAGTATAGGTTATGATCAACAGGACGTTCAAATCGAGAATGGATTTTGAGGGGAGGAATTTTTTTTGAGGGGAAGGGGAGGGATATTTTTTGGGGGAGAGATTTTTGGGGGGAGAGGGGAGGGATTTTTGGGGGGAATGGTGCTGGGGGGAGGGAGGGATGACGGGAGAGAGGCCTGAAGGGGAGGTGAGAAGACAGAGATGGAGGAAGTGGAAACGACAGGTGGAGGGAGACTGGAAAGAGGGAGGAAGGAAAGGGGAAAGGGGTAGGGCGCGTAACACTTCATCCAGTTTTGATTACTCATTATATAAATTAAATTGCCAAAACATTACCAAATATATCTGTGTAGTTTATCGTTCCCCCAATGCTTCTTCGGAACCCAGTGTATTTGATTCCATATCCACTCAGTTGAGTAACCTTGATCTTGTCCTTGGCAATGAAATTACCATTTTGGGTGATTTTAACATACACAATGATGAATGGTTATTGCATTCTGCCCGGACTGACGATGCTGGTCTAGAATGCGAGCTGTTTGCGGAATCGTTTAATCTCACCCAGTTGGTAAAGCAACCAACCAGAATACCTGATAATCCTGACCATAATGCCCATCTCTTGGATTTATTCTTGACAAATAATCCAGATCAATACAGGATAGAGGTACTGTCACCACTTGGATCCTCTGACCACAATCTCATCAAAGTCTCATTAGTTAACCCTCCTACACCTCCCCATTCCGAACCTGTCAGGGTGACCCGATGGCACTTTGACAGGGCAGACTGGGATGGATTTAGAAATTATCTTGCTGATGTTCCATGGCAGTCTTTCTTCTCTAGTGATCCCAATACTACCCAGTCCCACATTTGCGACTTAATACTAGCTGGTATGGATTTATTTATACCAAGTCAACAGTTCACTAAAAGATCAAACTCTCCAAAATGGTTTGATGGCAATTGTGCCAGAGCAACAGCCCAAAAGTCATTAGCATATAACTCTTACTTAAAATCAAAATCATCTGAATCACTCTCCCAATTTAAAATTGCTAGAAATCATGCAAAAGCTGTATTAAATCTATCTAAATCAAACTTTCTTCAAAAGCAAGCATCAAAACTACTTAACAACCCTAATGACAATAGAATATTCTGGTCAACTCTTAATTCTTTCAATAATAACTTTAACAAGTCATCTTCCATTCCCCCACTAAAATCTTCAGATGGCAATATTACAAATGACCCACGTGGGAAAGCAGATATCTTTGCTAGTACCTTTGCAAGAAACTCTACTATAGATGATACCAGCCAGAATGTCTCAGTACTGGAACTTGATTCTCCC
>NC_137069.1:32653959-32706459 GCF_032717465.1 Coenobita brevimanus
CGCTCAGTACCTCCGTTCCATAAGATGGGAGATCTTGGATCATGACGAGCATAGTTGACTTCGCCTGTTCTAGTTTCCATTTCGCTAACTTCACCATTTCATTCACTTCCTTGGTGTTATGTGCTTGTGAAACATAATTTCCTATCATGAAGTCCAGAGTTCGCATCGGATTCGCAAGTCTTTCTAGATAAGTAGGTAAGTCATACAAGTAATCTAGACTTATTTCAGTACTCATGACGTCCTTAACGATTGTAGTCGTGGCCGTTGGAGCTATAAGGCATCCTTGTCGTACTATATGTTTTGGGTCTAAGTGCGCATATCCTCTTGCTATGTAGAGGAGAATCCATAGCATAAGTCCCTTCATCGTAACCTACCGAAAAAAAAAAAAAATTATTAATTTCCTATAATGCTGTGGTCGATGATAGTGATGATGTGCGTTACGGTTGATTGTTATTTCATTTATAGAAGGAGTTTAAATCGATATTTAATTCTCGTAAATGATGTACTGTAGATTTTATTGGAATAGTTGCACCTATGTTCGATTGTTTGGTATATGACCTTAATTTCTTTTTGTAATCATTGTTGTGTTCTTGCTTGGTTTCTTGAGGTACGTTCACCTGTTCGGTTGTATCCGAGGCTGAATAATTATGTGATAATTCCCTTGAAACTCGTTTTAAATGGTCAGTATGAACTTGTTTCTCCTCGCCACTTGAAAGTGACTTAATTAAAACTTTGTTTGCTTTTATGTTAATTATTCTGTATGGGCCCTCAAATTTTGGGGATAATTTATTGTCTCTCGTATGAATGACTCCGTAAACAATGTCTCCTAAGCTGATAGGTGAATCTTTTGCCTTCTTGTTAAATGCCTCCGTCATTTCTTCCTTGGACATCGTTAATTTTTTTTGACTCTTTTGTGAATGTCCTGGAATTCACGTAAACGGAGTTTAGAGTAATCATCGTAATTGTATATAGGCATGCTGTCACCTTCTAGGAGCTCATATGGTAATTTTTTATCTGTGCCATATATAATGAAATGTGGTGTGTCACCGATGGATTTATTTATAGACCCATTAATTGAGGCCTCTACTCTGGGAATCCAATCATCCCAGCTTGCACAATTTTCACTGAGAATGTGTCGTAGCACATCTAATACCTTTTTATTTTGTCTCTCTACCAACCCATTCGATGCTGGGTGATAGGCCAAAACGTTAACCTTTTTGATGTTGTATTGTTTACATATTTCTTTTAAGATCTCAGAATTAAATTCTCCTCCATTATCACTTATTAATACCTTTGGGGTAGTAAAGCGACATATTACATTATCTGTTATTGCCTTTGCTACTGTCTCTGCTGTCTTATCTTTAATTGGAGCTAAAATGACATAACGGGAAAAATGATCCGTTGCTACGAATAAGTATAGGTTATTATTGTATGATAATGGCATCTTGAGTAAATCAACAGCGACAACGTCCCATGGTTGATGTGGTACAGGGTAATTACCCAACGGTGCAGGTGTGATTGGGTATCCTTTGTGTTTCGCACATGATTCGCATCTGTCTATATGATTGTTTATATCTTTTCGTAATGAAGGCCAGTAATATAATAGCTGGGCTTGGTTGAATGTCTTATCCTTTCCAGGATGTCCTGCATGTGGGCTATCGTGTATCAATCGTAATACTTGGGTATCATGTCATTAGGCACTACCAACTGGTTAGTATTTCTTTGGCGTTTTGGTTGTTTAGAGTTAATTTTGTATAATGTATTATTGACCATTGTGAATTGTTCAAGTGGGACATGCAGTTTGGGTAATTGTATGTCATCTCCACTTTCTAACTTGTATATTACTTTAGACCATATTGGGTCAAGTCTTTGTGCCTTTGCGATATCCTCGTGGTTTGGGATATTTCCTTTGAGATCTAACGCCGCGACCTGAATTGTGTTCGGGTTCCTAGATAATGCGTCAGCTACTATGTTCATTTTACCTTGTATATAATGAATTTGTACATTGTAGTTTTCAACTGTACATTTCCATCTTGCTCTCCTCCCAGAAAGGAGTTTTTCTTTAAACATGCCCACCAGTGGTTTATGGTCGGTGAATAAGTGGATTTCGTAACCATATACCAAATCTCGAAACTTTTGTAATGCAAAAACCACTGCAAGTGCCTCTAAGTCTGTAGTGCAATAATTTTTCTCCGCACCTCCTGTTTGTCTGCTGGCAAATGCAATCGGTTGATTCTTTCCTCTTTTATCTTCCTGCATCAGTACAGCCCCTAATCCTTTAACTGATGCGTCTGTACAAATAAGAAATGATTTTGTGTAATCTGGATATGCTAAACAAGGTGCATTTGTTAGTTTAATTTTTAGATTGTTAAATGCCCTTCTTTGTTCTTCTTCCCATTGGAATACAGCATCTTTTTTGAGTAGTTGGAATAGAGGGAAGGCTATATGAGAGAACTGTGATACGAATGACCTATAGTACCCAGCCAGACCTAAAAATTGTCTAACTTCGTCAGTCGTAGTGGGTTCAGGAAAATCTCTCACTGCCTGTATTTTGTCATCAGTGGTGTGAATACCATCAGAACTTAATTTGTGGCCTAAGAAATTTATTTCCTTAAAGAAAAATTTGCATTTAGAAAGTTTAATTTTTAATCCAGCATCACTAAGCTTTTGTAAGAGTAAGTCTAATTTCCTGAGATGATCCTTAATATTCTTCGTTGCGATAATAATATCGTCAAGATAAACAAATATTCCTTGTCCTAAAATTTCGGACAATACGTAATTCATAAGACGCTGGAATGTGCCTGGGGCTGTCCTCAGTCCCATTGACATTCTTGTATATTGATAATGGCCTCTGTTTGTTGAAAAGGCAGTGTATTTACGTGACTCCTGAGATACCGGAATCTGATAATAGCCGTTTAGGAGATCATGGTCGAGAATATATTATTCTCAGGACCAATATTCTGTAGAACATCGCTTAGCAATGGCATGGGAAATCTGTCTGGGATCGTGTGATTATTTAGTTTACGGTAATCTACTACCGCACGCATTTCTCCATTTCGTTTGGGCACGAAGAATAGGGGGGCGTTCCACAGGGAAACTGAAGGCTCAATAATTCCAAGTTTTAACATTTCATAGACATACTGATTTGCAAGTGTACGTTGGGAGTGTGGTATGCGGTAAGCTGGTACGAAAATTGGTGGTGTTTCTGGGTGCACATTAATCATGTGATTAATCAAGTTAGTACACCCTAATTGTTCTCCGGGCAATGCTACGGTGTCCCTGTGTGTTTCCAGCAGGGTTAACAAATCATTTTCTTCGTCAAATTCACCTGAGTGAATTAAATTCTCTTTTATTTTTTCTCTATCCGTAGATTTTATCTCACTTGTTACTCCAGCTATAACTATTTCCTTCACAGGGGCGGGACATTTTTCAATATTAACTATGCAAGTTCCCTTTTTCAACTGAACTTCCCCATTCATGTGATTAATTATGAATATCTGAGTTTGCCCTTCGTCGTTCGTATGACATAATGCGTTTTCTACTGACAATCCCTTTACTTTACATAATTCTTCTAAGACAAGAACAGTACTATTCCGTAATTTGCTCTTTATGGTAACCTTCATGTATGAATTAGGTGGTATAACTAAATCATTAGAGATGGGCTGGAAAAATTGATAAATCAGTACTGTTATCTGGGTCACTAATTCTGGAGGATGGGGTTGGTGGTGCGAGTGGATCTATACACTCATCTGTTTGTGTATGTTTGTTTAAGCCTTTAATATTACCAATTCTTTTTGGCTCTCTTCTACCAATCGGTGAGGGCTCTGAAGTTATTTCCTCTAGGAATTCATTATCAAAGTCTATTCCATTCATTTGTGGGAGTATAGTTATGTTCTCAGCTCTCATGGATCTTAAGCCCAGTAACATATGAGCTTTAATTGCTAAGTTTTCAACGATATAGAAAAATGCAGAGAATGGTCTTGTAGTTTCTGTGAAACTGAGATTTACTCTTATCATACCCTTCACTCTAATCTCTTGTCCATCTACTGTGTATAAATCTAAATCAGCTTCATCCAGAAAAGTTACTTTCTTTTTATTTTTAAGAATTCTATTTAGTTCTTCATGTGTTATTAAGTTCACTGGAGAACCTGTATCTAAAAATAAGGAAACGTTTTGATCCTCACATACAGCTGGTATCAAGATACACTCATTTCCCGACATGCCTCCTATGTGAAGTTTAGCCTTGTTCTTCTTTACGTTTGTTCGTTTTTTGTCATGACTTGGTCTTCCCCCGATTTGAACATAGACACAATTTTTTCTACTGTTTTGCAATCACTAGTCCAGTGCCCTTGGTATCTATGATGCCTACAGTAAGGACCAAATCCTTGTGTCTTTTGTTTGTCCTCTTTTGCCTTGATAAAGCATTCATACCTTGTGTGTCCTGGTTTTGCACAATAATGACATAGAATGGACCTATCCCTTGACTGTGACCTACGAGGTGATTTCCCAAAAGAAGTGTTGTTTATGGCGCGAGACCTGCTCGGGCTGCGCGAAAACTTATGAAACTGCCTGTAGGAAGGCGTCTGGGAACGAGGTCTAGGCGTCTTTGTTTGTTTGGGCTGCCTCATTTCTGGTCGCGATCGATTTTGTTCTCTGTTTGGGGTCGGTGTAGATGTTTTCACAGCTGATACTGTCTCAGGTACCCTCATTCTACCAGAATGTGCATATGTGTCGACCACACCTGCTTTACTGCACTGCATCTCGTTCATTAAATCTAGCAAGCACATTCCTGGGGTGTACGCGATCGTCTTGGCGATCTTAAGGGTCCTATCAGGTAATTTACACAAGGCAGCTACATAACCAATGATGTCCACGACGAGGTCTGGGGACATCTTTCCATCATCTGTTATCCAATTAGAATTCTCCAGAGTAGCTAACAAAGTTCTCTTGATTGTGGAGACATCAGCAGTTATTTCACTGAGCACATGGTTTGTTGTGTGCCCCCTTACAAGATCTACAATTTTATGTAATTCTGGAATTATACCTGGCAAGAAGTTCACTGATTGCATTGTGCAGTTGACCCTTGTGCGGTGTGGTGCGGTGAGGATCTGTCCGTTCTCCCCTTTGGGGCTAAGATGTGAATGAATGTGTTTAAATGGATGAGTAAATGGAGAGTGTGTCGTCCTGTCTCGGCTACCTCCCTTTCCTTGGGGGAAGCAGCCTAGGTATATAGAAAGATAGAAGAAGTTCATACCTCCAGAAAATTTCTTCAGAAATTCAGTTTTAAATTCATCATATGTCCTAGCACGATGGAGCTTATCTGAGCGCAATAAATTGCTTGCTGGACATCTTTCCTGGCTTATGCAAGATGAAAAAATGGCAATTTTCTCTTGTTCATCTAGTATGTGGCGCTTGATGAACATTTGTTCGCACTGACTGACTAATGAAATGACATCAATGCGATCTTTGTCTGTGCCAGAGAATTTTGGGGCAGTTTTATCCTCGTGATACACAAACACGTGAGGTGTGGTTGTTAGATCAGCGGTATTTGTTTCTTGATCCATTTTTAATGATTGCCCTGTTAATTCAACTTTTACGTGTTTATCGTTGTGTGAGGGAATGGTGGAATATGTATGACCGGACCGGTGAACCCTGTTAAGTATATTGGCATACGTGTGCAAGGCAGCGGCAAAGTCCACATTCTCTATGTCAGAGGGGGTTTCCCATTCATCATCTGAAACTCCCGTATTTGTTTCTTTATCTTTAGTGTGTGGTGAGGTTTGTACAAGGGGTGGGCTGCCTCTTAATTGTGAGTCTGATGTTGTGGCAATTTGTGTGTTATCTGGTGTGTTGCCTTGGGGCTCTCTTAATTGTGAATCTGTTGTTGTGGCAAATTGTGTGTCATCTGGTATTAACGTGGGTGGTGGCGAAAATATTCCTGTCATTAAGATATGGTGTTATGAAATATGCCTCTTGTTTATTTATGTCCTAGCAAAATAGATGAGTAAATAAGTTGAATATAGCTAATTTTAGCACTGAGAAGAAATGAGCAAGTATAATTTTACCCACTTGATACAGATCGTATAGGTGTGTCGATACAAAAGTCGATCTCGGAAGAAAAATACAGGTTTGATTGAAGATTTCTTGATAATTCTAGTGGTGTGTTGATGGACGATATTACTCAGGAAATTCCATGGTGGTTACCGGCTGTCCCAGGCAAACCTCAGCATAGAACGTCGAATTTCCAACTTAACTGTGAAAATAAATGAGTATGAGTAGGAGCTATGTGAATAATGAGTAATGAGTAGTGGGTGAGAAGTGCCTGGTGTCAGTCACACGTTGCTTGGCATGGCAGACTCGCGTTGTGATGTCATCTCAGCACATGGTGACGTCGGCTTCCCACACTGGTAGCTGTGGTGAGTGAATGAGTAGCGATGAGTAACTTGAGTGAAGACGGGTGAGTAAGACGAGTTGTGAATATGGACTTGGTGTTTTGCTGCGTGTCTTGACCTCTGGGTCAGCATAGGCGGGAGGGAGTGGTGGGGGCTTGTGTGCTTGTTGCTTCGATGTTTCCTCTTCTTTACTTGCTTTGTTTTATATTCTTCTTGTTGCTGCTTGAAGTTACGCGAAGATTATAGAGTTGTTTTGTAGACTTGTAGACTATTTGCATTGTAGGCTTTATTTTGTAGGGATTCACTGTAGAACTGAAGCTAATCTTGTAGAGTCTCGCTTGCTTTTGTAGAAATTTGCTTTTAATTCGGAGACAATGTCCGTAGATTCGCTGGTTCGTCGTAGAAGTTGCAAGATCATATCAATATTTTGTTAAACTGCTTGCAAGGCGTCGTGTGATCTCTTGACCTCTGCATCAGCATGATGATCGGGGAGACGGAGGGGGCTGGTTGGAGAGAATACTGTCAGGAGTTGGTTGTGTTGTTGGTTGTGAGAGGTATTCTTTTTGTCTTCAATCTTGATATTTTGTAGGAATTCAATGTTGATTCGTTGACGAGGTTCGTATACGTTCGCTGCTACCAAATGTCATTAATGACATTTGGTGGCAGCGGGTGGTTTGCTGACAACTAACTGCATCATCTCCTTACTGGCCGCTGTCGTCAGCTTTCCTCAGTGTAACTTGCAAACTCATTTCCTTTTCCCAGGCTCGCAGAGGGCTGTCTATCTATCTATTTATCTATCTATCTATTATGATTTGTAATTATAATATGTAGTCCTGACAAGTAAAACAGATATTTATTTTTGCATACGGCGAGCACTGGCAGGCGTTTATAATTTATCTATTCCCAGGACGATGATATTCTGCTATTAACGTGTTTTAGTGTGATGGCAGTATTATATATATTTCTTCCTACTTAACAGTAATTCATTATACTTACCCCTTTCATTGTACTATCGCAGACTATACTCATTTTACTCCAACTTGGCCCAAAATTGTCACCTCTCCACCTTGAATACTGAGTTGTGACAGTAGATAGATTTACTGTATATTATGATGCTAGCCACGATGAAGTGCCACGGAGTGGATGTAGAGCCTTAGCCCCGTCTCCTGCCACTGAGTTACGTGAAATAAGCTGTGAAAGGACGAAAACCTGGGCCAAGTTAAGGTGAGTGGAGTATAGTGCTGTCATCTCTCCTGTTTTTCTGTCGACAGTCTTTGAACATTTGTCTTGAATCCGAGGCAAATGACACAGGTGACACAGGTGACACTGATCTATGGCCAGGAAAGGTGATCAGTGTCAGTTGCTGTAGTATCTATTTATCTATCTATCTATCTATCAACCTGTCTATAGCCAGACGCCATAATCCCGTGAGGGGTGGCCGTTTGACACTGAGTTAGTATTTTTTACGGGGAGGGATTGTTGACGCGTAGGGAACACGTATGGTTTGGTTATATGGTTACCACCCTGCGTTGTAAATGGTTTCCTGGCTTACAGGAAACCATTAGGCTTGTCACTCAATGTAAAGCCACCTGATAAGGAAAGAAGAGTAATAAAAAGTGACAAGAAAGATAGGAGAAATAGGATGAGAGGATGGCAGACACAGAAAAAGAATTATAAAGATGAAGGAAGAAGTAGGCATCAAGTGAGTGGATGATGGTCGCCACCACCTGCCACACACTGTACACTCACTAAACTATATTTTCAAAGCCCATAGGGAGAGAAGTAGGTGTGGGGACAGGACTAGTGTGGCCCAGTGTACTTAACCCTTTCAGTCCGATGGCGTGTTTCAATTGTTTATTCTTGCTGTTTCTAGAAAATTTTATCAATTTGGAGGATTTGGTCACTTAGTGTGGAGTTACCTGAAGGCAGCACTACATCCTGTGAGTGGATGGTGAGCGCCCCGACATACCAAGAACATACTAAAAAGTAAAGACTACCTGATGGGAATAATATAAGTTGTTTCGTAACCCCTTCGGTTCGAGAGGCCTTTTTTAATAACTAAAAATAAATAAATAAATTAAAAGACTATAAGTAGCAAGAATAAATCAAGAAGGTAAAGAGATGTATTATCAACGAATGTATTATTATTATTATTATTATTATTATTAATTCTTTTTATTGTTGTTGTTGTTGTTTTATAATGCTATTGTTATGTAAACAGTGATACCCCTATGAATATAGTTATTAGTGGGCAATTTTATAGTAGACAGTGAAATAGATAGAAATCTAGAAAAGTGAATGGATAGATAGAAGGATAAAATAATAGGCAGTTGACTCTATTGATAGAAAAATAGGTGGATGGATG
Organism: Coenobita brevimanus; assembly: GCF_032717465.1. Classification (NCBI taxonomy): domain Eukaryota; kingdom Metazoa; phylum Arthropoda; class Malacostraca; order Decapoda; family Coenobitidae; genus Coenobita; species Coenobita brevimanus. The sequence goes on from NC_137069.1 coordinate 32,662,717, forward strand.
GATGGAGATAGATAGAAAGATAAGTAGATAGAGATATAGATAGTTCGATAAATAGACAGATAGATAAATAGGCAGATAGATAGATAGATAGATAGATAGATAAGCGGATAGATAGATAGACAGGTTGATTGGTTGATAGAAGAACAGATGGATGGGTAAATAGACAGACTTAAATATAGGTCCACGTTTACTGTCTATGAGCAACAAACGTCTGCATAAAAAAAAAAAAATCGAAAGAAAATTTTTGTGACAAGAAAAAAGAAATTTGCTCTAAGAAAATATTAATACGGGATGTGGCAGTGTGTGGTGTGGCAGTGTGTGGTGTGGCAGTGTGTTATGTGGCAGTGTGAGGTGTGGCAGTGTGTTGTGTGGCAGTGTGTGATGTGGCAGTGTGAGGTGTGGCAATGTGTGGTGTGGCAGTGTGAGGTGTGGCAGTGTGTGGTGTGGCAGTGTGTTGTGTGGCAGTGTGTGATGTGGCAGTGTGAGGTGTGGCAATGTGTGGTGTGGCAGTGTGAGGTGTGGCAGTGTGTGGTGTGGCAGTGTGTGATATGGCAGTGTGAGGTGTGGCAGTGTGTGGTGTGGCAATGTGTGATGTGGTAGTGTGTGATGTGGCAGTGTGTGATGTGGCAGTGTGTAATGTGGCTGTGTGTGGTGTGACAGTGTGTGATGTGGCAGTCTGTGGTGTGGCGGTGTGTGATGTGGCAGTGTGTGATGTGGCAGTGTGTGGAAGTGGCAGTGTGTGATGTGGCAGTGTGTAGTGTGGCAGTGTGTAGTGTGGCAGTGTGTGGTGTGGCAGTGTGTGATGTGGCAGCGGGTGGTGTGGCAGTGTGCGATATGGCAGTGTGTGGTGTGGCAGTGTGTGGTGTGGCAGTGTGTGGTGTGGCAGTGTGAGGTGTGTCAGTGTGTTGTGTGGCAGTGTGTGATGTGGCAGTGTGTAGTGTGGCAGTGTGTGATGTGGCAGTGTGTGATGTGGCAGTGTGTGGTGTGGCAATGTGTGATGTGACAGTGTGTGATGTGGCAGTGTGTGATGTGGCAGTGTGTGGTGTGGTAGTGTGTGGTGTGGTAGTGTGTGGTGTGGCAATGTGTGGTGTGGCAGTGTGTGATGTGGCAGTGTGTGGTGTGGCAGTATGTGGTGTGGCAGTGTGAGGTGTGGTAGTGTGAGATTTGGTAGTGTGTACAAAGCTCTCTTCATAATAGTATCCAGAATCTGATAACAAGGCTCGACTATGGATTTCGCCTCGTCAGCATCAGAGCAAGATAGAGAAGAATGACATGCGAGATGGATGCTGATGTGACTCTTGATGTTTCCTGATGGCTATTGGAGAATGATAAGCAGAGAGAGAGAGAGAGAGGATCAACGTCATCATAACCCTATTCCCACTGTCATAAATTGGGTGGATATGATCCACACAGGCAAACAGGCACGACAGTATCCTTCCATGTATCACGATAGGTGAATTGATGTGCGTGACAGTTGTATGTACAGTATTTATGGCCAAGATTTTACAATACCGTGGGGGTGGAGGAGGAGGAGGAGGAGTGTAAGCCTAAGTATTACACTGTGAGGACGAATGGTAGGTGGTGGCAACTGTCATTCACTCACTTGGAGTGTCGCCTACTTCTTCATCCTTACATCACTGTTTTTATGTGTCTGTTCTCCTCTAATTCTACATCTCCCATTCTTCTGTCACTTTTTATTGCTCTTTCCACCTCAGGTGGCTGTAGTCAGTGACTAGCCTAACTGTTTTCTGTAAACCCAGGAACTCTTTTACAGAGCTGGGTGGTAACCCTACAACGAAATAACGAGATGATATGGAACCTTCTTTGGTGCTTCTGTTAACTGGGTGGAGAGACGCAAATGCGGCGTCCATCCAGGAAAAAAATCTCCACACTCTTCCCGCGCCTCGCTATGCCGATGCACTGTCTGTCGCAAGGGAACATCAATGCACAACACAGGGCGGCCCTGCAAAGATGGTTGTTTGTCTGTGGTTGATGGGTCTGCTCAGTCAGACAAACCGGGGTTACAAAACAAAACAAAAACAATAATTAGGTAGGAGCACACACACACACACACACACACACACACACACACACACACACATTGAGACTATGGATCACTTCCAACATCAACACATTGAATACAAGGTGTGTGTGTGGGGGGGAGGGGGAGTGTCACGATCCAACTCTCTCACCCTCACCCTCATTCTCACCTTCACCCTCACCCTCACTCACCCTTACCTCCACCCTCACCCTCACTCACCCTCACCTTCACCCTCACCCTCACCCTCATTCTCACCTTAAACCCTCACCCTCACTCACCCTTACCCCCACCCTCACCCTCACCCTCACTCACCCTTACATCCACCTTCACCCTCACTAACCCTCACCCCCACCCTCACTAACCCTCACCCTCACCCTCACTCACCTTTACCTCCACCTTCACCCTCACTAACCCTCACGATCACCCTCACTAACCCTCACCCTCACCCTCGCTCACCCTCACCTCCATCTTCAACCTCACTAACCCTCACGATCACCCTCACTCACCTCACCCCCACCCTCACTCACCCTCACCCTCACTCACACTCTCACCCTCACCCACCCTCACCCTCACCTTTACTCATCCTCACCCCCACCCTCACCCTCACCCACCCTCGCCCTCACTAACCCTCACTCTCACCCACCCTCACCCTCGTCCTTGCCCTTGTCCTCAACCTCACTCACCCTCACCTTCACACTCACATTCACCCTCACCCTCACTAACCCTTACCATCACCCTCACCCTCACTCACCATCACCCTCACCCTCACCCTCACCCTCACCCTCACCCACCTTCTCCCTCACCCTCACTCACCCTCACCCTCACTCACCCTCACCCTCACCCTCACTCACCCTCACCCTCACTCACCCTCACCCTCATTCACCCTCACCCACCCTCACCCACACACCCTCACCTTCACCTTCACTCTCACCCTCACTCACCCTCACTTTCACCTTCACTCTCACCCTCACTTACTCACCCTCATCCTCACCCTCACCCTTACTCACCCTCACTCACTCTCACCCACCCTCACTCACCCTCACTCACCCTCACCCCTCCATCACCTTCACCCTTACCCACCCTTATCCACACCCTCATCCTCACTAACCCTCACCCTCACACCCTCACTCTCACCCTCACCTCCCTCACCCTTACTCACTCTCATTCACCCTCACTCACCCTCACCATCACCCTCATCCTCACCCTCACTACCCCCTCACCCTCACCCTCACCCTCACCCTCACTCACCCTCACCCTCACTCTCATCCTCATCCTCACCGTCACTCACCCTCACTCTCACTCACCCTCACCCTCACTCTCACTCACCCTCACCCTCACTCTCACTCACCCTCACCCTCACCCTCTCACCCTCACCCTCTCACCCTCACCCTCTCACCCTCACCCTTACCCTTACCCTCACCCTCACTCTTACCCACCCTCACCCTCACACCCTCACCCTTACCCTCACCTCACAAACCCTCACCCTCACCCTCATCCTTACCGTCACTCACCCTCACTCTCACCCTCACCCTCACCCTTACTCGCCCTCACCCTCCCTTTCACCTTCTCCCCCATCGTCACCCCCTCAGTCTTCTTTCTCATCACTTCCTTTCTCTCTCACCCCTTCTTCCTCATTATCTCTATTATGTCTCCCCACTGATATCTCCCCTCATTCCTAGTCTCTCCCTCACGCCCCTCATCAACCTCCATCTCATCTTTCCTCCCCCTCACTTTTCTCTTTCCTCCCTTTCTCGTCTCTGCCTCCCTCATCTTATCTCTTCCTTCATCTAATCTTTCCTCCCTCTCCCCCTCCTCCTTTCCTTTCCTCTGTCCTTTAGTCTCATAGGAACGATGGTGTTAGGAGAAGGGGAGGATAAGATGATGATTCTCCCTCTCCCCTCCCCTCCTCTCCCCTCTCCTCCCCACGCATTCTTTCCTCCATCCTATCCCTATCTCTCCCTCCCACCTCTCCTACCCTGCGTCTTGTTATCCCCTCCTCCCTTCTTTCCTCCATCCTCCCCCCTCTCCCCATCCCTACCCTCTTTCCTCCATCCTTTCCCCCCCCCTCTCACCCCATCCACCTCCCCTTTCCCCTCCATTCCTCCATTCTCTCAAACTCCCCGACCCTCACCCCTTCCCATACTCCTCTACTTCTTCCCTCCATCCTCCCCCCTCCACCTCCTCCTCACCATCCTTTCCTTCCTCCTTTCACCCCTCCCTTCCATCTCCCCCTCTTAATCTCTATGACCCCAAGAGAAGTGATTAGAGGTGCTAGGGAGGGGGTGTAAGAGGGGGAAGGGAGGGGGTATGAAGGGAGGAGAGGGAGGAAGGGGGGTAGGAAGAAAATATAATGGTTGGGTAAGGAGGGAGTGTAAGGAGAGGGTATCAGGGAAGAACCGACTGTCTTTTCCTCTCCATCCTCTTCACTCTCTCCCAGCCCCACTTCACAGCTTTCCCTTCCACTTCACTTCTTTCTCCTCCACTTCACAGCTTCCCCCTCCACTTCACTTCTTTCCTCCCTCTCCATTTCATTCAGCCTCATGGATCATAAAAAGAGTAAGGCACTTCGAGAGTGAGGAGGGGGTAGGATAAATCAAGACATAAACGGTGATAAGGGATAAGTAATGACAGGCAGTATCATTAGAACACAACAGACGGACAACCAGGGTAACTGAGTGGCTGCCCAGAGATGGAATGAGAGGAAGAGGCAGACAGAGAATAGGAATGAGAAATGGAGTTAGAGAAAGAGGCTGACAGAGAATAAGGAGGCAGTGAGAGGATGAGGCAGACAAAGAATAAGATGAAGAGATGACACTTAGAGGTCTGCTAGAAATGGATGGAACATGCTAACAACCAATAAGCCAGAGTGGAAAAATGTTAAGAAAGGTTTCTGTCCTGTAATAGACCCTCTTTGTCTGGTTATGATGATCATGGTAATTCCTGAGACAAGGCACAGACGGCGAAACGGAAAATAGTGGTGCCGTAGAGCACAGTGGGGTTTTGGCTTTTTATTTCATTGTAACTCACCACACAAGTGCTGAGTTATTAAATATTTATGTATTAACCCCATTTAACCAGAAAAAGAAAATCCAAAATCGGTTCACAAGCTTACAGCTGCTCTGCTCTCTCAGTAACCTGGAAGATTTCAGAGGTAGAGTGGCACCAACCTAATTCGATTCAGCCAACTGTCTGGCTTTAGTGATTACATTTATTGGTGCCAGGGATCTTATATTGACGTATTAAGCCCATTTAGCCAGGGAAAAAAGTCCAAAATCGGCTGGCGTACAGAGGCATCATCCCCCCCCCCCCAGCACGGTACGTGTTAAAGGCCGCCTTCGGAGGTCTCCGCGCGATGTCAGGTCACTTCCTATCTTCAGACAGAAATGAGTCCTAACTGGGGAACCGGTGGCCCGACTGGTCTGGAAACTGTTTCATTCTTCAAGTTACAGAATTTAATGGTACCTTCCTCTAACAAAAACTGTGCTACATTCACCAGTTTTTACTTTCTTTCCGTAACAAACAAACGTACAGAAATCTGATCATTATGTTATAGATATTTATTATTATTATTATTATTATTATTATTATTATTATTATTATTATTATTATTATTATCCTTTCTTATGGAGAAGTAAAATGTTTGTATTCGCAGAATTTCAAAGCTACGGCCGTCATACTTGGCCATCTGAGTCCTCCAGCTGGCGGCTTCATATGACCCAGTATCATCCAGTTCCCAGTACTGGTTTTCCAGTTACATCCAAAAGCCTATAAAAATAATCTATTTGCGGATACTCACAAACCAATAAATGTAAAGACTCGAAATTTTTGTGGGACAGCCAAGGTCGGAGAGCAGGTCTGAAATGTGAATGGCCCCATTTGGACTGGTAGTTTCTCAGATTACCGAGGGGTCAATGGAAAGTAGTTTGGGGTCATTGAGTGCATACTTTTAAAACCAAGGTAGAGTTGAGCTACAATAACAAAACTTAGTACATTTTTAGACCTTGATATGCAATGCATGTCTACCAAGTGTGAATGACCTTGACCCAAAACTCAACGTTGCAGCTAAGGTCAAAGCTTAGTTGCACAATTTTTTAAAAAGTAGAATTGAACTACAGTCACCAATCTAGGTACATTTATAGAACTTAGTATGCTATGCATGACTACCAAGTATGAATGACCTTGATCCCAGACTCAAGTTCACAGCCAAGGTCAAAGTTCAAAATTTGTTGTTTTTTTTGTGGTGAGGTCACGTGAACAGGACGGATGATCTTTTCATGGAGTGAGTTGTTGAAATTGCTAATGGCAATTTCCATTTTTTAGTTATAACTCACCACACCAGTGGTGGGGCACATTGTTCTTGTCAATATTAATGTATCATAACTCACCACACAAGTGGTTAGTTATATTCTTGTCAACTCTATTATTCTATCAATCTATTGCCAGACGTCTCAATCCCGTTTGGGGTGGCCACAAACAAATCGCCTCCAAGTCGCCCTGTCCCCCGCCATTTCACTGCCCTGCTCCCAACTCACACCCCCTTCTCTCACGTATCTCTCCACCCCATCCCTCCATCTCATCCTCCGCCTCCCCCTCCCTCTTCCCCCCTCCACCTCACTCTTATACACTCTCTTCGTCAGTCTTTCACCCTCCATCTTCTCCACATGGCCAAACCACCTCAGTGTGTTCCTCATAACGCTTCCTATCACATCCACATCCACACCACAACGCTCCTTTATATCCTCATTCGTCAGCCTGTCTCTCCATGTGACTCCACAGGCTCCTCTTAAATAACTCATTTCCACTGCTCTCAGTCTTGACCTATGTCCTTCCAACAACGTCGAAGCTTCACTTCCGTACGTTAGAGTTGGTATCATAATACTGTCATGTAGTAATTTTTCACTTCCATGCTCACTTCCCTGTTTCTTATCACTGCTTTCAAAGAACCAGCAACCTTTCTTCCCTGCTGTACCCTTTCAAGCACCCTCCAAACCTCCATCCTTACTCATCACACTACCCAAGTACTTAAACGTACTCACATTTTCCAATTCCTCACCATTCAACCTCGCTGTCCATTCACTGATTTCACCTCTCTCAAAGACCATCACTTTACTCTTCACTACATTCACCTTTAGATTCCGTTTCTTACACACTCTCCCAAACTCATCCACCAAGCCTTACAGCTCCCCTTCGTCTTCACTCAACAACACAGTATCATCTGCAAACAACAGTACAGGGAGTTTCCAAACACTATCCTCTCTCACCAGGGCCACTCCAACATCCACTACCCTACCTTGTACCTCTTGTATTACCCCATCCATGTACAGATTGAGCAACCATGGAGACATGACACATCCCTTTTTCAACCCAACCTTCAAAGAGAAAAATTCACTTAGTTCACCATCCACACGCACTGCAGCCTTTGCACCATCGTACATACTCTTCACAGCATTCAACAACTTCCCATCTATTCCAGATATTCTTAACACTTTCCACAATCCTTGTCTATCCACCCTGTCATATGCTTTCTCCAAATCCATGAAAGCCGCATACAACTTCTTTCCCTTCTCTAGAAACTTTTCCACTAAAGATCTAAGAATGAATATCTGATCTACACAACTTCTTCCCTTCCTAAAGCCTCCCTGTTCTTCTCCAACTAATTTCTCTGTTCTTTCTCTAAGTCTGTCAATAAGTATCCTACCATACACTTTTCCTATTATACTAAGAAGACAAATGCCACTATGATTACCACACATTTCTTTTTCCCCTTTTCATTTGTACAAGGGAATAATTATACCTGACATCCAATCCTCTGGGACTCTACCTTCCTCCCAGGCCAATCTGCACATCTTCCACATCCATTCTACTACCATCTCTCCCCCATGGTTCAGCATTTCACCACACACTCTCATCAATTCCTGGGGCTTTCCCCGATTTAACTTTCTTCATTGCTTCCCCAACTTCTATCCTACTGATTTCTTCCTGTCTTCTCACCTCTCTCCTCCCAGCCATTCCCCAGCCACTTATACTCGCATTACTTCCATCCTTAATGTTCAACAATTCCTTAAAGTGTTCTCTCCATCTGCTCACTTTTTCTCCCTTCTCCACTAGTAATCTACCATTTTTTTCTTTCACTCCCCTGGTAACTTCACTTCCACCCTGTCTTACTCTTTTCACCTCTTTCCAGAACATTTTCTTACAGTCCCTCCACTTTACACTCAAATTCCTTCCAAATTCCTCATCCACTCTCCTCATACTCTCTCTTACTAATCTTTTCACCTCTCTCTTTCTTTCTACATATAACTCTCTCTTCCGCCTCTCAACTTCTTCCACGGCCCTATTTCTCATCCATTCATTGTATGCTTTCTTCTTTTGTGCCACAGCCTGTCTCACCTCTTCAGTCCACCACGCTGTTCCTTGCACCCCCCTCCGTCTTCTCTTCCTTCCACACACCACATCACATGCTGCACATATTTCTTCTGTAAATATCCTACAGACACCTTCCACGTCTCCCATCTGCTCCAATTCATATTTGCCCAACCGTTCCTCCACTTCTCCCTTATACTCTGCCTTTTTCTCATCCTCTTGTAACCTTTCCACCCTCCTTGCAACTACTCCTTCCTCTCGTCTTTCCCTTTGTTCTATTCCTCCATCTTACTTGAATTTTAATTCTGGCCACCACCAAGTAGTGGTCAGAAAGTCCACTCCCTCAACCTCTATAAACTCTTGCATCCATTACACATCTTCGCATCCTTTCATCCACACACACATAATCAATCATTGCCTTCCTTTCATTCAGTTCACCACCCACCCTTCTCATCACTCGCCATGTATACCTGTGGATCATTTTATGCCTGAAGAGGGTATTGGCTATCACCAACCCCCTCCCAGCACAAATGTCCACTAACGCACTCCCATTCTCATCTATCTCAGCAGGCACACCCCACTCACCAACTATTCCATCCACCTTCACATTCCCAACTTTACCATTCATATCACCGATCAAAAACACTCTCTCATTCCTTCCAAACTTTTTCATGCACACTTCTACATTTGTTCAGAACTCTTCTCTCACTCTTCTAGCATGATCTTGCGTTGGCGCATACACACACACAATCGTCCACATTTGTATTCCAACTTTCAACTTTACCCACACAATCCTTGACCCAACTGATCCATACTGTCTTATGCTCTTCTTCCATCTTTTACTCACAACTATACATACTCCTACCTTTGCCCTCTCATTCTCACGTACTCCTGCACATATACCCCATCCATACTCCCATTCTCTCACACTTTCTCCTCTCCATTTTGTTTCAGTTATTCCACATACATCCACTTTCGCACCCTTAAGCACCTGGACAATCTCTCTCTCTTTCACCTCATCATTCGCTCCCCTTACATTCCATGTAGCCATTTTCAAGTCCTTTGTCCGGTCCTGGGTCGTCATCGTTTGGTCAGTCCTTGTTTGAGGCTTATTGTTTGTTTTTTAAGTTAGTTGTTTTCTGGGGAGGGGCACTAACCCTCCGCAAACCCTTTTAGTCGCCTTTTACGACAAGCAGGGATACTGGGGGAGTATTCTTGAGAACCCCCCTACCCCCAGGGGGGGTATTATTACTGTTTATTATTATTATTATTGTTTATTATTATTATTATTATTGTTTATTGTTATTATTATTATTATTATTATTATTATTATTATTATTATTACTTGTGAAGAAGTAAATTACTCATATTCACTCATTTTCAAAGCTACGGCCATCATACTTGGTCATCTGAGTCCCCCACCCGGCAGCTTCATATGACCCAGTATCATCCAGTTCCAGTTGCTGGTTTTTGAGTTACAGCCAAAAAGCTATACAAATATTCAATTCCTGGATTCTCAGAAACCAAAAGCTACAAGCTTCAAATTTTTCTGGGACCAAGCCAAGGTCGGGGAGCAGGTCTGAAATGACTATGGGCCCATTTGGGCAATTAGTTTCTGAGATCGCCCATGGGTCAGTGGAAAATAGCTTGGGGACATTCAATTAAAAAAAAAAAAAACGACACAATTAAGCTACAATCTCCAAACACGGAACATTTATCGAAGTTGATATGCTATGCATGGCAACCAAGTGTGAATGACCTTGATCCAAAACTCTAGTTCACAGCCAAGGTCAAAAGTTCAATTGCACTATTTAACCCACCCTGTGCCAGTGCCGTTTTAAAACGGCGTTACGTAACTGCACGCTCAGTCTAAGTGCCGTTTTAAAATGTCATTTTCTTCAAAAAATCATGGAGAGCGCAATTTTCAAACTAGGCATGCAAAAATTGGTGAGGATGTACATCAACTCTTCCACCACCTTGCCTCAGGCGCTCAGGCTTATAGACCCACGTGCTGAGTCATCGCCCTCACTCAGCCTCACTCTGCTTGTACAACTCATATTGTTCAGTCATGTCTCGTTGCGGTCTCTCAGACAACGAGATTCAGGAGCTCCTGAAGGTGCCCTACGCTGGCAAAAGTGACATTGACGACGATGTGCAAGATAAGGATTATGTGCAACCGGAAGAGGAAGGTACTAGTGAGGAGGAAATACCCACACCAAGGAAATCCAGGTATATGGGGAATGCTAGTACCCGAGGGATGAGGCCAGCAGCATGTCATCGCCTAGCCTTACGTGATGAGGAGGAGGATTCAGAGGAGGAAGGTGAGGCTTCTAGTATTCCTGGGTGGCTGGGGAAGCCGAGGATTTCCCCTCATGGGGTTGGAAGTGTTAGGAGGAAGAGAGGGAGATTTGGGAATATTCCACTGGCCGGGGACATGGGTGAGCCATCTAGCTCGCGCTATCCCTCACACCCATGTGACCCAGCCAGCCCTAGCACCTCAGGACAAAGTGTTCCCCCATTCCCCACACCCAGCACATCCACAGAAAGTGTTCCCCAATTCCCCACACCCAGCACATTTCGTGAAAGTGTCCCTCCTTTTGCTACATTTCCCAGCACATCGAAGGAAAGTGTTTCCCTATCCCCCACACTCCCCAGCACCTCCAGTGAGACTTTTTCCTCCTTCCCAACATTTCCCCACGCTTCCCCACGGCCCTTGGATGAGGAAGGTGATGATGATGAAGATGAGGAACTGACCTGGGAGTGGGAGGATGGGAGTGACTTTGTTCCAGAAGCACACCCATTCACATACTAGCATGTTGCTGGGTGTACTGTACCTGAACTAACCCCAGCTTCATGTAGGCTGGATTTTTTTTGAAATTTCTTTACTGTGGACTTTGTATTGAGAATTGTAGCCCTTACAAACACCTTTGCTGCCTTTGAACATGCAGGGGCAACACAGACGCCACATAGCCTGTTGTTTGAGGTGGACGTGAGCCTAAACGAGATGTATGCGTTCCTAGGCCTTGTACTTTTGATGGGGATTTTGAAAAAGAACCAGCTCTCCTCCTACTCGACCATAGATCCACTAATAGAAACACCAGTCTTTGGGAATGTAATGAGGAGGAATCGGTTCTAGTACATCCTGAGCCAACTGCATTTCTTTGACCAACCTGACCCTGCAAAAGCAAACAACACGGACAGGATGAGAAGGATACGTGTGGTTTTCTATCACTTACGTGAGAAATTTCGTACCCCCTTTTCTCCATACAGAGACCTTGTCATAGACGAGAGTCTTGCGCTATGGAGAGGTATTATTGCCTTCAGGCAATATATCCCCAGCAAAAGGCAAAGGTTTGGTTTCAAAATCCCCGTGATGTGCAACTGTAAGACTGGGTATATGCAGGACATAGTCCTGTACACAGGTGTTCAGACGGACATCGTCAAAGATCGAACCTTGGGACTGTCTGAGGCTGTGGTGAAGACGATGATCAATGAGTACCTTCATCGTGGGCACGTCCTGTACCTGGACAACTGGTACACAAGCCCCCTTCTGGCCAGGTACCTTCACCTGCAGGAGACAGGTCTATGTGGCAGTGTGAAAAAGAGCCGGAAGCACATGGTGAAGGTGGGGAGGAAGCTGCAAAGGAACGAAGTTGTGTTTTACAAGGCCAACAACATCCTTGCAAGAGCCTGGTAACACAACAGAAAAGTCTTCCTTCTTTCGTCTGTACACAGGCCACTTGTACACCTCACTGACACCATCGACTACATGACAGAAGGGCGGTGCCACATCTGGAAACCAGAACCTGTCCTGGCCTATAATGTGAATATGCGACAGGTAGACCAGTCAGATGTAATGACTTCCATTGTGGATTGTGCCAGGCCCACGATGAAGTGGTACAAGAAACTATTCATCCAACTCCTTGACATCACAGTCCTAAATGCTCACCTGCTCCTTGCTCAGGTAACTGGCGTAAAGGAGACCTTTGAGGGCTATATTTGAGAGCTGGTGCGGGAAATATTGGGAGAATACTCAGAGGAAAGTACTGCCGCTCGCTACCGCCACACCACTGCAACACCTATTCGCCTCACCGGTCGCCACTTCCCCACGATCACCCCTCCCACTGAGACTCGTCAGAATTCGCAGCGAAAGTGTCATGTGTGCGCAAATAGCACCGCAAGGCTGCATACTCAGCAGAAGGACACTAGGTACATGTGTGCACAATGCAACCTTGGTCTGTGCGTCTATCCTTGCTCTGAGGAGTACCACACTCTTTAAAACTATTGAGTAAGACAGTGAAAGACTCTTGTAAATATTTTCTGATAAGTGTAGGGACTGTAGGTAGTGATGTAATGTTGGTATCGTAAGTGTAAGACGATGTATTCACAGTAAGACACTCAGAAATACTCTTACAGTGTCTATGTATACAGAAGGCATGTTGTAAATAATTTACCGTAAGTGCATTACTTAGTTAAGTACAGTTGTATGTAAGTTACCGTAAATGTAAGACGAAGGATGCAAAGTGAGAGAGATATGTGACAGGTGACAGATGTTGCAGTACTAAGTGATTTATATGGGAAAAAGATGTTTTCTGTATGAAATCAAGTGAAAAGAAAAATTTATGCATATGAAGTGAACTGAAAAGCGTAAAAAACATTCCTAGACCTTCCCAGTGTAACGTTGGTCAGAATACCTGAGTTTACCTTCATAGAAAATGAGGTTTTCTCACCTTCGCTGCAGGCCGTCTGGGAAACCACACCTGAGGGGCAGACTGGGGACTTCCAGAAAATGCACTTGTAGCCTTTGATGAGTCTTTTAATGGTCATATTCGTTTTTTCCACATCAATAAATATCATTTTAGGCTTAAAAAAAAAAAATCGAAAATTAGCTGGCACTGGTGTGCCATTTTATGTCTGGAGTGTCGGCACACGGCAGGTTAAAAGAGAGAGAGAGAGAGAGAGAGAGAGAATTGAACTACGATCACCAAACTTAGTACATTTATAGAACTTCATACGTTATGCATGGCTACCAAGTATGAATTACCTTGACCCAAAACTCAGGTCAAAGTTCAATATTTGCTTATTTCTTCTGAGCTGAGGTCACAAGCAGAAGATGGATGACCTTGTCATGTTGTGCGTTACTGAATTGCTAATGGCAATTTCCGTTTTCTAGTTATTATTATTATTATTATTATTATTATTATCCTTTCTTATGGAGAAGTAAAATGTTTGTATTCGCAGAATTTCAAAGCTACGGCCGTCATACTTGGCCATCTGAGTCCCCCAGCCGGCGGCTTCATATGACCCAGTATCATCCAGTTCCCAGTACTGGTTTTCCAGTTACATCCAAAAGCCTATAAAAATAGTCTATTTGCGGATACTCACAAACCAATAAATGTAAAGACTCGAAATTTTTGTGGGACATAATTATCCAAGATCAGGAGCAGGTCTGAAATGACTATGGGCCGATTTGGGCCAGTAGATTCTGAGATCGCCCAGGGGTAAATGGAAAGTAGCTAGGGGTCACTGAGTGCACAATAAAAAAAAAAAAAATAGAATTGAGCTACAATCACCAAACTTGGTAGATTTATAGAATTTTACATGCTTTACATGGCTACCAATTACGAATGACCTTGACTCAAGGTCACAACCAAGGTCAAAACTAAAAATTTGCTTATATTTAATGGAACACTATATGAAGCCCGTTGAAATTACCGGGTCCACCGATAGGTACTGAGGAATAAATCGGCCCTGTCGAACTGAGGAAGAGATTAGATGACCTTATCATGTGGTGAATTGCTGGCTACCGAGTATTAACCCGCCCCGTCCTGACGACGTATGGGTACGTTGCAACGATTTGCATTTGCCAGTCCCGGCGACGTACCAGTACGTCGTGCAATTGCAAGGTCGCTAATTTGCACAATTTTCAATTTTCTCACGTGATTCTTCGTATGTATACACGGGACACCTTCCTCTATTCCTGTACAAGATACCAAGCAGGGACAATGCCTTACACTGCATAACCTCCCCCCTCCCCCCCTCACGCCATTGTCTTGGCAAAGGACCTGTTACCAGTGACCTGGCTAGTAAAGTTATTCAGGGCCAGAGTGATTCCCCAATCGATGACAATGTGGAGGACAATGTTTACATAGCATTAGAAGAAGAAACAGCCAGAAATAATGATCAGGTAGTGTGGCAAAAATAGGTCAGGTATGGTGATTAGTTAGTGAGTGAAACAATGCTTATAATGCCTTTATTACTGCTTGAAAACCAATATACTGTCATACTACATATACATTCGTATTAAGTAAATAAATAAATACCGTTTATGAGTGGATAAAATAGTTACCCTCCCATAGAACTCGTTTTCTTTGGTGCCAGCATGTTAGAAAACCCACTCAGGTAAGGAGCAACTCCTACCTGGATTGGGCACTTTAAACCTCAGGTGAGCGATTTCTTTATGAATTTTCGATATTTCTCACCAAAAGCGAAGGTTTTAGACAAAAAAAAAAAAAAAATCGAAAATACCTCGGGACTGGGGGATGTCGGAGGTGCGGAAAACCTCGGGACGTGACGAGTTAATATCCTTGACCCACTACTCAAGATCACAGCTAAGGTCAAAGTTCAGTTGAACAATGAAAAAAAAAAGAAAATAGAATATAGCCTCAACCGCTAACTTTGGTACATTTATCAAACTTCATACGTTATGCATGGCTACCAAATATGAATGACCTTGACCCGAAACTCAAGGTCATAGCCAAGGTCAAAGTTCAAAAATTGCTTATTTTTTATGTACTGAGGTCATCACACCAACAAGACGGATGACTTTGTCATGTGGTGAGTTATTGAAATTACTAATGGCAATTTCCGTTTTTTAGTTATCATTCTTATTCTTTCTTACGAAGAAGTAAATTGCTCTTATTCGCTCAGTTTCAAAGCTACTTCCATCATACTTAGCCATCTGATTCCCCCAAAAGGCGGCTTCAGATTGCCCAGTATCATCTAGTTTCCGGTACTGGTTTTCCAGTTACATCCAAAAAGGTTTAAAAATAGTCTATTCACGGATTCTCAGAAACCGCTAAAAGTACAGACTTGAAATTTTTGTGTAATATAGCCAAGGTCGGGGAGCAGGTCTGAAAAAAGTATGGGCCCTTTTAGGCCAGTACATTCTGAGATTGCCCTGAGGTCTCTGGAAAGTAGTTTCTGTTCTGCCATTTTTGTTCTGTGAGGAATTTGTTGCTTTCACCTTCTCTCAGCATATCTGACACTGTTCTAGGGGGTCTCTACTCTTCACTTCGAAGTGCTTACTATATGAAAGGTGTTTAAATCACCAGGTCCAGTGATTGCCACAATGTTGGGACACAATCAATCGGCCCCTGCAGTCGAACTGAGGAAGGAGTTGGATGATCTTGTGATGTGATGAGTTACTGAAATTGCTAATTGCAATTTCCATATTCAAGTTATCATTATTATTATTTTCGAGAGACGTTTGTCAACTAATATAATAACTAAGTCTCTGTTTATTTCATTATGTCTTACTCATATACTTACTATTTTTTTCTTTTTTTTTTGTTAAGGTTGCTGGTAGGAAAAGATGAGCAGTGTGTGTGTGTGTGTGTGTGTGTGTGTGTGTGTGTGTGTGTGTGTGTGTGTGTGTGTGTGTGTGTGTGTGTGTGTTTTGTGGAGAAACTCGAATCTAAACAAAAACTTTACCCATTAAGTAAGGCAAGATTGATGTGGTGTTGATCTTACGGCTTTTCTTTGTGTCTTCTCCCCCTTTCCCCCCTTACCCCTCCCTTCCCTCACATGCATCATTCACCCATGATATATATCACCCTCCGTCCTTCTACACCTTCTCTCTCTCTCTCTCTCTCTCTCTCTCTCTCTCTCTCTCTCTCTCTCTCTCTCTCTCTCTCTCTCTCCCTTACTCTTCCCTCCATCTTCATTTATTTCCCTTCCTCTTTCCTCTTTATCTTTCTTACCTCCACCCTCCACTATAATGTTTCCACCCCCTTACTCTTTCCTCCATCCCCATTCCCTCCCCTTCCTTTTCCCTTCACCTTATTCATTCCTTTATATCACCCTTTCCTCCATCATACGCTGCTCATCTCTTCTCCCCTCACCCCCCTCCCCGTCTGTCCTTCTCCCCACCTTTCTTTCACCGTCACCCCCTCCTGTCCTTTTACTTCCCCCTCACCTCGCCCCACCCACATACCAGATCCTTCATCCCACTCACCTCCACCCCATCCCACACACCAGATCCTTCACTCCCTGACCCCCACCCCATCCCACACACCAGATCCATCACCCGTCACCCCCACCCCATCCCACACACCAGATCCTTCACCCTCTCACCCCCACCCCATTCCACACACCAGATCCTTCTCCCCACTCAACCCCAAACCTTCACCCTCATCCCCCCTATCCCTCTACACCTTCCCCCCACCCCATCCCCCAGTCTCACCACTCTCGACCCCTCTGACCTTTGCCACTGGGGACCTTGTGCTTGATTTTTGTGCCGGTCAGACTCTAGGACAAAGTCTGTTTTCCTTGTTTTCCCCTATTCACCCAGCTGTACAATCAGGGATCTGGACATAACATCAACTGTTTCCAGGTATTTTAAGGGAAGATTTGGACTTAAAATGATTTTTTTTTTCACTTAAATACCCACGTGTATTAGAGGTACGGTGTTAATTTAAGTTTTCT
Source organism: Coenobita brevimanus (assembly GCF_032717465.1). Taxonomy (NCBI): domain Eukaryota; kingdom Metazoa; phylum Arthropoda; class Malacostraca; order Decapoda; family Coenobitidae; genus Coenobita; species Coenobita brevimanus. The sequence goes on from NC_137069.1 coordinate 32,679,827, forward strand.
GTGCATCTGTCTATCTATCTATCTATCTCTGTTTAGCTTCCATTTGTCTGTCTGTCTGTCTGTCTGTCTATATCTACGTCAGTCTGTCTACCTGTCTGTCTGTCTATCTGTCCACCTGTTCATCTGTCTATCTTCTGTTTCTATCTGCCTGTCTCTCTCTTTATCTATTTACTTGCCTGTCTGTCTGTCTATCTGTTTATCTGTCTATCTATAACAAGGTCTCTCTCTCTCTCTCTCTCTCTCTCTCTCTCTCTCTCTCTCTCAGTCAATCTATCTGTCTCTATTTATCTCTCTACCTATCTGTGTTCATCTATATTTATCTATCTATCTATCTGTCTGTCTGTCTGCCTGTCTGTCTGTCTATTTGTCTGTCAACCTGTCTGTCTGTCTGTCTGTCTGTCTGTCTATCTGTCTATCTATCTATCTGTCTATCTATATATCTGTCTGTCTACCTCCATACTCAACATACATTCTAGACCGTAACTATATGCAGATACACACTATATTCTGTTCACTCTAAATTGGCCTAAAGTTGCCATCCCTCCATCTTGAATGCTGGGTTGTAACAGGAGATTTAACATTGGAATTGGATGCCAGTCACGAAGAAGTGCTACAGGCTGTATGTAGAGCCATAGCAGCCTATTGTCTTTTTTCTGCCACTGAACTACGTGAAATAAGCCGCAAAAGGATGAAAGTTTGGGCCAACTTAAAGTAAGTGAACTATATCAACTTAGCCTCTTCTATGCTTCCAAATATTTAGATTTCTTCTTCCTAGCACCTCTTCCTTAGCGATTTATTCTAAACTACCCATTACTACCTATTTTTGCTTCTTAACTCTTTTTAATGTCGATAGATTGCATGAACAACACAAGAATATAGCAAGGAAGCATAATCAGAAACAAATCTCTAAGGAAGAGGTGTTAGTCAGCTTCCAAACAGCACAAGACCCCACTGTATTTTCTTCCGCTTCCTTCTTCCTTTCTTCCTTCCTTTCTTCTGAACATCTTGAAGTTTGTCATTCATTTTCTTCGTCAAATCCTTTCAAACTTGGTACAATATTTTTAAAGGTAAATACTTCTACACATCTTTAATAGTAGTAGTAGTAGTAGTAGTGTGGTAGTAGTAGTAGTAGCATGGTAGTAGTAATAGTAGTAGTAGTAGTAGTGTTATCGTCTCGAAAACAGTAAAAATTATTGTGGGCTCTTAGAAATTGATACCCACCCCAGCATAAAGTGGACATCGATTCATATGTGAAAGAAATTCTTAAATATCAGCTATATAACGCCTGGAAAATGTGAAAAAGTGTTCAAACTACGGTGTGAGGGGAATGAAGTGTGTGTGTGTGTGTGTGTGTGTGTGTGTGTGTGTGTGTGTGTGTGTGTGTGTGTGTGTGTGTGTGTGTGTGTGTGTGTGCAGGGACCGTTAGCGAGCGAGGTGCTGACCTGAGAGGGTTATCTGGACTGGTGTCAACACCATACATTATATCATCAGCCACCCAGGACCCACCACCACATGTGCGCTGCCCCACACACCCAGAATATAAGTATCCCCACCCTCACTTACAAAATAAGTACCTCTCTGAAGCCTATTTTTGAGTTATTAACTTTGTCCACAAATAAGAATGAGACGTGGGATGCCTGTCACACACCTCTTGCTCACTCCATTATCCTTGGAGCATTAACTCCCTTTCCCTAACACATCAGCTGTTACCACACACTGAATATCACCTATTGATGACTAGCATACACAATCCTACGTCCATCATCCAATCGTACGTTGCCCCATGAGGAGCGTAGAAGCCCGGGACTAGGCAGTTGGTCCTGACATTTAAGATGAGAGTGACCAGCCTCACTCATCCCTGAGTGGCATTACATGAGCAATAAACCCCAATCACCCCATGGATATAAACCTTCACCGGTTCAATCCGACTGGAGCACAATAATTACCCACTAAACCACCAGGCGCCAAAATTTGGTTATATGGTTACCACCCAGCGTAGTAAATGGTTTCCTGGTGTACAGGAAACCATTTGGCTTGTCACTCAGTGTAGAGTCACCCACTTGCAGAGGGGAGAGGAAAGAATGAAGGAATGAAAGACAGAAGAGGGAGTGTAAAGTTACCCGTAGGCAGAAGGAAGAGAAAAGAATGAAGGAAAAAAAGACAGAAGATGGAAGGAAAGAAGGATGGAGGAGAGGACAGGGCAGACCCCCGAGAGCAGCACTACATTGAGTGAGTGGATGGTGGGCTCCCCCATCTACCTACACACCACCTAATAATCCATCCATCATCCAATCCTACATTGCCCCATGAGGAGCTTAGGAGCCCTGGGCTAGGCAGTTGGTCCCGACATTTAAGATGAGAGTGAAACCACCTAACAATACGATTTATAAACATTGTATCAAACACTAAATATAACAACAACTACCACTAACTATACAACAATCTCCTACATACACACCACCAGCATAGCCAGGTGGTATAGAAGTGTGGCATACAAAAACATTTAGGTAGGGAATCTTACACACACCTTGGATGACACCGTAATGTAAACATATCATACATACAGACACACACACAATGAATGTTCTTAGATTATTATAAAACATATTGTACATTGAATCTCATCGTATAAATATGTAGCCAGTCACAGTAGATAAGTCAATAATATATTAATAAATAGCATAGAAATAATTAAAACTAATTTTAATATATAAAATCAATAAATGTAACTTCAATTAAATAAATTTAAACATTGTACCCTAGTTTTAAATAAACTATTATTATTCAATACAATAGTAATAAGTGTAATTTTAATATAATTTCTATATAATAGGGCTAATGTCAACTCCATAAAATTAAAAACTAGTACTACTTACTCAGTCCTCTCAAAATTCTCTATCACAATCTTGTAATAAAAACAAATACTAAACAAACCTTGTTAATGCCAATGTGCTTTAGTAAACCAAGGTACCTCTAACTTACCTCCACAACACACACACACACACACATCACACATCACCTGTCACAGCACCAACACACACACACACACACACACACACACACACACACACACACACACACCGTAACGCCTGAAGACCTGTTACCAATAAACAGGGCTCCACAGTATTGCACCACACTCATTGGCCACCTATTTAACCCTTAAACAAAGAAGCGTTGTTTTACTTCATATCAAACTTTAAATACATAAAAGTATCAGTTCAGTTGATTATTAGTATAAGACAAACCAATTAGATATTAACTGATATGCAAAACTAGAGAAAAACAAGCAAACTGCTTCATATCTGCAAAAATAGAAGTAAAACAAGCACATTCTTCATTTATATCAAATCTAAATTTCAGAATCGTATAGTAAAACAGTAGTTCTAGTAACATTATATTTAATTTTCAGTTAAAAGTACTACTAAAAGTAGCCATAATTATTATTATTAATACTATACCACAGAATAAAAACTTTATTAGTACCTTGGCCATGCCACGGCATTGTTGTCAGTGCTCCAGTAGGCAGCATAAGTGTATCAGGTGCTCATGTGCAACAAATAGGTCACCGTGTACATACTGTAGGCTGGGACCTTTCTGTATGAATGTGTTAGGGAATCACAGCCCGCCAGTAGCGGCACTTGACCGCTTCCAACGTGGCAGGCGACAGATTGGTGACATGGAAATTGATGGGGCGGTCACTGACAATATGCACGATCACACGGACATGCGTGGTGGTGAAAGACCCCGTGGTGAAGCGAGGGATAGGGATGGACGCCAAGATGCGAGAGATATGGAAATGCTGGGTGGGTTAAATCACCATGGGGAAGTGAATAGTAGTGAAGTTGGGGGTGAGGAACATCAGGAAGTTTATTACAGAAATGAAACTCAGGATGAAGACCACCATAGAGGAGTGCATGAAAGAGGGAATCATCCAGGTATTATACGTCCTCAGAGCGGTAATGACACAAACAATGAGGAAGCAGAACAGCCTCAAAGGTCTGTGCGAGAAGGTCGTCCCACATACTGGATGGACAAATCCCGAGATAATGCAGTAACCTGGGTGAACACCACATGTAATGAAATAGTTGGATTGTCGTCAAGTAACCTTTTCGAATCTCCCAAATGCAATGCTACAACTGACATGATCAAGGAAATCACTCGCCTGATAGCCAACTACAACAATAACTCACCCATTGCCTCATTCTCTCTTAAGGTCCTTGAACTAATACCACATCTCTTCCTTAACAAGACCCGCACAAGAGCTAGCATTGCAGAAAATATTAAGGCCATCCAAAGGCGGGTTGAAACATGGAAAAGAGGTGAAATCGACAACCTACTTGAGGAAGCAAGAGCCTTGCAGATGAGAATAAACAACCGAGGCAGAAGAAATCAGAATACCAACGATATGGCATGGATTTCTGGCAACAGGATGAGACAGGGGAAGGTCTCATTGGCAACAAGATCCCTGTCACATGAATCACCACACGGAGTACTTGACCTGACAGATGAAACAATGCAACAACTAAAAGAAAAACACCCGACTGCACGACAAGCAAATGCCCAGTCAAAGCTTGACGGCTACTACACTCCTCCCAGTCCCATCATATATGACAGGATAACTGGAGATATGGTGTGGCGGAAGGCAATGCACACACAGGGGGGGAGGGGGAAGACCGTCAGGCCTGGATGCAAAATCTTGGCAAGTAATCCTCAGTTACACAAAGTTTGGGGAGGCAGCAACAGACCTATGTAACACCATTGCCTCACTGGCGAGGAAGCTGGCTTCAAGTCAGTGCAGTAACATCGAAGCACTGACGGCTTGCAGACTAATCCTCCTTGATAAGAGTCCTGGATGCAGGCCCATCAGGGTGGGTGAAGTCTTAAGACGGATTATAGGAAAATGTATCATGGAGGTGGTGAAAGATGATGTGAAGCAGGCAGTTGGCAACCTCCAAGTGTGTGCAGGCCAGCAGGCAGGAGGTGAGGCAGCAGTTCACTCCATGAGGAAAATATATGAGGAAGAGGACTGTCAGGCGATATTATTAGTTGATGCCTCAAACGCATTTAATTCCATCAACCGGGAGGCAATGCTGCACAATATCAAGGTTAAATGCCCAGCATTTGCCCAATATGTGGAAAACACCTACAAAGAACCAGCAGACCTCTACATTGTGGGTAAGAGCGGCTCACGATGTCGGTGTAATCCAGTCCACAGAAGGAACTACCCAGGGGGACCCCGTTGCCATGGTTATGTACACCCTGGCGATGAGAGTGCTACAACAACAGAACAAATACGAGGCCACCAATGTAAAACAGGTAGCCTATGCAGATGATCTCACGGGTGCTGGCAAGGTGGAGGATGTGAGGAAATGGTTGGACCTTGTAACATCTCATGGCCCTGAAATAGGTTACAACCCTAATGCAAGTAAGTCCATCTTGATCGTGAAACCAGATTACTATCAAGATGCACAGGAAGCATTTGGAGGCACAAACGTGATGGTGACCAAGGAAGGTCAGAGGCATCTAGGGGCTGTGATTGGAACTAACGAATTCAAAAACAAATACTTGTGTGATAAGGTAAAGACATGGGTAGAAGAAATTCATACACTATCCAGCCACGCAAAAACAGAATCCCATGCAGCATACAGCGCATTTACCTATGGTGTAAAGCACAAGTGGACCTTCGTGATGAGGACCATACCAGACATCGAGTTGCTGCAACAACCACTGGAGGATGCTATCAGGGATTCATTTCTGTCATCTCTAACCAATGGCCACATCCCCACACCAGAAGAGAGGAACCTTCTAGCACTGCCACCCAGGATGGGAGGCCTTGGCATTATAAATCCAGCAGCCGTGACAAGCTACAAACACAGAAATTCACTCAGGCTCACCGAATCCTTGTCACAGAGGATCTGCGCCCAGGGTGAGATGAGTGAAATAGACCACCAAAGGCAGAAAGACATAAAGACACAGATAAGAAAGGAGCTGGAAGCAAGACAAAAGGACCAGCTGCAGCACATAACTGAACATCTAACACTGGACCAGTGCAGAAGAGCTGAAATTATACAGGAGCTTGGGGCATTGAACTGGCTGACAACCCTGCCTCTCAAGGAAAAAGGCTTCCACTTCAACAAACAAGAATTTATATTGATGCCATAGCCTTGAGATATGGGTAGCCAATAGAGAACCTACCTCAAGACTGTGCCTGTGGCACTGCCTTTGATGCAAACCATGCAATGGTATGCAAGAAGGGAGGCTTTTTTTGCATTCGACATGATGAAGTACACGACTTCACTGCCAAAATGCTGCAGGAAATATGCCATGATGTCACGACTGAGCCAGCTCTGCTACCTCTGGACGGCAAGCACTTCACCCACAGAACAGCAAACACATCAAATGATGCAAGAGTGGATTTCAGTGCTCAAGGTTTCTGGACACGTGGGGAGAGGGTATTCTTTGACATCAGGATATTTGATCCCATGGCAGCATGTCATCGTGAACTGTCTCTCGAAGCTTTTTTTTTTTTTTAGTGCGAGGAAGAAGGAACCAAAGGCTATGAGCCCGCAAAACAGTTCCTTCTAAGAAAAAAAAAACAATACAAAAGAGAGCCAAATTCAAGATCTGTTCATTTCGAGATGCCTGGACACATTGCATTTGAAAGTCTGAAGATCATAGGAAGTAGGAAATACAGACAGAGGGAGACAGTCCCAGAGTTGACCTGTTGCATAAATAAAGGATTGGGGGTAATGGTTAACTCTTGCATTAGAGAGCTGGACATAAAAAGGATGAGAGTTTATTGCTTGAGAGGTGCTACGCACCCGTCGTAAAGGTGAAGGGATGCAAGCAGACAGTTCAGAGAAGCAATGACAATGGATGTAGCGATAGAAAAGAGATAAAGAGGCAACAGTGCGGCAAAGAGACAGAGGTTGAAGGGAGCCAGTAAGAGGAACAGAGTTGATGAGACGAAATGCCTTTGACCACCCTATTAAGAAGAGCTGTATGTGGGGAGCCTCCCCACACATGAGAGTTGTACTCCATACACGGGCGAATAAATCCCGTGTATAAAGTCAACAACTGTGCAGGGGTAAAAAAGGTATGGAGTTGGCTTAGCACACCTAATCTCTTGGAAGCAGATTTTACCAGAGATGTAATATAATCTTTCCAAGATAAATCCCGAGTGAATGAAACCCCAAGCATGTTCAAGGATGATGCAGGATTAAGCCGAATATTATTAAATATTAATGGGTACTCCTGTGGAAGATTCTGTTGGGTTGATAGGTGTAAAAACTGAGTCTTAGATGCATTAAAAACAACAAGATTATTTTTACCCCAGTCAGAGTTACGAGGCAGGTCAGACATTAGGAGTGCCATAGCCTCATCACTTGATTGTTGAAGTAACTGCTGCGATGAACGTTGCGGGAACCGAATGGAAAGGTGAATGGTGGAATCATCAGCATATGAGTGGATAGGGTTAGACGTACAGCTTAGAAGATCATTGATGAATAAAAGCAAGAGAGTTGGTGATAGGACAGAGCCTTGAGGAACACCACCGTTAATAGATCTAGGAGAAGAACGATGGTCATATACAACAGCGGCTATAGAACGACCAGAAAGGAAGCTGTTGATGAAGGCACTGATGGAAGGATAGAAACCGTAAGAGGATAGTTTGGAAATTAAAGATTTGTGCCAGACTCGATCGAAAGCCTTTGAGATGTCAAGTGCAATGGCAAAGCTTTCGCCAAAGTCCCGAAAGGAGGATGACCAGGAGTCTGAAAGGTAGGTGAGAAGATCGCCAGTTGAGCGTCCCTGACGGAACCCATACTGACGATCAGAAAGAAGGTTGTGATAGGAAAGATGCTTTAAAATTTTTCTGTTAAGAACAGACTCAAAAACTTTTGAGACACAGGATGTTAAAGTAAATGGACGATAGTTAGAGGGTTGGGAATGGTCACCCTTCTTTGAGACAGGCTGAATGAGAGCAAACTTCCAGCAAGAAGGAAAGGTACAAGTTGAAAGACAAAGGCGAAAGAGTTTACCTAGGCAGGGTGTTAGCACAGAAGCACAGTTCTCCAGGACAACAGGAGGGACTCGATCAGGCTCATATGCCTTATATTAGTACTGAGGCCAGTGATGGCAGAAAATACATCAGCTGAAGAAATTTTAATGTCAGCCCTGAGGAAGTCAGAGGGGGGGGAAGTGATGGAGGAACAGCACTGGAATCGTCTAAGGTGGAATTGGAGGAGAAAGTCTCAGCAAAGAGACCTGCTTTATCAGTAGAAGAAATAGCTACAGAGCCATCAGAGTAGAAAAGAGGAGGGAAGGATGATGAAGTAAAGTTGTTAGAAAGGTTTTTGGCAAGGTGCCAGAAGAAACAGGAAGAATTTGAGTTGGAGAGTTGAGAGCATTTAATGCGGATGAAATTATTTTTAGCAGAGCGAAGAACAGACTTAGCACAATTCCGGGCAGAAACAAACAAAAAAAAGATATAATTCAGGGGTGGGTTGGTGCTGGTACCTTTTGTAGGCCCTCTCCTTTTGCGGACAGCATTAGAATAAGCATGATTAAACCAAGGCTTTCTTGCATTAGTCAAAGGATGTGAGAAAGGAATGTATGCTTCCATGCCCGAGAGAATACTCTCTGTAATGCGCAAGGCACACTCAGATGGTTAAGACCATGGAAGCAATAATCATTCCAGGGAAAATCAAAGAAGTACTGCCTGAGGGCCTCCCAGTCTGCAGCTCCAAAGTACCACAGTCACCGTTTCTTTGGAGGGGTACAGGTTGTACTGGAGCAATAGGACAGATTAAAGTAATAAGGTTGTGATCGGAGGAGCCCAACAGAGAGGAAAGATTACTAGTGTAAGCAGAAGGATTAGTTGTATGGAAGACATCAAGTATGTTGGAGCTATCTCCAAGGTGGTCAGGGATACGGGTAGGGTGCTGTACAAGCTGCACCAAAAGGAATGAACAAGAAAAAAATGGAAATTATCAAGAAAGGATCCAACATTTGGGCCATGGTTGATTCACTCCCCTTGTGTTCACAACATCAGGTGGGATGGGTCCAGAGACGGTGAGATTCTACATGGGACTGGCAGAGGTTCTTTCTGAGAAGAAGCGTCAACCGCAGAGTTCTAGTATGGCCTGGATGAGATGTCGACTGTCATTCTCTCTTGTGAGGTCAGCTCTGCTATGTCTCAGGGGCACAAGATCATCAGCCCTCAGGCCTGTCTCTCTAGTGGGTATGGATTACGAAGCTACTATGGTCGAGAGTTGCATAGACCAGCGACTCCAATAGTTTAATTTCTTTATTTTCACTCTAATATCAATAAATATAAAATAAAATCTATCTATCTATCTATACACCTAGGCTGCTTCCCCCAAGGAAAGGGAGGTAGCCGAGACAGGACGACACACTGCCCATTTACTCATCCATTCAAACACATTCATTCGCATCTTAGCCCCAGAGGGGAGAAGGGACAGATCCACACTGCACCACACCGCACAAGGGTCAACTGCGCAGTGCAATCAGTGACATCTGCAGCAGGGCCCGAGAGCAGAGCTGGTTTACCCCTGCCACATCATAATAGACCCATCCCCTTACCCGCACATGGCCTGATCAACTGATCAGACCAAATGCGGGAGAATATGCCCTCAGGGCTGACGTCATCATTTATTCATTCACAGTTTCTCTCCATTTATTTCAGTAACAGTAGATGATTGGTAACCACAGCCGTTGGGGGCAATGGATTGTAATATGGGGGTTAGTGTTAACCTTCACATTTCAACTCCAAATGGTGAACTGTATTAGGAAGGTTGGTTTTGATCTTCAAAGTATATTTCCCCAATGGATGGAGGTGACTATAAAAAAAAAAAGTAGTAGTAGTAGTAATAGTAGCATTGGTTGGTTTAGGGCTGGCCCCACATTTGGAGAACACTGTGAGTGGTGGGTTCGACCCCCATTGACTGCCACTTTGTTTGTGAGGTAGGCACCCACAAACTAATGGCTGTATGTGAAAAAAAAAAAAAAAAAAAGGCCTCCACCATACTGTCTGCTTCAACTGTCATCTGCTTCACCGCCTTTGTCTTGTGTCTGTCCAACCCTAACACCTCTTCCTTAGCAAAGGGGGGGGAGCGAGTGAGTGTATGGCCTTGACTGCCCGGGAGATGGTAGAAGATCAGGTACCTTACATCCCCGCCAATTTTTACCTGTGAATCTTGAAAAATGCGGTCACAGTGAAGTTTTTTATTTTAAACCATTTTAAAATGGCACTGGCACTGGCCGCGGAATTATGTCAAACTTTTTTAAAATGGCACTGGCACACGGCGGGTAAGCAGAGTATGGTGGTATTGGACGGATGTACAGTATGTAACACAGAAGAGGAGAGTAAGGTGTAATAACAAAATAAATTGCTTAGGAAAAGGTGTTAGGGAGCTTCCTTAACCGACGTCAATATGGGTCTCATTCTTTCACAGTGGGAACTCATAATAAATTCCTTAACCCCGTTCAAGAAGTGGATTATTTTTCAAAGGATGTATATTTTAGTGCATCCTACCCTGAGCATAGGCTAGTCAATCCTTTCCCTGAGGTCAATTTATGTCAATGAAAAAGATTTTTGTTTTTAAGTATTTTTTTTTCCATGTACGACAATTTTAATATACTCTTATCTCCGTGGGTGTAGGCTAATCGACCCATTCCCTAAGGCCCAGCACTGCTCCCTATCACCAACAGATGGCTTTCAGGACCTCACATATCCTGTATTTAAGTGCTCTCTCTCTCTCTCTCTCTCTCTCTCTCTCTCTCTCTCTCTCTCTCTCTCTCTCTCTCTCTCTCTCTCTCTCTCTCTCTCGTGTATATATATGTGTGTGTGTGTGTGTGTGTGTGTGTGTGTGTGTGTGCCAGTGCGCGCATGCGTGTGCTCGCTGGCAAGTGTCTGTGTGTTTGCTTGAGCGCGCGCGCCAGTGTCTGTGTCTGCGTGTGTGCAAGCACGCATGAGTGCCTATGTGTCTGCGTGTCTGTGTGTCTGCGTGTGTGCAAGCATGCATGAGTGCCTATGTGTCTGCGTGTGTGCAAGCACGTGCGAGTGTTTGTGTGTCTGTGTATGGGTGCGTGTCTCACTTATAATCAGTTTGCTTGGGTTCATATCGATTCCCCTCCCCTCCCAAATTACAATTCTGCACTTGATTTTAGCTGCTGGTGTTGATTCGTTCAGTGGTTGGGATGGAGTGGGAAGTAGGGTCCTTACTTAGTAGGGAGGGAAAATGCTTGGAGATACTAATTTTTATTTATTTCCTATTTTACCCCAGGGTACCACTCACTAGCTGCAGAGTTTGGTAATCGTTATAGTAACGCTTGGTTTATTTTTCTCTCTTTCTCTCTCTCTCTCTCTCTCTCTCTCTCTCTCTCTCTCTCTCTCTCTCTCTCACCTCCTCCTATCTCCCCTCTGATAGCTCCCCACTTCACTTTCTTTCAGACCGTCTTTCTCTCTCTCTCCCTTCACTCTTATGTAGTACAAACACCGCTCGTTCCTTTCCTCCCTTCCTCTCACTCTCACTCTCCCTCTCTCCCTCTCTCTTCCTCTCCCTCTCTCACCTCAAAGCACTCCCCTCTCTCTCGCTCACTCACTCCCCTTGCTCACACTCACTCACTCACTCCTATAGCACACACTCACGTCTACTTCTTTTTCTCTCTTTCCCACTTTCTCAAATTTTCTCTCTTATGTTTCTCTCATTTTCTGCCTCTCAGTCTTTCACTTTTTTATCTCCCATTTTCTATACTATCTTTTTTCTCTCATTTTTTCTTTGTTTTTTATTCCTTGCTCTTTTTTATCTCTTATTTTCTCTTTGCCTCTCATTTTCTTTTTCTCATTATCTCATTCTCTCTCTCTCTCTCTTTCTCTGCACCTCGTCCCCTCTCTCCTTATTCGATATCGTTGTTCGAACTTTCTACTTCATCTTTTTCCCTTCTTCCCCCTTCCTTTCCCCTCTTTCCTATATCTTTTCTTGTTTCCCCTCTCCTCCCCTCTCAATGCCCTCCTTCCCTCTCTCTCTCTCTCTCTCTCTCTCTCTCTCTCTCTCTCTCTCTCTCAAGAACCAGGATTCGCAAACAGAAACTTCCCCTGTAAAAGTCAACATAAAATCTCTATCTATCTATATACCTAGGCTGCTTCCCCCAAGGAAAGGGAGGTAGCCGAGACAGGACGACTCACTCTCCATTTACTCATCCATTCAAACACATTCATTCACATCTTAGCCCCAAAGGGGAGAACGGACAGATCCTCACCGCATCACACCGCACAAGGGTCAACTGCGCAATGCAATCAGTGACATCCACAGCAGGGCCCGACAGCAGAACTGGTTTACCCCTGCTACATCATAACAGACCCATCCCCTTACCCGCACCTGACCTGACTAGCTGATCAGACCAAATGCGGGAGAATATCCCCTCAGGGCTGCGTCATCACTTATTCATTCACAATTTCTCTCCATTTATTTCTGTCACGCACAGCCACTCTTCCTTGCTCAACAGACATCCCTCTCGCATCCAGCGCTCTCTTCACACTGTCCATCCATCCTATTCGTGGTCTTCTTCTCAGCCTTACACCTCTCACATCAGATCTAGTTATCTTTTTCACCAATCGTTCATTATCCATTCTCTCCATATGCCCAAACCATTGCAACACCCTCTGCTCAGCTCTACCAGCCATCTCCCGAACAACTCCAGTTCTCCTTCGCACTTCATCATTTCGCACTCGATCCATACGCGTCACTCCACACATACTCCTCAGACATCTCATCTCCATTACATTCAAACTTTTCCTCTCTGCTACACCCACATTCCATGTTTCAGCCCCATATAATGCAGTCGGTACCACAACACCCTCATACAGCCTTCTCTTTACATCCATTCTAAGCGAACGACATTTAAACACTTTTTCATTCCTCCCAGCACCTTTCCTACTTCATTTATTCTAAACTTCACTTCTGCATCTATTCTTCCATCCACAGCAACGTGTGACCCTAGATATTTAAAACAATCTACCTCCTCAAGCAACTCACCATTCAAAACTATATTCATCCCCCTACCATCTATCAACCTCGTACACTTCATCACTTTACTCTTATTCTCATTTACTTTCAATTTCCTCCTTTCACACACCCTTCCAAACTCCTCTACCAACTGTCTCAATCTCTCCTCTGAATCAGTCACCAGTGCAGTATCATCTGCAAACAGCAGCTGCTTCAGATTCCACTCCCCTCCATCAACATTTACCAGACTCAGACCACCTAAAACTCTTGCATTCACCTCCCTTACAACACCATCCATGTAAATATTAAACAACCAAGGCGACATCACACATCCCTGTCGCAGCCTCACTCTCACGGGAAACCAATCACTCACAGCATTTCCCACTCTTACACACGCTCTACTATTTACATAAAAACTTTTCACCCCTTTTAGTAACCTACCATCAAGTCCATACAATCTTAAAACAGTCCACAAAGCCTCCCTATCAATTCTATCATACGCTTTCTCTAAATCCATAAATGCCCAAAACACATCCTTGCCTTTCGCTAAATACTTTTCACACACTTGTCTCACAGCAAACACCTGATCAACGCATCCCTCCCTCTCCTAAAGCCACACTGCTCATCACTAATCACTCCCTCTGTACCCTCTCTAACTCTCATAATTAACACTCTACCATACACTTTACCTACAACACTCAACAGACTTATACCCCTAAAGCTAGTACATTCATACTTATCACCCTTGCCTTTATACAATGGGACCACACAAGCACTTGCCCAGTCAATTGGCACCATACCTTTCTCAAAGCACACATTCAACAATCTTACTAACAATTCAACAATAGTCACTCCACCACCCTTCAGGCATTCCACAGCACACCCATCCATACCTGCAGCTTTCCCTGTTTTCATATCCTTTACTGCCTTCTCCACTTCTTCCTTCGTGATCAAAGAATCATTCAACTCTCCCAACACATTTATTCCTTGCACCCTTCCATCCGCCACAATCTCAGCCACCCTTTCCTCCTCTACATCTAACAATCTTTCAAAATACTCTGCCCATCTCTTCCTTACTGCATCCATCTCAATTAACATCCTTCCATCCTCTGCTTTTACTCGTTCTTCCTTCCCAGACTCTCCCTTTCGCACCCTTTTCACCTCCTTCCAAAACATTTTCTTATTCTGTTGAAAATTCTCTGTCAGCCGCCTACCCCACCTCTCATCTGCTGCCACTTTAGCATCACGCACAGCCCTTCTCGCTCTATTCCTCTTTTCCTTATACCTTTCATATGACATCTCATCCTTCCTCTGCAGCCACACTTCATATGCCCGTCTCTTCTCAGCCACAGCCATACTTACTTCCTCGCACCACCATTCACTTCCTTTTCTTACACCACCACCCACACGTCTCACACCACACACCTCTTCTGCATGCCCCACCACAGCACTCTTAAACAACTGCCATTCCTCCTCCACACTGCCATTTTCCCGATCTTTCACTGCGTTCCACTCATCTTTCAATTTCTCCTGATACTCTATCTTTTTCTCTCTTTTATCCAACTCACTCACTTTCAAAACCTCCCTGCCACACCTAACCCTCCTAGCTCTCACCCATCTCTTACCTACTCTTAACTTTCCCTCCACCAGGTAGTGGTCAGACATACCTCCACCCTCCCCTCTCAGAACTCTCACATCCAACAATCTTCCTATTACATTCCTAGACACAACCACATAGTCCATCAAGGCTCTATCAACAACCCTTCCACGCTCCTGTCTCACCCATGTATACTTATAAATATCTTTCTTCTCAAACAGCGTATTCCCAATCACCATCTCTCGCTCAACACACATCGCTATCATTCGTTCCCCATTTTCATTTCTTCCAGGCACACCATGCATACCAACTACGCCTTCAACTGCTACATTTCCCACTCTAGCATTCAGATCTCCCATCATTACCACATTCACATTCGCTCCAAAACTCTGCAGACACTCATCAACATCATTCCAGAAAGACTCCCTCTCTTGTTCATCCCTTTCACTACCAGGCCCATATGCACTCACAAACACCCACAACTCACGTTCAAATTTCGCTTTCACCCACATCAGTCTCGATGACACCTCCTTCCATTCAATCACACACTGCTGTACTTCCGGACTCACTAACAAGGCCACACCTTCTCTTGCCCTTCCTCTATCAACACCTGACAATCTTCCATTAACACTTCCAAACATAGATTCCCCCTTCCCTTTCATCTTCGTTTCACTCAAGGCTAACACATCCAACTTTCTTCTCACAAACATTCTCCCAATCTCCTCCCTTTTAGCCTCAATTGTACTACATCCACGCACATTCATAGACCCAATCTTCAGGGTACGGGGATAACTCCATCCCCCATCCCTTTCTCTGGCCTGTCTCTTTTTAGGAACTAAAAAACAGAGGAGGGGGTCCCTAGTCCCCTCACCCCGCCCCTTTTAGTCGCCTTTTACGACACGCAGGGAATACGGTGGCAGTATTCTTCCTAACACAACCTGGCCGCAGAGTAGTAGTACCACCCCATAGTGCGGCCAGGTTGTGTCCCCCCCGCCACAGGGGGGGGACATAAATAATTTCCTTTAAATAAACGTCTAAGTTCAGATACCCCCTCTTAAGAAAGCTGGCCGCGTCTTAGATAAGGACCCAGTAAATAAACACAGCCTCTTAGTGCTAAAAGCTGCGGCAAATTATTCATCAGCAGCATCAACATAAAAAAGTCCACTGCAGGATATAATGGTCTCTCTGTCTTTCGCTACGGTCTGTTGGTTTAGCCTGTTCCATCCTGTCCTAGCATGGTTGGCTGGAGGAGTTTAGTTTACTAATGCAGATGTAAATTGACCTCTCTCTCTCTCTCTCTCTCTCTCTCTCTCTCTCTCTCTCTCTCTCTCTCTCTCTCTCTCTCTCATTTCTTGTTTTTATCCACCTCATCACACCTTTCCCCTCCTACCTTCCTTCCTTCCCCCTCCTCCTCCTCCTCCTCTTCCTCCTCCTCCTCTCCATTTTCCTCCACCACTCTCCACTCCATTTCCCTCCCCTCCCTCTTCCCTCACTTTCCCCTCTTTTTTCTTTTCACTTCCCCTTCCCCTTTCCTTTCATTCCACCTAATTCAACTCCCTTCAGCCATTTCCACCCCTCTACTTCTCACTCATCTCTTCCCCTCTCTCCTTTCCTTCTCCTCCTCTCCTTCTCACTCATCTATTGACTGCTGCCTACCTTAAAAGCGCTAGGCAAGGCTGCCGCACCATCCCTAAACATCCACACTGTGCAGTGTGTAGCTTCCACGTTATGTCCACAGACTTCCCATTAACTCAATGTACCGGTTTATAATGTCATGCCGCAACTATTATTTTATTTGTTTACTTTCTCTTTCAGATTACTCAATCGGGTAGCTTATAGACAAAGTATTATAGAATGTAACTTTTCCTTCCCAGTGTTTCCTATAAAATTTCCATGTCAGTTTTTCCATGCTGCATGGTGGTTTTTCTCACTTTTTCCTGGAGGGTTTGGTGGTGGGGGAGCCTTCTTGCTTTACTATCTTTATCCTTCAGCACTTTCTTGTAGTCATAGTTTTCTCTGTAACAGGCAGCCTCGAAAGGACCATAAGGTCTGTTACTGTTTGCTTTCCTGTGTAATCCTGTGTAATCTCTTCCCCTCTCTCCTTTCCTCCTCCCCCTCTCCTTCTCCCCCTTCCCCCTTTCCAATTCCCTCTCCTCTTATTGATATCTTTTTCCCCTCTCTCTCCTCCCTCTCCTTTCCCGTCATTTTACTTCCCTCTCCCCTTCCGTTTCTCTCTAATTTCTATCTGTCTTCTTCCCCTCTCCCCTCCCCCTCCCTTCCTTCCACCTCTCTCACCCTTCCCTCCTCCCTATCTATTCGACTTGTCAACAGCCAAAATGTTCTCATATGTGAGTATGTGTCCCTAACTAATTTGATAGCACTGATTTCAAATCTGATATTCATTTTACGCTATCGGACCAGGTTTCTTGAATATCAGACTGAAAATATATTCAGTGAGGCATAACTCGTCTCAACCTTGTAACATATATTGAGGGACACACAGCTAATATTGTGATGATTTATGGCACAAAAATATTGAAATCCAATGCACATTTTATATGCAAGCGATGAAATTCTAAAAATACTTCTGCACTTTGGTTTTTCCACTTGTTCAGCTGACACTCTTCACGTTGTTATAGCATCCAGCAGTAGTCGCCCATCATGTTGGGACTGAATCGGCCTTGATATCTGCTCTCCATTATAGCAATGTCTTGGTGAAACCTTTCACCGTGCTCGTCACTGATGTCTCCGAGGCTATCTGAGAAGAAATCGAGGTGGGAGTGAAAGAAATGAATCTTCAAGGACTTCCGTGAGCTCAGAGCTCGATAACTCCGTAACATGCCTGCCACGATTTCCTCGTAGTTGTCCACACGATGGTTTCCAAGGTATTTGTGTGATACATTCATGAATGATTCCCATGCGTCCTGTTCCAGCGGGTTTAATGCCTTGATAAAGTCACCATCATTAACCAGCATGCGGATCTGAGGACCATTCAAGACCCCTGCTTTCAAGTTGGCTTCGGATATCACGCCACCGAGCTTCATAGACAAATATTGAAACCCAGTACCCGTTTGATCCACGGCTTTTACGAAATTTTTCGCCAAGCCCAGCTTGAGATGCGGTGGGGGCAAGAATATGTTTTCTGGATCCACAAGGGGTTCGTGAAGACAGTTGAACCTTCCGGGTGCGTCTTTGGTCTTGCCGGCAATTCTTTTCTTACATAGTGCTCGCATTAGCTCTACTGTTCCACAAGCAGAGAAAGCACATGTGCTTTGTGTAACCGCTCTGAAGGTCCAGAAGTAAACTGATCACTTTGAGGTCCCTGCATACTTTCCACTGATGCTTCTCATACTCGATAGCGGAAAGCACAATCTTTATAGTTTCATTGCTCTCGGTCATCTTCTCTGAATGTGCTATTGGCATGGATGGAAACCGATTCCCGTTGTGTAGGAGGACTGCTTTCGGAGTGTCTTTTCCTGAATGTATAAACAGCCTACAATCATCCGGCTTGTATGGATCAGACTTACAGAGTTGTTGCATGAGCGACACCGCATCATTGCAACAGCAAAGGTTGTTTGCCATTTTGAAAAACACAGACTGTTGTCTATGCCGATGACGTGCTGTAGTGGTGCGCACTCCATCTTCCAGTAGGCTATGCTGCTTCAGTCGCGATCCCAGGGGATCTGCCTTTACTTTAGACAAATCAAGGTCCCTTATGAGATCATAAATGGCTCCATGGTTGAGTGGTTTGGGTCCACTGTTTCCTGAGTCGTCCCAGTAATCATCCATGGGACTACTGTATGACTGGAATCAGATTCGCTACTTAGCTCGTGTTCAGCAGGTGGGTTTGGAACCGGTAGTTCTGCACTGTGTGGCACTGGTCGGATTGCAGAAGCGATATTGGGGTACTGTACTGTGGCTCGTGTCTTGACTTATTCCTATGATGTTCGTGAGACAGAAATAGCAGTCGTTGCTGTGGTCTTTGGGTCAGGATCGTTTACACATTTGCGGCGTTCCATCTTTCACCACTGTCAGTGTGACTGAGAATTTCTGCAAGAATAGAAGACTGAGAATTTCTGCAAGAATGGACGTGGAAACAATATATGTAACCTGCAACAAAAATACAGATTTAATCGACGGAACTAAACAAATAACTATGAGTCACATCCTGTGAGCAAGATACACCGATGTACTGGTTTTCAAGAACCGGACCTGATACGTCCTTACTGATGCCATAGTCGAGGTCAGCACCGTCGATTACCCTAGAATCAAACCATTTCAATTCAGAACCATGATGTAATTTTTTTATGTTGACCAATGTTCTTTAATTTTCTTCCTCTCTCCTTTCATTCTTTATCTCTCAACTTCATTCCTTATCCTCTCTTCCACTTTCCATATCTCCCTCTCCATCTCCTCTCGTCACTCACCTCCCTCTCACCCCTCCTCCCTCTCACCCCTCCTCCTGTAAACTTTCCTCCTTCTCACTTTCCCTCTCTACCTTACCTCCCCCTCCCCTCACTCCTCTCTCATTCCCTCTTCTCTTCATCTCCTCTATTCCCCTCTTCATACCCCCCTCCCCCACTCCTCTCCATTTCCCTACCTCTCTCCCTCCCCTTTATCTCCCCCCTCTTCACCCCCTCTTCTCCCTCCCTTTCACTTCCTTCCATCCCTCCCCTCCCTCACCCCTCTTTTCTCTTCACCTCCTCTTCTCCCTTCCTCCCTCCTTCCCTCCCTCCTCACTTTCCTCTCCATCCTCTCTTTTTCCCTTTCATTATCCTCTCCAGTCTTTCTCATCACGACAATCCGATCAATACACACACACACACACACACACACACACACACACACACACACACACACTATACATTCTCTCACGTTCTCTCTCCAACTAACGCTATATTGAACGTTCTTACGATTTTCTTAAGACGTCTTCATGTTTTCTTAATTTTCTTACTCTCTCCTTGACCAAGTTTGTATGTCGTAAGAAAATTGAGACTGAAATCTCTCTCTCTCTCTCTCTCTCTCTCTCTCTCTCTCTCTCTCTCTCTCTCTCTCTCTCTCTCTCTCTCTCTCTCTCGTGTGTGTGTGTGTGTGTGTGTGTGTGTGTGTGTGTGTGTGTGTGTGTGTGTGTGTATGTGTGTGTGTGTGTCTCTCTCTCTCTCCCTCTCTCTCTCCATCAGAAATAAAGGACAAATGTGTATGCTCGCCTTCAGTCAAGATGCATCCTGTGTAAGTCAAGATACCTCCCTCAGGCGCCCAGTGCCTCCGCCTCATCCCAATCCCTGTCTTCTAAGTCTGTGGATTGGCGGCTTCTGACTCAGGCTTCTTGAAGTGTTTGGCTGATGTTCAGTGTTCTGTTTTAATGCAAGAGAGAGACGAACCACCCTTTCGAATACTTGAAGATGATTGGTCGTCCGGGTGCATTCATTATTACCCACGCATTTTGTATTATTTTTATTATAAGGGTTGTTTGACGATAAGACTGCCCCCAAATTATTATATGTAGTTATTTCCAAAGATTAATTTTAAAACGAGGCCTTACAAAGTTTATCAGATGGCCTAGATACGTGTAAGATTTTGAACCCGGGCCAAATCCAGTGAATTTTTTTTACAAGTTATATAGACTGATTGATTGATTGATCGATTGATTGATACATAGATAGATAGACAGACAAACAGACAGATTCAGATTGACGTTCTGAGACTGAAATGGGTAAAGAATAGAATCCAAAGTCAAGGCCACAGCGAGCCTTCGAACGCGACGTAAATATTGATTAAAAAACCAACTGATAAACGACAAAAATATGGTGGTTTTTGTTTATTTATTTATTTATTTATGTCTATTTTATTGCGTTTAATACTGGATTAATATATATTTTTTTTCCAGTTAGCCCTAACACCCTGGATAATGTGTGTGTGTGTGTGTGTGTGTGTGTGTGTGTGTGTGTGTGTGTGTGTGTGTGTGCCTCTGCTTACACACTGATGCTGTACCAGGTGCATGTGCTGCCATCTGTACACCTGATCAAAAAACTTGTCTTTACTCAGGTGATCAGTAATTTCGTATTTAACATGGATACATTTTTTAAAGATTCGTTCACTGTTTCAAAATTTAAAGACAGTAGATTAAAGATAGTGTTTTGACTGAGTGTCCAGAGAAAATTTACAACTGGCGAAATATTGTGAAACCCCATATCTTACTAGTGCTTGTTTCAGATGATTTCCATTTTTCCGCTATGTATTCGTTCAAAAATAGGATAATGCTCTCTCTCTCTCTCTCTCTCTCTCTCTCTCTCTCTCTCTCTTTACGAACGAACTGATAGAGCTACGTTACAACCCTTCCATCCCCAAAGACTTTTACTTGAGTGAATTATTCTAACCTAACGATGATTCATAACCCCTGTTCAGTGTCAAAGTGAAGTCAGATTGGAAGGACGATTTGGTTGAGGAAGCTCCCTAACACTCTTCCCTAAGCGATTTATCTTGTTATGCCTTACTCTCCTCTTCTGTGCTACATAAATCCTTCCAAGGTCGATTTGATTCATATCTAATCCCGTGTTCTCGTAAGTAAGCTTCCTAACACCTTTTTCTAAGCGATTTATTTTGTTATACCTTACTTTCCTCTTCTGTGCTACATAAATCCTTCCAATATTGCCATACTCTGGATATGTAACATACAGAAGGATATTAACCAGCCATATCCAAAACTAAATCGCTAAGGAAGAGGTGTTAGAGAGCTTCCTTAACAAGCTCCCTAAGGCTTAAAGTTGTAGTATTTGCCCAGTCCTGTCGTGTGAAAACAAACTACCTATTAAAGAGTGTTAAGAGTGAAGAGGTTGACAGAAGAGGGAGAGGGAGACCGAGAACGAGATAGATGAGAGACTGTGTGAGGGAGGAAGGTGGGGTATCGTGGGAACAGAAGTCGTTGATTAGTAGGGACAAATGCATGGGTTTTATTACAACGCTTTGAGAGTTGTGATTTAGTTCTGAGAGAGAGAGAGAGAGAGAGAGAGAGAGAGAGAGAGAGGGAGAGAGAGGGAGAGAGAGAGAGAATTACAGATAACATCACCAGTCAATAGTTCCTTTACACTGTCTCAAAACCCTGAAGACCTAATGGGATCATACCAAATTAAGAACAATATTAATCACTCAAATCTATAGTCCTTTCACCTTATCTTGGCCCAAATTTTTGTCCTTTTGTAGCTCACTTCACGTAGCTCAGTGGGGGAACCAATACCACGGCTCTACATCCATTCCATAGCACTTCTTCGTGACTAGCAAAGATTCTAATGGAAAAATTATTGTTACAGACTAGCATTCAAGGTGGAAAGATGTCAATTTAAGTCTAGTAAAATAAATCAGTCCTATACTCCTTTTACCCTAACGTGGCCTAATATTACCATCTCTCCATCCTACAGCTCAACATTCTTGACGGAGAGGTGGCAGCGTTACTACACCCAGTTAAAGTGAAAAGGGTATAGGCTAACTTTTTTGCCACTTCCTCTATCCAGACTTCCTTCCGTATTCTCGTCAGGTAAGCAGGCTCCTTAACACAGTTTCCTGAGCGATTTATTTTCCAAACTACTCATTAACATCCCCTGGTTTGCCTCTAATGTTTTCTCAGTCTTGACATAGATTGCATGAATAACACACAAGAATAGAGTAACGGAGCAGAATCAGAAATAAGTCGGTTTGGCATGAAAAACACAACAATAGTGTAACGGAGCAGAATCAGGAATACATACGTAAGGCATAACACACAAGAATATAGTAACGGAGCAGAATCAGTAATAAATCGATATGGCATAACACACAAGAATATAGTAACGGAGCAGAATCAGTAATAAATCGGTAAGGCATAACACACAAGAATATAGTAACGGAGCAGAATCAGAAATAAATCGGTAAGGAGGTGTTGAGTAAGCTTCCCAACCTCACTAGAAAATCGTCCTTCGTGTTCCTCTCAAAGGCTGGCTTATCTAGGTCGAGTTCAAGGTAAGAGTTTTATGGGGAAGACTAATCAGGGAGACAGAGGGTGTGTCGCGTGTGTGTCCGTGGGAAGGGTGTGTGTGGGGTGGGGAGTGGGGGAGTGAGTGAGTGAGTGTGTGTGTGTGTGTGTGTGTGTGTGTGTGTGTGTGTGTGTGTGTGTGTGTGTGTGTGTGTGTGTGTGTGTGTGTGTGTGTGTGTGTGTGTGTGTGTGTGTTTGATATTATTATTAAATACCAAGCACAGACAAGCTGTTAAGTAATTTGTCTGTCTACACATCACTGTCTAAACTGTCTGTGGTCTCTACTTTCCATCCGCTCATCCATCCATCTGTCTATCAGTCTGTCAATCAATCAGTTAGTCTCTCTGTCCATCCATCTACCAATCCATACCAAAAGAATCCCCATAAACATTGAACACTGAGATATATATTTATTTAATCTCTCTCCAGACGGTTTTATTCAGCTTGCAAAATACTCTTGGAACTGGAGGGGTTAGAAACAGATTTAATATAACCTTTAAAGTATGAATGGAATTTCTGAAGCTCAAGAAAATCGTCTGGTAGAAAGAATATGTTTACCTTGTTATACTCTTACCTGACAAATAAACTTGACAAATATACCCGGCTTATGATATATCTGACAAATATACTTGACAGACATACGTGGCATATATACCTGACAAATATACCGTGTTATACTCTTTCCTGACAGTTATCCCTAACCCCTTACAGCTCAGTTGATGGCCAGGTGTAGTCAAAATGGAAGGCTAATTTATCTATACTTCTTTCATTCTTATTTGGCCTAAAATTGCCATTCCTCCTTCTTAAATGCTGGATTGTAACGGGAGATTAACACTAGAATATGTTGCTAGTTACGAAGAAGTGCTATGTAAAGGACGAAAAGCCACTGAGCTATGTGAAAGTAGCTACAAAAGGACGAAGATCTGGGCCAAGTTAGAGCAGACGTAGTATAGTTACCAAGGAGATTTATTCCTACCTCATAACAAAAACATCATATTTCATGGACCACGATTTTGTATTCAAACTGGAGGGTTGTTTTGACTGCAACCAAGGAGACTCATTCCTACCTCATAAATTAAGATTCATTAAATATCATACAGCCACGATTTCGTATTCAGAATGGAGGATTGTTTTGACCAGTAACCAAGGAGACTCATTCCTACCTTAACTATAGCTCATCAAAATTCACACAACCACGATTTGTATGTAGACTGGGGAAGTAATTTGACTAGTAACCAAGGAGACTCATTCGTACCTCATATCTAAAGCTCAGTGATCCAGTCCTGTCGCGTGAAAACAAGGCGACTATAGAAAGGACGTCCTCTGAATTCTAGCGATTAATTCTGATGGGAGGAGAATGGTGGTCTATTGGTTAGCTCATCGAACTCGCAACTGGAAGAACCCGAGGTCGAATTTTTGGACCGGTCAGACTCTAAGACCAAGTTCGTTTCTCTCTTCGTCCGTATTTCCCCAGCAGGATAATTAGGGACGTGGCTATAACACTGACTACTTAGGGTCATGTTGAAGATGAAGGGGGTTTGTGAAGGTGACTGTTTTAATTACCCACGTGTAGTTAATAGGCGATACTCTAAGTCTCTCAAACTAACACTCCCCCCCTCCTCTCTCTCTCTCTCTCTCTCTCTCTCTCTCTCTCTCATCCTTGGTCTACCCTTCCTCCTTTCCTCCTCACCCCCAACTCTCTCATTTCTCTTAATCCCTTCATCTCATCCTCGGTCTTCCCCTCTTTCTTCTCTCCTCCCACCTCCTCCTTTCCCTCTCCGCCCCACTCACACACAGTCCTCTAGTCAGTCTCTAATTCACCACACTCTCCACATGCTCAAAACCCTCTTCTAGTCAGCCTCTTATTCACATCCACATCAACACCACGACGCTCCTTTACTTCTTCATTTGTCTGTCTGTCTCCCCATTGAACTGCACATCCTCCTCTGCGTACTTTCTCTATATTCTGTTCTTAACGCATGCACACAGGCGATTCATGCAGCATAGTGGAGAAATTTCTAAAGGCAGAGGTTAGAACTAGCCATCAAACTTACTATACTACTTGGTCAGCGATTCTTAAGCTTCATGTATTGATCTAAGGGTAGATAGATAGATAATAGATAGATAGATAGATAGGCAGATCGATAGATAGAAGACATCCTTGTACATTAATCTGAGAGGTGAGGGATGGCTGGAGGTGTAAATTATCACTAATACTTGATAGTTATAGATAGATAGATAGATAGATAGGTAAATAGATAGATAGATAAAAGACATCCTTTTGCATTAATCTGAGACGAGAAGGATGGCTGGAGGTGTAAATTAATACCACTCATACCCCTCTTCACATCAAAGCTCTCTCCCCCTTTCTTTCGCCGTATAACATGGGAAATCATTATGAGACGAAGCATTTTAGGGTGCTGACGTGTGACTGGTGTGTGTGTGTGTGTGTGTGTGTGTGTGTGTGTGTGTGTGTGTAATACTGACAGTGCCTGGAGCCGTCAACAACCCGCCAGGTAAGCCATAAAGATCTGGTACGCTCATCAACTTGGTTTTTAATTGCAGTACCGTGTCACCTCCCCCCTCCCCTCCACTCTCAACCCCCCCTCTCTCTCCATGCCCTTTACTTCCTCCCCAACTCCCCCTTTCCTCCTCCTGTCCCCCTCCCCTCCCCCTAACTCAGCGTTTCTTAACCTTTTCCGACCTTATCACCCCACTATAATAAGGTGTCAGTCCAGCACCCCTTTACACCTGGTTACTGGCACTACAGTTGCTACACTACTGCAGGGTTAAAGTAAAGTGAAGTACTGCCTAAAAATTTATTTTATATTCTCAAAAAAAAAAAATCAATGATGCCAATAATAAGCAAAACCAATAAGAAAAAATAATAATGCAGCATTTTCCAGCACCCTCTAAAATTGATTTCAGCACCCCTGGGGTTGCTAGCACCCCAGGTCAAGAAACGCTGCTCTAACGCCTTCCCTTCCTCTCTTCTCCCCACCTCCTCCTATTCCTTTCAACTTTTCCCCCCCCTCTCTCTCTCTCATTCTTCCATCGAGAGAGACAGATAGACAGACAGAGAAAGGGGGAACTGAAAAAGGAAAGAGAGGTAAGGAAAGACAGAGGAGGGGGGACTAAAATAGAAAAAAAGGAATGAAAAAAAGAAAGAAAACTAGAATATCAAAGAGAGGAGAAGAGGGGGGAGGGTGTCAGTCGACCAGAAAGAGAAAATATCCTCTAAAATATCTTCTCTGGAAACGACGTGACTCATTTTTGCCAGTCAGTTGTGTTAATGAAGCCCTGTGGATATGTATAGAGTAGTACCCCCTCCCACCCAACCACCTCCTCGTATTCTATGACGACAATGCCCTGGTTTGTGTATATTTATTTACGTGCTGTGTATTTGGGTCTCTCTCTCTCTCTCTCTCTCTCTCTCTCTCTCTCTCTCTCTCTCTCTCTCTCTCCCTGAAATTTTTCCCTATCCCATAATCTCTCTCTCTCTCTCTCTCTCTCTCTCTCTCTCTCTCTCTCTCTCTCTCCCACTTAGTGAAATGAGCCACATCACCACCACCACCACCACCACCACCACCACCATCATCATCATCATCACCACCTTCATCAACATCATCATCATCCCAGTCTTTATCCTCTCTCAGTATCCCGTGTGTCTCTTCTCATTCACTGGATAAACTCTGGTTCGCAAAGATCAGGTGTACTAAACCGACCCGATATATTCTTCCTCACGTACTTGCTGATTTTGTATAGGGTCCCTATGTGATAAAACCAGCGTTATATTTATTGCACAGAATGACAGAGACAGTGGCTATTTTAGGGGGTGGCCTGGGGTGGCCACGGCCGCACATGAAATCTCATTGGCCACCCCTGTGGCCACCCCAGATGTGATAGGTAGTTGGCCAAGTTCATCATGACAATTGGGTGGGACAAACGCTGGTCATTTAACACCACTTTCTTCTTCCTTTTCGTTAGGCAGTTCCTAATCCAT
>NC_137069.1:32711459-32742695 GCF_032717465.1 Coenobita brevimanus
TCATCATCATCATCATCACTGTTATCCCAAGTTCCCACGTCATGCATAATGTGGAGAAAAACCCAAGAGGAAAAAAAATTGACAAATGACTTTTTACCGTGAAAAAAAAAAAAAAAAAAGATCTTTCTTCAAAAGCGCCCGCCTCAAAAAAAAAAACAAAAAAAAAAGCTGGCAGAGAGAGAAGAAATGGTTAAGGAGTTGGTGGAAGCAGTCTTTGGGGGAAATACTTTCATCATTATCATTATCATCATCATCAGTTATTATCATCATCATTCCTTCCCAGTTCATCATCATCATCATCATCATCATCATCATCGTCGTTATTTATCCCATGTTCCCACATCGCACACATACCGTACATACACACACACACACACACACACACACACACACACACACACACACACAAATCGGTTCCAAGATTATAAACGAAATCTTAAAAAAAAAAAAGTCTTCTCTCAAAAGCACAGAAAAAAAAACAAAAAGACTAGAAAAAAAGATCCCAAGAAGACTAGGAAAAAGATCCCCAAAAAAATATTAGGAAGAAAGACCTCCCAAAAAGACCTCCCAAAAAGACCTCCCAAAGTCCCTCAAAAGACTGCAATAAAAAAAATCCAAAAAAACACCCCAAAAGGCTATAAAAAGTCTCCAAAAAAAAGTCTAGGAAAACAGTGGTCCCCCAAAAAACACCAAGAAAAAAAGACCCCCAAACAGACTGGAAAAAAATACTCCCAAAAAAGACTAGGGAAAAAACAACAAAGATTAGGAAAAAAGACTCCCAAAAATACCAAGGAAAAAAACACCTCCAAGAAGATTAGGAAAAAAGGCCCCCCAAAACGACCCCAAAAAGAACCCCCAAAAAGACTAAAAGACCCCTAAAAGTCTAGAAAAAAAGACCCTCCAAAAGTCTAGGAAGAAAGACCCCAAAATGGCTATGAAAAAAGATCCCCGAATGACTAGGAAAAAAGATCCCCAAAAAGACTAGGAAAATAAAAACCAAAATGACTAGGAGAAAAGACCTCTAAAAAGACTAGGAAAAATACCCCAAAAAAGTATAGGGAAAAAAAGACACCAAGAAAAGTATAGAAAAAAAGACCCCAAAGAAGACACCCCTAGAAGACACCCCAATAAAAAGACTAAGGAAAAAAGAACCAGGAAAAAGGAGTGAGTAAGAGGGTTAAGGAGCTGCAGTGGAGGGAGTTTCTTGGTTGGGTCTTGAGCGGCTTCTTTAAGGAATGTGGGAATTATGTTAAGTTCATCCGGACCGGCAAGACGCTCATTACAGATTGGGGAGGAGGGAAAGGGGGAGAATGGGGGATGGTGTGGGGGGAATGAGTGTGGGAGGTTGAGGGGTGAGGGAGAAGGAGAGATGGGTAACGGTGAAAGAGGGGATGATGTGAAGAGGATGGGGGTGGAGGATGAGGTAGGGGGAGGAGGGGGGGATGATGTGGGGGAGAATGGAGGCGGAGGATGGGATAGGGGATGGGGGTGGAGGAGAAGGGGGAGATGGGAATGGGGTGAGAGAGGAGGGAAAAAAGGAAAGGAAAGTGAGGCTGGCGAGAAAGGGGTATGATTAGGGGGACGATGGGGTATGGGGGAGGAAGAAGAGGGAATGATGCAGGAGAGGATGAGGTAGGGGGGACTGACGGTGAGGGAGAAGGGGAGATAGAAATGGGGTGAGAGGAGGAGAGGAGGAAAGGGAAATGGGAGTGGGTGAGAAGAGGTCGGGGAGGATAAAAATGAGTGGGGAGATATGTGGGTGAGGGATAATTATCAGGGCAGGGGGAGAGGGGGCAGGGGGAGGAAGGGTGTGCAATGGGAAGGTGAGGGTAGACTGACGGGGTGGGGAGAAGGAGTGGGAGGAAATAATCTGAGGTGTAGGGAGTGGAAGGAGGAAGAGAGAGTGAGGAGAAGGAGGGTGGAGAAAGATATGAGTGGAAGGGGTTGTGGGGGTAATGGGAGGGATGTGAGGATGATTTGATAGGAGAGGAAGTTGAGGGGAGAGGGGTTGGAGAACGAGGGTAAGGGAGGGAGAAAGAAAAGTGGTAGAAAAATAGGGAAAGTGGTAAGGTGGGGAATGATATGAGGGGAAGGTGACTTGAGGAGAAAAGGTGAGGTAGGGGGAAGATGGGGGAGTATGGGAGTGATTTGAAGGGGAGGGGGAGAGAGGGGAGTGAGGGGAGGGGAATGAAGGAAGGAGGGAGTGGGGAGGAGGGGTGAGGGTGTTGGTGATTTTAGGTGGGAAGGAGTGTTGGCCATACTGTAAGAGGGGAATGATTTTAGGGGAAAGAGGGAGGGTGAGGAAGAGGGAAGGGTGAGGAATGTTTTGAGAAGAGGGGACTGGAAGGAAAAAGAGAGAATGTGGAGAAGATACTGGGGAGGGAGAGGAATGGTGTGAAGGGAGAGAGGCTGGTATAAGAAATGGAGTTGCTGGTGATGGTGGAAGGTTAGGGGGGGAGGGTGAGGAAAGGTGAGGGGGTGAAGGAGAGGGTGGGGAAGAGGGACTGTAATGTGAGGGGAGGGGAATGATACTAGGAAGGTAAAGGAGGATGGCTATGGAGGGAGAGAGGACAGGAAGGGTGGGGGAGTGGGACAGGAGGTGGGGAAAAATAGTGAGACGAAAGAAAAATCTGAGGAGAGAGGAACTGGGGGCAGGGAGAGTGAGGGATGATGATAAAGATTGAATTGGAAGGGTGTGTCTGAGTGGTGTGTGTCTTGCGTCGTCTATGTTTTGCTAGCTAGATTTCCGTGTCTCTGTGTTGCTTAGTGTGTTTCTGAGTGCGGGGTGTGTGTTGCATAGTTTGTGTTGATTAGTGGTTGGTGTCACTGTCAGATCTGATGTTTTACAGTGTCTCTTATGAGTTTTGATAGTCTCTGTTTGTGTTGTAGTGATGACTTGTGAGACTTAATGGTGTGTGTGTGTGTGTGTGTGTGTGTGTGTGTGTGTGTGTGTGTGTGTGTGTGTGTGCTGTATAATTTCAGAGTTCTTTGATTACATTTTGTGTTGAGTGTGTTTGTTATGCGATGATGTGTGTGTGTGTGTGTGTGTGTGTGTGTGTGTATGTGTGTGTGTGTGTGTGTGTGTGTGTGTGTGTGTGTGTGTGTGTGTGTGTGTGTGTGTGTGTGTGCTGTATAATTTCAGAGTTCTTTGATTACATTTTGTGTTGAGTGTGTTTGTTATGCGATGATGTGTGTGTGTGTGTGTGTGTGTGTGTGTGTGTGTGTGTGTGTGTGTGTGTGTGTGTGTGTGTGTGTGTGTGTGTGTGTGTGTGTGTGTGTGTGTGTGTGTGTGTGTGTGTGTGTGCTGTATAATTTCAGAGTTCTTTGATTACATTTTGTGTTGAGTGTGTTTGGTATGCGATGGTGTGTGTGTGTGTGTGTGTGTGTGTGTGTGTGTGTGTGTGTGTGTGTGTGTGTGTGTGTGTGTGTCTTGAGAGAGTATTGCATCACCCGCGTTGCGTTGCGATTCATAAGAATGTTGCACTTTTGCAGTTTCTAAGCATCATTACTGTGAGTGACTGTGTTGCAATGTGTATTTGAGTCTTTACCTGCTCTGTCTGTGTATCTCTCTGCCAGTCTGTCTATTTGTCTGTCACTACCGATCTGTCTGACTATCCCTCTACCTGTTTGTTTGTCTCTGTATCTGTCTATCTCCCTTTCTGTTTATCTATCAGTTTGTCTAGGTGTCTATCTTTATCTACCTACCTACTTGCTTACCTAGCTATTTATGTATGTATGAATGTATGTATATATGTATATGTATCTATGTCTCTGTGTTGATGTATCTACTGATCAGTCTCTGTCTGTCTATATCAATCTGTCTTATCTATCTATCTACTCCATACTGTACACAGTAGCCTATCATCAGCGCACGTGATCTCTCTCAAACTTAATACAACCATCAGCCTTTAACAGGAAAATAAAGATACTGAGATACTTAACAGATGCCTGAAAAACAGTGAGATACTTAATAGATACTTAACAGTTACTGAGATTGATAACAGATACTTAACAGGTACTTATCAGCTACTTCAAATACTTCACAGGCTCTACTTAACCCCCTCCAATATCACAGTCTCCTCTGAGCTGAAAACTATTTTCAGTCTCCTCTGAGCTGAAAAATATAATCTGATTGTTGCAAGAATTGGTTATATATATATAAAAAAAAATCGTCTTATAAAAGGGACTGACAAAGCATATTTCTGTGTCCCTCATCCATAGAAATTTTTCATGTTAACTAAATAAAGCTAACTGACAGAAGCAAAGAACGGTGGAGTGTAATCTGCCTTCCTTTGATTAGATTACTGTATGTTGCGTATTTGAGTCCGAGTGTTGCATGAGTGTTGCAGCGTTGTCTCATAAATATTGGAGCGTTGCATGATGTGTTTTAAGTGTTGAATTATTGAATCGAGTGTTGAAGTGTTATACTATTACTGTGTGTGTGTGTGTGTGTGTGTGTGTGTGTGTGTGTGTGTGTGTGTGTGTGTTTCGTTAGATTACTCGTGTGTGTCCAAGATCAGTATTCTCGTCGGTTAAGGAAGCTCCCTAACATTTCTTCCTAAGCGACTTATTTTGCTCATTACACTTACTGTCTTACTCTCTGTTACATAAACCCTTCAAATATCGCCACACTCTGCATCAATAACGTAGAAAAGGATATTAACCAGGCCTGGACAAAATAATTCGCTAAGGGAAAGGTGTTAGGGAGCCTCCTTACCCGACGAGAATACGAACCCAAGTCCTGCATGAAGTTCTCCTGCTTGCCAGTATGTTCCAGTGTTGCTTGATTGTTGCAGTGTGTTGTGTGGGTGTTGTAGTATGCGTGAGTGTTGTTAGATCCGTTTCTGAGTGTTGCATTAAGTTCCTCCGTTTGCTCGAGTGTTGCAGTGTTGCGTGTGTGTTGCAATATTGAGTGAATGTTGCGTGGGTGTGTTACTTCATTAGCCAGAGTAGTGTTGCCTGAAAATTGCCTGAGTCCTGTGGCGTTCCTTGAGTGTTTCAATGTTGAGTGTTGTAGTGTTGTGTGGGTGTTGCAGTCCTGTGTCTTGCAGTGTAGCGTGGGTGTTTCAGTGTTGTGTTAAAGAGCTGGATGGGTGTTGCAGTGTTGCGTGGGTGTTGCAACGTTCCATAGATATTACAGTGTTACGTGGGTGTTGCAGTGTTGCGTGAGTGTTGCAGTGCTGTGTGTTGTAGTGTTGCGTGGGTGTTTCAGTGTTATGTTGAAGAGTAGCGTGGGTGTCGCAGCGTTGCACAGATATTGCTGTGTTGCGTGGGTGTTGCGATGTTGCGTGGGCGATGCAGTGTTATGTGTTGCAGTGATGAGTGTGTACTTCAGTGTTATGTTGCAATGTTACGTGTGTGTTTCAGTGCTATTTTGCAATGTTGCATGTGTGTTGCAGTGTTGCGTGGATGTTGCAATCTTTCGTGGTGTTGGACGGGTCTGTGTTACTTCGGTAGACAAAGTGGTTGAGTGAATTCTGGCTTCGGTTAGCTCGATTACTGGTGTGTTGCATCGTCAGTGTCCTGGAGTGTTGCATCAGTGTTTATTCGTTGCGTATTGTGTCCTTGTTAAGTGTTGCAGTGCGGCAGTATTGCACAGTTGAAACACTGCATCGTTCTGTCTCCTTAATTCTGGAGCATTGCGTTGTCCAAGTATTGCAGTGTTGCATATCTAAATGGTGTGGTGTATGAGTGAGTGTGTTGCAGTGCTCATTAAGTGACTTCAGTGTTCCTTATAGTAGGAGTGTTGCAGCATGATGCGTGAGTGTTGCAATGTTCCCTAAGTGTTGAAGTGTCGCTTAAGTGTTGTAGTGTTGCCTGAGTATTGCCGTGTTGCTTGGATATTAGTGTGTTGCTCGGGTGTTGCTGCGTTGCGTGGATGTGTGACGTGTGTGTGACATCAGTAGGGAGAGTGAAGTGTTGTCTGAGTATTGCGTAAGTGTTGCATGAGTGTTGCAGTATTGCCTGAGTGTTACAGTCTGTTATATGGGTGTTAGAGTGTTGTCTGAATGTATGGCGCGCGTGTGTTGCTTCTTTAGGAAGAGATGTGGAATGTTGCCGGGAAATTGAGTGAGTGTCGTAGTGTACTATGAGTGTTGCAGTGTTTCCTTGAGTGTTGTAGCGTTGCGCGAATTTTGCAGTGTTACCTGAGTGTTCCTGAGTGTTGCGTGAGTATTGCAGTGTATAAGTGAGTGTTGTAGTGTTGCGTGAATGATGCAGAGTGTTGAGTGAGTGTTGCGGTGTTGCGTGAGTGTTGCATTGTTGCAGAGTATGAAGTGAATGTTACAGTGTTATGTGAATGTTGCAGCGTTTCCTGATGGTTTCCTAAATGTTGCAGAGTATTGACGGGTGTTGCAGAGTTGCCTGAGTGTTGCTGAGTATTGTGTGAGTGTTGCAGAGTATTCTGTGAGTGTTGCGGTGCATTGAGCGAGTGTTGCACTGTTGCCTGAGTATTGCAGAGTATTGTATGTGTTGCAGTGTTGCTTGATTGTTGCAGAGTATTGTGTGAGTGTTGCGATGTATTGAGCTAGTGTTGCAGTGTTGCGTTAATGTTGCAGAGTATTGAGTGAGTGTTGCAGAGTTGCCTTAGGGTTGCAGAGTATTGTGTGAGTGTTGTAGTATTGCGTGAATGTTGCAGAGTATTGAGCAAGCATTGCTGAGTATTGTGTGAGTCTTGCAATGTTGCTTGAATGTTCCAGAGTATTGTGTGAATGTTGCGGTGTATTGAGCGAGTGTTGCAGTGTTGCGAGTGTTGCAGAGTACTGCGTGAATGTTGCAGAACATTGTGTGTGTTGCAGTGTTGCCTGAGTGTTGCTGAGTATTGTGAGTGTTACAGAGTATTATGTGTGTTGCAGTGTTGCGTGAGTGTTGCAGAGAATTGTGTGAGTGTTGCAGTGTTGCGTGAGTGTTGCAGTGTTGCGTGTGTGTTACTTGGTTAAGCAGAGTGGTGGAGTGTATTCTGGCCTGGTGTAACTACAGCCTCTCGTGGTTGGCCTCCTGGTGGAATTGGACAGCAGCAGTTCCTTAATTTGGGTGATGAGCAGACCCACCTGTTACGCTAAGTGGTGGTGACGGACGAGGCGGGGTGATTAGGGGGAGGAACCGAGGGGGAGGAGGGGGTATGGTGTGGAGGTGAAGATGATGAATGATGATAAAACGGGAAAATGTGTTGGTGAGGGTGGTATGTGCAGTATACTGGTAATGGGGATGATGATGTTGGTGAAGGGATAGATTTGTGATGGAAAAGGTGATGCTGATGATTTCTTCATTTGTGTGATGAACAGACCGACTTGTTACTCTAAGTAGTGGTGACGGAGGGGGTTGGTGGTAATAAACTGAAGGGGAGATGTGGTGGTGAGGTGTGGAGGTGATGGTGATGAGAAAGGGTTGTGAACAGAAACATGGTGATGGCGGTGGTGGTGGTAATGATGATGAACAAAGAAAATGCGGTGGTGGTGATAATGATGATGATTATAATAAATATGATGATTATGGAAATATAGTGACGGTCAGGGTGATTGTGGTGGTGATGATGGTGCGAAGAATAATAGTTGTGATGAGGATGTGATGTGGACACAACGGTTCCGTAATTTGGGTGATGAGCAGACAGACTTGTTACTACAAATGGTGTTGGCGGCCTGCTTGGGTGATGATGATGATGTTGAACGGAGAGGCGGATACGAGTGAGGGTGGTGGTGAACGGAGATGGTGAGGGTTGTGATGAAGAAATGATGATGTTAGGTGGAAAGCTGTGGTGGAGTTAGTGATGATGAAAAGGGAGCTATGGTGGTGAAGATGAGGGTATGATGATGTGGAATGATAATGAATGGAGAAGTGATGATGATGATGATGATGATGATGATGAACGGAGAAAGAATAGTGATGAAGGTGACGATGATGATGATGATGATGATGATGACGATGATGATGATGATGACGATGATGATGTTGAACAGGATAGATACTGTGGTGATATTGTAGTCTTAGTGCAGGTGTGCTGATGTGAATGGATGATGGTGAGGAACGTAGTTAAAATATTGTTGACAGTGATGAAGGGAGGAGCTCTGGTGATGATGGTGAGGTTGTGATGGTGATGTGATGGTGAGCAGACGGACTTGTTACTGTCTGTGGTGATGACAGTGGGCGCGACTGATGATGATGAGTGAAGTGGAAATGTGGTGAAGATGTGGAGTTGACTGGGAGGGTGTGGAGATGAGAGGGTGATGATGATGATGACGATGATCGTAGAAGAGTCAAGGTTGAAGGGTGTTGTGGTAATGACGATGATGATGATGGGCCTCAAGTGTTGGGTGTAGTGATGAGGATGGCGGAGAGCTGGTGAAGTGAGGATGATGATGCTAATTGGGGGTTTGGTGAGGATGAGGTAGTAGTAGTAGTAGTAGTAGTAGTTGTTGTTGTTGTTGTTGTTGTAATCGTAGTAGTAAAGTAACCCCGGTTTATTTGGCCGAGCAGACCCATCAACCACAGGCAAACAACTGCCCCTGCAGGGCCATTCCGTGCAGTGAACCAATGTTCCATTGCGCTGCAGATCGCCTTGCCACAGCCAGGCCTGGGGAAAAGTACGGAAGTTTAGTTCCTGGATGGACGCCTCATTTGCGTCTTTCCATCTAGTTAACAGGGACACCATGGTAGGCTACACATCACCCCGTTATTTGGTTTATGATTACCACCCAGGAGTGTAAATGGTTAATTGGGTTACAGGAAACCATTAGTTTTGTCACTCAGAGTAGAGTCAGCTTACAAAGAAGTAGACAGCACTACATGAAATGAATGGATGATAGTCGCCACCACCTATAAGTATGCAGATGTGGTTATGTGAATGAGTACTGGTAGTGTTGATGGTGATGATGATGAAAAGATAAGTGGTGGCGTGATGTGTTGTGATGCAAAATGATGATGATGATGATGAGAGAGATCTGGATGTGATGAGGAGAGTTGTAGAAATGGTCCTTTAATATGAGTGAGGAGCAGATGGATGGGGTGAGTGATGATGATGATGATGCAGTGGTAATGATGAAAAGAGATACCGTGGTAAAAGTATGGTGGTGATGCTGCAACTGATGACGATGCGGATAACGACGACGGTTTTGTGATGATGATGATGATGATGATGATGTACGGAGCCCTAGTGATGGGGTGGTGACGAGTAGTCAGGGAGGAGAGGCGGGTGGTGGTGGTGGTGGTGAAGATAATAATGAGCGTGGCGGGGGAGGAAGGTTTTAGCCCAGTCAAACAAGGCGAGACTGATATGCATAATAGATGGTGATGGAAAGTGATGATGATGATGACTGAGGTGGCCGTGAAGATGAAAACGACATAGATGGTGATGACATGGGCCGGTAATGATGATGATGGTAATGATGGATTTAGACGTGATAATGTGATGATGACTGTGATGATCATGATGATGATTGTCATGAATTTGCCAAATTGTGTTTTTATGCAAATTCATGACACTGTGTTATTATGGGAACGCAAGATGCATTAGTGAAAAAAACAGAAATATTCGCTCAGCTAACTGTCCCTACATTGCTCCAATCGGGATTGTTCTCAAAACGTTCGTTTTTGTTTCACTAATGGTTGTTTTTATACACTTCCTTGGCGCATAACTGAGTGATACATTTGTGTATTTATCGTTCCCTCACCCTACCTCTTTAGTCGTTAAGCTAAGCCACGACTACTTCCGGTGATCATGTATTGTTTTGCGGCTGGTGAGAACATTAGACAGTTGGTGTAGTGCTGCCACGGGAGGAGGAGCTGCGGAACAGTGCTAAGCAGAAGACCCCCATCTTGCGACTTATCACCCAGTCTCTAGCAGTTCTACAACCCTCATCTCTCCACCGAATTGGTGATCGGCAGCAGTGGACGTCAGCAGTGCGCAGTCTGAGTAGCAGTGCCGCCCAGTCTCTTCGCAGCCACGACTCCATTTTCTCCACTAACCAGGATTTTCTTTCTGTGTTTTCTAGGCTTAAGAGTATTAGTTAGTTGTCTGATTGAGTGATTACTCGTTTAAGTTATCCTATAATGTAAGAGTTCATTTTGTTTGTAATTAATAAATTTACAGTTCTTTTCTTTGGCCTTAATTAAATGTAAGAATCCTGTTTCATTTCTCCATATTGTGCTTACTTTAGTTTGCTACTCCCAGTTTCCACATGCTTCCTATATTGATCACAACTGATAGTTAAGCCAGTTCTTTCATACTAATTCATAAAACCGTTTGTGCCAGCCAGGAGTTAGCACCAGCAAGAATCTGTCTTTATTAGTACTAATTCTCGATTGTCAAGAGTAGGACACTTTCTTCAGAGGCCAACAGTATCAACAATTCAGCATTCGTGAGTGATTAGTCTCAGCTGTGTAGCCTACTGTTGAGAGTATTAATATAATTCTCGTCTTCAAAATATCGGCGAAGTAAGCCAGAAAAGTGTAAAACTTATTACTATATTTCATAAGTCGATAGGCAGCGTACCAGTGGTGACTCCTTTATTCTGCCATAAGTAGTGGAGATATATTCGGTATATTTCTTTTTCTACCTTGACAACCGACGATTTATTTGCAATTTATTCATATTTCATTTCCCTCCTTGACAGTGTTGATGGCAATGGATGTGGTGACAGTAGTAGTAGTAGTAGTAGTAGTAGTTGTTCCCTATGCAGTCTGGCCGAACAGCCTCGAGTCCCTTTGGAAGGCCATGGCCGAGACAGGGCTTTCCCACAGAGCTCTCAAAGAGTGTATGTTGTATTGTTAGCGTAAGTGATTGTGTGCAATGCAGTCTTCCATAATGTGCTTAATAGTATGGGGTGCTGTGTTGCATCCTGGACAGGCATCAGCGACAGAGTCATCCAGTCTCTTCTGGTAGCTTAAGAGGGCTGGATGGTGCCCACATCTCAGCCTGGCCAGGTGGACCCTGTTCTCTCGAGGGAGATAGGATTCAGAAGGGTGGATGTCAGGAGGCCGTGCATGCAGCTGTGTGTTGCCTTTAAGTGACTGAATGGAGTGGCGAGTGATCTGAGTGTGGATATGCTTCTGGAAGCTGGTCTGAGGTGAGCGAACAGGGAGAGATGACAGTATTTGTGTATGGTATCGTGTGCTGGGTGTTGTTTTGATGTTCCTTGGTGTGGGTGGATGTGCTGCCATGTAACATAGTGGATGTTGTGGGTTTGTGGAGGCTGCAGCAAGAAACTGGGTGCCTCTCATGTCTAGGTGATCCTTGACTTTGAGGACTTTGGTTTCTTGATGTACGTGGTCTGTGGGTGTAGTAGCTGTGCAGCCGTGTGATTATTTTTAGGGCCTTGTTCTGTATGGTCTGTAGAATGTTGTAGTGTGTTTTGGTGAGGTTAGGAGCCCAGGCAGGGCTTGCATAATTCATCACTGAACGTATGTACAGTATTGTTTGTATACTGTAGTGGTGGTTTCTTTGTTGTGTCCGAATGTTGTATGGTCAAGTGACCTCAAGGCATTGAGTCTTCGTGTTATTTTATTTTTAATGTTTGTGATGTGTTGTTTAAATGACATTAATGTACTGTATGTTACACCGAGGATTTTTTTTGTGTGTGGTAGGGGAGTGTTGTTTATGGTGAGGTGTGGGATGTGACTGTGTTCTGCTGTCCAGTTTGTGAGAAGGGTCACTGTAGATTTGGCTGGGGCTATTTTGAGCCTGTTTTGTGATGAACCATTCGTGTAGTGTGTTGAGGTAAGGTTGAATGGTGTGTGAAGCTGTGTTTACGTTTTGGTGCGTACATGTATGTGTCATATCATCTGCATAGTAAGCTATGTGTATCTGTGGGGTGTGGGATGTGGGTATGTCGTGCATGTATAGGTCTGTAAGAAGGGTGTTTGTGGAGTGTAGTGGCCTAAAGGCATGTTGTGACTGGGCTAGGGGAATGTGAAGTGTGACTAGTTGTAGTACCAGTCGTTCAGTGACTTTACAGGGGCTGCAGAGGAGTGTGATGGGGCGGTATGAGAAGGGTAACGTGGGGTCTTTGTTGAGTTTAGGGATAGTGATGATAATGCCATGCTTCC
The DNA here is from genome assembly GCF_032717465.1 of Coenobita brevimanus. Lineage (NCBI taxonomy): Eukaryota > Metazoa > Arthropoda > Malacostraca > Decapoda > Coenobitidae > Coenobita > Coenobita brevimanus. Next base: position 32,723,499 of record NC_137069.1, read on the forward strand.
AGATGCTGAGTATTATGTTGTGTGAGTAGCTGTAGTTTGATATGTTGGTGAGTGCTTGTATGCCTTGTGGTCCAAGGTGTTTAAGGTGAATGTTGCTTATGTTGTCTGGTCCACAGGCAGATGAGTGCTTGAGGTTATTAATGATGTGCTTCGTCTGGTTGTAAGTGGAAGGTGCGTAGTCTGGGTCTGTGGGGAACTGTCTCTTACGTCGGATGTTACGTCGGTCTTCGGGATGGGGGTTTAGATGGCTGACTTGTGAAGTGATTGATGAGAGTGTTTGCTTGTTGTTTGTTTGAGGGTATGGTGTCTGTTGTTGTGATGGCAGCGTGTAATTGTGTGGTGTTGCTACTGGAAAGTGTGATGCTGTTTAGTGTTTTGTAGAGTTTGCTGATGTTTGTTTTGTGGTCAAGTGTTTGGAGGTAATTTTTCCAGTTTATTGTTTGCTGTTCTGATATTTCATTGTTTATTTGAGTATTGAGTTCTTGTATTTGTCGGTGTCTTGTTTATGGGGTGTTATGGAGTGTCGCAGTGTGTCCCGTTGTCTGATGAGGCCTTAAATTTCTGGTGTGAAGCTGGGGTTGTATCTCTTTCTGTTGCCTCTAGGAATGTGTCTTTTGTCTGCGTTTTGTATAATTGTATTGAAAGTGTGCACAGCAGTGTTGATGTTTGTGATGGGTGTACTGTTTAGTGTTTCGAAATGTTGTTCTGTTTCAGTTACAAAGGCCTCCCAGTTGGCTTTCTTATAATTAGTGTATGTGTGTTTGTGGCCAGCTAGGGTGATTCTGGTTTTGGTAGTAATGATGATTGGGAGGTTATCAGAACCTAGGGTTTTGACCACTCTCCATGATGTAGTGGGGGCGAGGTTTGGGGAGCAGAAGGTGATGTCTGGGGATGATGGGAGGAAGAGGGCATGGTGTGGGATATGGGTATGTTGGTCTAGATTGTTCAGTATGAAAAGATGATCTGTCTGGGATTTTGACGTGCTAGGCCGAGGACTTGGCGTTGAAATCATGGTCAATTTTTACAGGTTGCCCTCATCCGATTTTTTCATCCAACCTGAGTGTTTCCTGTTGTTTTTGGTGTGATTCGATCGATTTTGACCTTCGTTTCTATCGCAAGTCGCTAGTTTTTGTTGAATGCCACTAGTGACTTCCGATGGAAAGGACCGGTCCAAATCAACAAAAATCACACCAAAAACAACAGAAAACACTCAGGTTGGATGCCTGTTATCACGTGAAACGTATTATTTTGCAGTTCTTCCCCCTCCCCCCAGGAATACTGGGGTACCTGTGGGAAACCGGAGTTTTGGGTGGGGGAAAAACGCAAAAGCGAGTGATTTCCTACTGGAACTGTTATCAAAATCAAACGAAAAACACTAAAATCCTTTGGAAGAAAATAATTTTAAGCTTCTTAGGGAGTTCGTGTTTCCTAACTGGGGGGCTTCTCACCTCAGACCCCCCAACCCTGGCCGAGCTTCCTAACTGGGGGGCTTCGCCCCCCAGACCCCCTATGACATTAACCAAACCTCATCTAACCTAACCTAACTGGATGTAAATAAGAAATAATGCTTTTACCTAGCAGTTTACAGTTCCTCGTCTGCATCTGAAGAGTCGTCTGTAGCTGTAACGGCAACTGGTGACGGGCGACAGTGCAACACTTTCTGATCCTCACGTAAAATGAGACTTTTGCCTTAATTTGGGTACTTTATTCCTGTTGATGGTAAAATACCATGCGATCGCACAAAGGCTACAGCTTTATCTTCTTGCTGGTAGAACTGTGCAACAGCAGTGAAGTAATAAATTTTGCAGGCTTCCCAATCCATGGTTGGAGACGAACTGAGTTTCAAATCTTGCGGGCCCTAGCGTGGGCCATTTGAAATTCTACTTTGTGATTGGCTGATTCATGTGCCACGCATGCGCTTTATCCACCCACACACATAACACGCACCAACGAACACACACAACTGTCCGACCACGGCAGGGAAAATCTTTCTACCATAGAAAATAATAAGTGTAATAAATTGCGTAACTCATCAACGGTTGATTTAAGACGGAAGTGTCACAGAAGAAAAAATGCTTAGAATTGCGTAAAGTGTAAGGTGAGTTAGCCACTTTTGTTGTCAGTGAGTTGGGTGTAAGTACGAAATAATACCACTATCTGTGATTGTGATTGGCAGAAGTAAATCGCGTGTAACTCGTTTATCATCAATTTGCGAGAAAAATGTCATAGAAGAAAATATTCTTAGAATGACCAATTCTACTAGAAAATGTTAACGAAAAGTCGAAAATCGGATGAGGGCAACGTGTAAAATTTGACCGAAATCACCACCCAGGATGATGTTGGGAATGTTAGTGATGTGGTGTATCTGTGGCGAGTAATTGAGGGGGACGATTGGGGGGGGGGGGGGATTTATGTGTTAGTGATTGTTATGTGTGATTTGTTACCAGTACGTATTTTAATTGATTGTATTTCTGTTGTGGTGTCATGTTGGGGGAGAAGTGACTTTGTGTGTGCACTGGTATCTGCAAAGTTGATGGATTTGTGTACCAGGGTGATGAGTCCACCGCCACCGCCGTCGGGCCGGTCTTGTCGAATGGTGGTGAAGTTATGAAATGTCGGTGTTTTCTGTGCTCTGTGTAGTTTTGTTTCTTGTAAGATGGCAATGTGTATGTTATGTTGTTTGATGAATTGTGTGAGTTCTTGTTTTTTGGTTTTTATGCCATCTATGTTTAACTGAAGGATGTTTATGTTGTGTGTGCGATGTGTGTTGCCTACTGCAGCACGGGGGGGAGGTGGTGTGGGTGGAGGGGAAGGGGTTGGAGGAGGTTGTGATGGAGGTAAGGGTTGAGGTGGATTAGGATGGGTTGGAATGGGAGGAGTTGGGGGACTGGATGGTGTGGGAAGGATCGGTGGGTTTGGGTGTGGAGGTGTGAAGGAAGTAGGAGTAGGATTGGTAGGGGGGTTGGTGGGTGGGGGGAAGGAGCATAAGGAGCAGGTCCAGGTGTTTGTGTAATGTTTTCTGGATGCAAGTGTTGTGCAGGTGTAATGGGTCCAGTTCTTGCAGGAGTTGCATTGAACTGAACCCTTTGTCTGTCGGCTCGACGTGATAGGTTTTGAGCATGTTGGACATATGTATTTGTTGGTGGGTCCTGGATTGCTCTCAATGTCCCCGGCTAGAAGAAGTCGTCGAGAAATGACAGCCGGGGAGTCATTTCTCGGTGTAGAAAAAACGGTGTTGTTGTGTGTTTTGTGTTGGGAGATGTGGTACTTGCCCGGGAGGCCGAAGCCACTCCCAGGTACTAGGGCTCCGTGAGGGGCCGGGGGGGGGGGGTTGCGGTGGTTTGGCCCCCATGCTGTCCTCCTCTTCTCTTCGACGGCCTCGGGGGGGTAGACCCACGACGAAGACGCCACCGCTCCAGGTCCTGTGGTGACAGTAAAAATGAATACCGATAGTGGTGAATGTGATGAAAATGATGACAGTTATTACGGTGACAGTACTGGGGATGGGTGTGGTTAGGCGTTGTGAAGTGATAGTGATGAAGATGAATGCAGTGCTGTGGTGATGGTAATGAAAATGAATGTGGTCATGATGAAGATGGAGGGTGATAGTCGGGATGAAAAAGGGTGTGGCCGTTACGAAAAATGAAATGGCTGAGAGAGAGAGAGAGAGAGAGAGAGGGAGAGAGAGAGAAGAATTTGTCAGAGTGGAATTATCAGCGTCCTTTTCATGATCAGTTTCTCTCACTTTCTCTCTTGGTCGTCATTCTCAGGCTCCTATGACTCACTTTCGGCTTATTAAAATCGTCTGGCTTTAGCTGAGAATCCCAAAGTTGTTCCCACCTCGACAGGGTTGGGTTGGATCTGTTATCTGTTCTTCGGGGGAGGCGAGTGATAAAAATGAATGTGGGCAGGTCACGTCCTTCGTAGAACAGATAACAGATGGACAACCAGGGTAACTGAGTGGCAGCCCAGAGATGGAGTGAGAGGAAGAGGCAGACAGAGGACAAGATGGAGTGATGGAGTGAGAGGAAGAGGCAGACAGAGAACAAGATGGAGAGATGGATTGAGGGAAAGAGGTAGACAGAGAACAAAATGGAGAGATGGAGTGAGAGGAAGAGGCAGACAGAGAACAAAATGGTGAGATGGAGTGAGAGGAAGAGGCAGACAGAGGGCAAGATGGAGAGATGGAGTGAGAGGAAGAGGAGGTCAGAGAACAAGATGGAGAGATGAGATGCTTATATTTACTGGAACTGGATACTGAGTTACTGATTCCCTAACTCCGAGTGTGGGTGACTGACTGGTTGACCACTTGCTTCTTCACCTTGAGAGATGGCTCTGAAGAACACTGCCTTCCGCAAAGTGCCCGTGTCATGTGTCCAACAATAAGAAGTGTGAATAAGTTCAGAAATCGGGAAGCGTGGGTAGGAGACTATACTCCTTTCACTCTAACGACCTAAAATTGCCATCTGCCCATCTTAAATGTTTAGCTGTAACAGTAGATTAATACAAGAATATAATGCCAGCCACGAAGAAGTGCAATGGTAGAGATGTATTGCCGTGGCGTTATCTTCTTCTGCCACTGAGCTATGTGATATAAGCTACAAAAGCACGAAAATCTTGGCCAAGCTAAGGTGAAATGAGTATAGTTTTTAATGAAAGCAAAAGGTAACTGCACTTAAATAGGGACAGTGAACTGAAACTTAAGGAACAGAATCATGTGAGGAAATTTCGTAACTACTATCTCCTATCACAGACCATCCCATGCCAGAAATATACTTACGAATATTTCTCAGTCTTCCACGAACGTCAGAGAGCCTCCTTCCTTCTGAATTTCGTTTGTGTACTTCATATTGATTTATCTGCCGTCAACAAATTTTTCATGATAAGTCTAATGTTGTCAATCGGAAGAGAAGCGTCGGTGAACTTTTGATCGTGATGGTGGTGATGATGATGGTTGCTGTTGTTGTTAAAATATAAAATTCGCTATGGTAGTGAAGGGGTTAACGAAATTCACCGTCCCTCCCCCTCCAAACTGTTCCCTGTCCAAGCCTGGAATCGATCTTGAGTCCTTCCGGTTAGCTCTCCACTTCTCTACCACCCCCTACACCCCCCACCCCTTCTCTCTCTCTCTCTCTCTCTCTCTCTCTCTCTCCACATTTTCTTTCCACATTCATCTCTAGCTACCTTCGTTCTCAGGTTCTTCCACTTGCGAATTGAACGTGCTAACCACCAACCCCGCACGCGCGCACACACACACACACACACACACACACACACACACACACACACACACACACACACACACACACACACACACACACACACAAAATTTGTGTGTGTGTGTGGATGTAAAGACTGGGTTGAGGACCCAAAATACTACCCACTTCGAATTTGATGGTCATGTGTTGTTGACCAAGAGAGAGAGAGAGAGAGAAGGAAAATGGAAGAGAAGGAGAGAGAAAATCAGAATGGTAGCTTTGGAATGGGAGGAAAGGGGAGTCAGAGAGTGAGAGGAAAGGAAGAGAGGAAGAGTGTGTGTGGGGGGGGAGGAAGAGGGTGAGGGGGAAGGAAGAGGAATAGAGAAAGTGAAAACTGAAAGAGAGGGAAGTAATACAGGAAAGAGAGAAAAGGGAGGGAAAGAGATAGATAGAACTAGGGAGGGAGGAGGGAGGGATAGATGGATAGGAGTGGAAGAGGGGGAAAGAGAGGGATGGAAGGAAGAAGAAGAGGAAGAGGAGAAACGAGGGGAGAAAACGGGGAGAAGGACGGAAGAACCTAGAGAAAAAGGGAAGAGGGAGGAAAGAAGGACAGGAGAGGAAGAAAGAAAAGACGAAGGAAAGGAAGATAGAGGAAGAGGGGAAGGGAAAGGGTGCGAGGGAGGGGAGCGGAAAAGGGGTGGATGTGGGGAAGGAGAAAAGGGGGAAGGAAGCGGGATGGGAGAGGAAGATAGGGTGTGACAGAGAGGTTGCAGACGAGGGGAGGAGAGTTGCGGTGAGTAAATGGGAGAAAGAATGGGTGGGGAAGAAAGGTGTTTCTGCAATTCTGTCTATATCTCTGTGTCAAGCTATCTATTCATTTATCTACATGTGTGCCTGTATTTATCTATCCATATATCTGTCTGTCTATCCTTTTATGTCTGTATGTATGTCTGTCTTTATCCATAGCTTTTTATGTATCTGTCTTCGTATGTATATATGTATTTATATATATATATATATATATATATATATATATATATATATATATATATATATATATATATATATATCAATCATTTCCTGTGGCACCCTCGGGGATGCATAGGGCCTCGATGAACTCACACCACCACATCCTATCTTGTGCTAACTCCTCAAGATCTCCCCAACATCATCTCCAGCTTCCCGTCTCATTGTCCTCACCCACGTCTCTTTTGGCCTTCCTCTACCTCTCCTACCAAGTGCCACCCACCCTGGTGTACCTCGTACTATTCCCTGTCTCCTATACACACGTCCTAGCCACTTCCATCGTGAGAACCTAACATATTCATCGACCGGCTGCACTCCCGTTATTTCTCTAATTCTACTATTTGGTATCCTTTCCCACCACTTAACTCCTAATATTCTTCTAAGTGCTTTTTTTTTTTTTCAAACACCAAGAATTTATTTTCCATAGTCACTGTGCTGTACCAAGACTCGTGTCCATAAATTAAAATACTCCTAACCATTACCTTATAAAGTTTGATTTTTGTATGCACAGAAAAATTGTTATCATTCCAAATACTTTTAAGCATTCCCATTGTCTGATTAGCCTTCTTTAACCTTTCCTCGAATTCAAAGTTCAAAGAACCATCCTTGGCTAAATAAGTACCTAAATATTTAAACCTATCAACTTGCTTTACAACCATACCTCCAATTACACATTCCTGCGCATTTTCCATATTCATATTGATTATTTCAGTTTTTCCACAATTAATAACCAAACCCACCTTGCGACCTTAACTCACCAAACAGTCCAACACTCTCTGCATCTCTTCTGGCCCATCACAAATCAAAACTATATCATCTGCATAATCTAAATCCAAAAGTTTCCTGTTCTCTCCCCAAAGTATACCTGCACCGGTTTCTGTTCCAACGCGTTTCATAATGTAATCAATGACCAATATAAATAGTAAAGGCGATAGAACACCACCTTGAATTACTCCGGACTTGACTTCAAACGAATCACTCAGACAATCATCAACCATCACTTTACAAAATGTGTCCTCAAGCATGTTCATAATGACCCTCACAAACTCCTCTGGTATTCCATAATGTCTCATGATCTTCCCCATAGTCTCTCTCGAAACACTATCAAAAGCCTTTAAAAATATATACATATTTATATATATATATATATATCGAGATATATATATATATATATATATATATATATATATATATATATTTGATCATTTATTTTTCAGTCTATCTATCCATCTGCCCATCTATCTATCTGTATATATGTCTATCTGTCTACCCAGATGTCTATCTGTCTATTTATCTATGCCTTTCTACCTACCCACCCTTCCATTCGTACATGCATGCATGCATCCATCCATCAACCATCCATCCATCAAAGATTCTTCCATCAGTCATCAATCCACCCACCTATCAAGCATCCATCTGTCCATCCGTCTCTGTGTATCTAATTATCTGTCCATCTATCTACCCATCCATCCATCCATTAATCCATCCATCCATCCGAGTCTTTCTGTCTATCTTATCATCTATCGGTCCATCTACCCATCCATCTATCCTTCAACCATCCATCCATTCGTCTGTGTGTGCACGTCTCTCGAATCATCCCTCCATCCCTCCATAAACCCAACTGTCTATTTATCCATCCATCTATCCACCCATCTCTTCCTAGCCGGATGCCGCATCCAGTGAAAGGTGCTCAAGATGCAGTCCCGTATTCCCTCTTGATTATACTCTTTCCTTTTGCAATATTCTCTTTTTTCCATCTATTTTTTCGTGCAACCTTGAAAATAGAAATACAGAAATTTTTGGAAAAGCAAAGAAAACTGGGTGTGCATAGACAGAAAAGGGAAAAGTCGAAGAAGAAAAATTCGTGAAAAAAGTGTAGGAAGGAAAGTTGTGTGTGTGTGTGTGTGTGTGTGTGTGTGTGTGTGTGTGTGTGTGTGTGTGTGTGTGTGTGAAAAGTCAAATGAAAAAATGGGTAGTGGGCATAGAAAAGGGACACAGAAAAAGCAGTAGGTTGGAAAGTTACGGGAATAGCAGAGACGTGTGTGTAAATGAAAAATGCAATATCTTGCAAAAATCACACACACACACACACACACACACACACACACACACACACACACACACACACGGAAGGAAAAAAGGCTGCTCCCTTCCTGTCCGCATCAGAGGCGCATTGCCTGGAGACCACGCGAAGGAGAGAAATGATTGTAGCCGAGAAACACATTTGGACCGAATTCTCCTTGGCTCTGGGGGCTCGTAGTCGAAATGGAGATTGCGTAACACCGTTTGTCTAGTGATTCATTCTGCAAGTTACACTCAAGCATTTTCTTGTGTATTATTGATGGTAACTTAATAGATATTATTTAGATATGGACAGAGCAATATACAGGAAAGTGGTAGAGTGCAATGGGCTGAGTAAAAGCGCTAAGGAAATGGTGATAAGGAGTCATTTATACCCTTGTTCATAACTCCCTGCATTCCCATCTCAGAAATCTTAAGTTTATCGTCCAAATTTTTGTAAGACTCAACATTTCAGATTCATAGATTAAAACAGGCAAGACACAATTATTAGAATCTATAACATTCTTCTTCTTCTTCTTCTTCTTCTTCCTCTTCTTCTTCTTCTTCTTCTTCTTCTTCTCTCTCTCTCTCTGTCTGTCTCTCTGTCTCTCTCTCTCTCTCTCTCTCTCTCTCTCTCTGTTTATCTCATTATGGCCGTCTGTCTGTCTGTCTGTCTGTCTATCTCGTTATGGCCATCTAAGTCTCTCTCTCGCTGTCTGCCTGTCTGTCTGTTTCTCTCTCTCTCTCTCTCTCTCTCTCTCTCAAACACCAGCGACAAGAGGCCACAAGTCCCACTCACTCTCTCTCTTTACCTGCAAAACCTTCATCACTTTTTACACTCAAACTTTTCCATAAAACTTGGGTTATGTATAAGTTTCAGAATTTAGTGGACGCCGGACCATTGACTTTCACCATATTCCCTCGTGGGATTGTTAGTTGTGCAGCGCCTCTCCCTGAGCGATTTATCGTGCAAAAGAGGGCTTAATATTCGCTTGTGTGTGTGTGTGTGTGTGTGTGTGTGTGTGTGTGTGTGTGTGTGTGTGTGTGTGTGTGTGTGTAAGTAGATGTGGGCAGGTCACGTCCTTCAAAGAAATGATAATAGATGGACAACCAGGGTGAGTGAGTGGCAGCACAGAGATGGAGTGAGAGGAAGAGGCAGACAGAAAAGAGGATGGAGCGATTGAGTAAGAGGAAGAAGCAGACAGAGACCGGGATGGGGAGACGCAGTTCACAGATTTGCTAGGACTGGATCGGACAGACTATCAGGCAATAGACTGAGTGGAGAAAGATAAGGCTTTCATGAGGTGGACTGTCTAAATATGTGGATGATGATTATAATGACAGTAAAAACAACAATAATAATAATAATAATAATAATAACAATAATAATAATATGAGGGAGGGGGGGAGTGAGTTGGGGGGAGGGTAGTCAAATGGTGGGTGACAGAGCGACCTGGAGGCGTTTTGCCTGCAGTCACCCTTTGCGGGATTAGGGCGTCGGGCTATAGATAGATAGATAAATAACATTATAGCAGTTGTCACAGTTGCAGCCCCAGAATCATCTGAACATAGACCCAGTGGACTGCAAGCTAAAGAAATCCATTCTCTGCCATATACCATCCACTTTCGAGGGATAGGCAGGGAATTAAGGGACGTCTGTATATCTAGGCAACTCCACCGCCCAGTCATATCAGTGCCACCACATGAAGGCGTCCCTCTCCAGCGCATGTAGTTAAGGTGGGGATGAAATGTAGCCTAAATAAAATCTATCTATCTATATATCTATAGCCCGACGCCCTAATCCCGCAAAGGGTGGCCGCAGACAAAACGCCTCCAAGTCACTCTGTCACCCGCCATTTGACTACCCCCCCAACTCACCCCCCCCTCCCTCATATACCTCTCAACTCCATCCCTCCACCTCATCCTCGGTCTACTCCTCCCTCTCCCTCCTTCCACCTCACCTACATACACCCTCTTAGTCAGTCTTTCATTCTCCATTCTCTCCACATGTCCAAACCACCTCAGTGTATTTCTCCTAATCTTCTCAACCACATAAATAAAATACAATTGAATATTACCGTATCATGTCCAGAAATAAACTGTTCAGGAAGGGATGATGGTAAGCTTCCTGTGCCAAAGAATATTCGATCCTTTCAGTCAGTAAAAACAATACTAACATCTGTAGGAACAAGGTGATATGGGAGAGATGTTTGTGAGGCTCCCAGGTAATTGAGAATACGGTCCATTGATTCATTAATAACATACAAGAGAATATTAACGTGTTGCTCTAATAACATGGTTAGAATGACCTGTGAATCTCGTAAACCTTCGAGAATATTTACGTAACGTTCAGGGACACTGTGGTAAAGAAGAGGTGCCGATGAGACTCTTATGGCAGAGAATATTTCCCTCTGATTCAGTAATAATATACGATTCAAGACCCTGCTGGAAGTGGGAGTAGTGGAAGTGAGTTATTTGAGAGGTTCTTATGGAGTTACATGGAGAGGCAGACAGACACACGACGAAGTAGAGTTGTAGTACTGATGTGGATGTGGTTGAAAGCGTAAGGAAAAGCTCTTGTGATGGATTGGCCATGCGGAGAGGATGGAGAATGAAAGACTGACTAGAAGAGTGTATTTAATTGGGGTGGAGGGGGAGGCCAAGGGTGAGATGGAGGGAAGGGTTGGAGGGATATACGAGAGAGCAGGATTTGAATTACAGGGAGGGATGCCGAATGTCAGGACAGGAAGACATGGAGACGATTTGTTTGTGGCCACATCTTGCGGGATTAGGACGTATGGCTATAAATAGATAGATGATAGAAGCTAGACAATATTAACCTCCCGTATGCAGCAACAAACTGGTAAAGAAGAGGTAGCAGTCAACCTTCTAAGACAACGAAAGTATTAACGTCGCAAACAGAGTTGTAACACAGCCGCTAAATCAACAAGAAATCAGAGTTCCTTTTTGTGAAACTGGGAAGAGATAATCGTGAGCCTCCTAAGCCAACACGCCGTGTGGGAGAAAGAATCAGCTGTGAGAGTGAGTGAGAGAAGCAAGTCAGTCGAGCTTAGGCCGCGGTGGTGTTAGGGTGTGCGTGTCGAAGCTCCTGTGGGTCACTTTGTTTTGGTTGCGTGTGCTTAGTTCCGTCGCTCTTTCTCATGGTGGCCAAACCCACCCTAAGGATTACCTGCTTAACCTTGGATACCTGAGCTTCTACTAGATGTTCAGGACTTAAACTGAAGGTAAGAAGGAGGAGGAGGAAGATTGGTCTGGTTAAGTGTGTTGTTGTCTTGTTGAGTCGAGGGTTATGTGTTGTCAGGCTTCGATCTGTCGCCGTTTCGTTCCTCGTTCCTGTCGTTAAAATTATTGCGTTGGGTTAGGAACGCTGTTTGGTGGAAGCGTGTGTTTGGCCGTTCGGTTTTGTGTGTTCGTGTGCTAGCGTGTTGATTCTTGTGTTCGTGTTATTCGTGTGTTTGAGTATAGTTTCGAACAAACAAAAATTAAGTTAGGTGAGGGACGTCGATTTGGTGAAGGTTCGTGTGGTTGTGTGTCCGGTATGCGTGTTAGTGTGCTATGTCCTGTGTTTGGATATTGGCTCGTGCGTACCAGTTATTCCTGTGTGTGTGTGTGTGTGTGTGTGTGTGTGTGTGTGTGTGTGTGTGTGTGTGTGAGAGAGAGAGAGAGAGAGAGAGAGAGAGAATGAATATTCTTTTGCCTTATTGTGTGTGTGTGTGTGTGTGTGTGTGTGTGTGTGTGTGTGTGTGTGTGAGAGAGAGAGAGAGAGAGAGAGAGAGAGAGAGAGGGAGAGAGAAAAGAATATTCGCTTGCTTTACTGTGTGTGTGTGTGTGTGTGAGAGAGAGAGAGAGAGAGAGAGAGAGAGAGAGGAGAGAGAGAGAGAGAGAGAATGAATATTCTTTTGCCTTATTGTGTGTGTGTGTGTGTGTGTGTGTGTGTGTGTGTGTGTGTGTGTGTGTTGTAGTCAAGACCAGGCACCTCGAGACCAAGACCAGACCCTCCGAGACCAAGACCAAGACCAGACCCTCCGAGACCAAGACCAAGACCAAAACCAAGACCAAGACCAAGAATTTATGTGTCTGCTGAATGAATGAAAAGTAGCTGCAGCCTGCAGGTGCTGCACTGCTGGTCAGTTTTCACGGGCGTCTCAGCCCCTCGAGTGAGTGCGCTATAGTCGCGGCGCACGACTCTGAGGTTGTCATTATCGTTCCCTGGCAACCTACCTTTCAAAGTGCTTCCGATTTTGTATCATATTATACACGAATCAGATTGTTATGCACGAATATATTATACACGAATATTATTATACACGAACATATTATACACGAATCACATGCGTCTCATACTATATACGTAATCAGACGCACTTTTGAATGTAGGTTGCCAGGGAACGATAACAACAACCTCAGAGTTGTGCGCCGCGACTATAGTACCCCAATCACCCAGTTGCAGATTATGTACGGATGTGATACTCAACACCTTTTAAACGAATTTAAGTTGATTATCGCACATGAGTTGAATGGGGTCTAGGAGTTTCTGGGAAGACAATTACTAAGAAGAATGAAAGAGAGAAGAGGACAATGAGGATAATTCCCGGGGCCAAAAGTCAAGAGTATGGAGGGACCAGGGCCAACACCAGGATTGTGACAATTTTGCTTCTTTTTCTGGCCCGCGTCATACGTTTTCCAGGCACCCCAGGGCGAGGTCATAGCTCTCTACGGCCCTGTACACCGATGTTACGGCTTTTGAAAGTTTTTTAAGTTTTTAAACTTTTGAAAGTACGGTTTTGAAGTTATAATGTATCGTGTTGCATACTTTGTCAGTGCCATCGTACTCATGGATAGCTGTATCCTCATGCAAATGCTGGTTATCGGAAGACTAATTTTCTCACTTCTCTCCGAGCTTTACCCGTGCCCAAACGTTCCATACACAACATATTCATATTTCGTTTCTCGTGAACAGTCGAGGGGGACTACCTATTTTTCAGGATAATTACACAAGAGACCGCAGGGATTTCGGGATACAGAGGTGGGAAGCAAAAAATTTTCATAAATATAAAATATATATTTTACTTCCATAAGTGCTCCAAATACTTCTTACGGTCGTATCCATTATTTGTTTAAGAGAACAGTTTTCACTAACTTTCTCTCTTGAAAGGGGCCCTTATTCGAGTCTGCTCACTGTCCTTCTTGCTACTACAGATGATTTATCGGCCCCCAGGTGGCCCCCCCACTTTAGTGGGACTAGAAGCGCCACTGGGCCACATGGCCATGGCCCCCTGCTCATAGGTGAATAAGTTGTATGAAATACGAGGGTGGCTGTGAAACACTAGAAAATATTCTAATTTCTTCTTTTGAAAAGGTCACAGAAGTCACTGCAGGCCTCCATGATAGCCATTTGGAAGCTCTGAAGGGTCATAACTCGAAAGATTGGAAGCCACTAATGTCAGACTTGGCCCCCATCGCTCCAAAATCCCGTCTACATCCCTGTAAAGGAGCAAATATATTCACAGAATTTAATATATGTGAACAACTGAACGTCTAGGTAAAATATTTCTGCTTTCATTGCTTCATTGGCATGAAGAAAAAAAAATAGGAAAATAGAAATTTTTGTGGTTACGTTTTCCGAGCAAACTAGCTAAACCTGTGGTGTACGTGTACGAAGGACGCGAGGATTGCATACACTATACACGTATATGAAGTACACAGAGGTGAACAAAGCTGCAAACATGCATACGTCCAAAAGATTATCACTGCGAGAATGGCCACGTCATGCATGCTCTCTCGACTCGCATGCACTCTATCGGTGCTCAGGGCTCAGCTTATGCATCATCACCGTAGATCTAGCCAGGCAGTATCTATAGACGGTACAGCGCTGTATGGCATGCCGTGAATTGACTCAGCCATGATTTTTCTCCGTGTATGATCATAAATTCCGACCTTCCTCACTCCGCGATGCACTTTGTAATGCTGGTCTCGACCTGGTCTCGAGCCAAAGCTTCGAGACCAAGATCAAGACCAAGACCACGTCAAGCGAGACCAAGATCAAGACCACATCAAACTGGTCTCGAGACCTACAACACAGGTGTGTGTGTGTGTGGGGGGGTGTTACGAATGCAGTGTTACGTTGTCACTGCGTTGTTTGTTGACCGTGTTTCGTGCTCCGTGTTATGCTTGTGTTGCAGGTGGGAATTAGGAAGACTTGTGTTGACTGTTAAGTTTTGTGTTGGACAGGTCCAGGATTCAGTAACAACCTTTTAAGCAATTCTCTATCGTAACCAGAATACCTGATAATCCTGAACATAATACCCATCTCTTGGATTTATTCTTGACAAATAATCCAGATCGATACAGGATAGAAGTACTGTCACCACTTGGATCCTCTGACCACAATCTCATCAAAGCCTCATTAGTTAACCCCCCGACACCTTCCCGTTCTGAACCTGTCAGGGTGACCGATGGCACTTGGATAGGGCAGACTGGGATGGATTTAGAAATTATCTTGCTGACATTCCATGACAGTCTTTCTTCTCTAGTGATCCCAGTTCTACCCAGTCCCACATTTGCGGCTTAATACTAGCTGGTATGGATTTATTCATACCAAGTCAACAGTTCACTAAAAGATCGAACTCTCCAAAATGGTTTGATGGGAACTGTGCCAGAGCAACAGCCCAGATGTCATTAGCATATAACTCTCACTTAAAATAAAAAACATCTGATCACTCTCTCAATTTAAAATTGCTAGAAATCATGCAAAAGCTGTATTAAATCTATCTAAATCAAACTTTCTTCAAAAGCAAGCATCAAAGCTACTTAACAATCCTAATGACAATAGAATATTCTGGTCAACTCTTAATTTTTTCAGTAACAACTTTAACAAGTCAACTTCCATTCCCCCACTAAAATCTTCAGATGGCAACATTACAAGTGACCCGCGTGGGAAAGCGGATATTTTTGCCAGTACCTTTGCCAGAAACTCTACCTTCGACGATACCAGCCAGAATGTCCCAGTACTAGAACTTGACTCTCCCGAAATTGCCCCACTTAAAATACAGACAAGATACGTAAAATCCATCCTAGACAATTTACCTACCAACAAAGCTCTAGGCCCAGATGGAATTCCACCAATTGTTTTGAAAAAGTGTTCCCCTGAACTTGCCTCTGTCCTAGCTAAATTATTCAGACTATGCATACGCACTTCTTTATTCCCAAATTCATGGAAAGAAGCCAATATCCACCCAATTCCGAAGAAAGGAAGTTCGTCTGACCCCTCCAATTACAGACCAATAGCTGTCACATCTTCTCTTGGTAAGGTATTTGAAACTTTAATTAATAAGCATATTGTTAAACATCTTGAATCCAACAACTTAATTAGTGATAGACAATATGGTTTTCGCCACGAAAGATCCACCATTGACATACTCAATCTCCTAACTCATACCATCCATCAATCAATTGATCTACATGGAGAAACTCATGCAGTAGCCCTTGATATTTCTAAAGCTTTCGACAGAGTATGGCACAGTTCCCTGCTGTCCAAACTCCCTTGCTATGGACTTACGTCTTTTGTTCCTTTGATTCGTATCTTAGTGACAGGAAAATAAGAGTAAAAGTAGATGATGTATATTTCAATTTCCACTCGATTAACGCCGGCGTGCCGCAGGGGTCAGTTCTGGTGCCAATCCTATTCCTGGTTCATATTAATGACCTCTTATGTCACCCAGAATCCCATCCACTCATATGCAGATGACTCAACACTACATAGTTCATTCACACTCTGACACCTATTTACAAAGTCTAGAATCTCTACCTCCCAACTCAGTACAGCCATCTCCATAAATCAAGACCTTTCTACGATCAGTGAATGGGGACAAAACAACCTTGTCTCTTTTAATGCTAGTAAAACTAAATACATACAATTAACTAACAGACAGATATTGCCAGATTCGTACATTACCTTCAGAGCTACAAATATTCCCATCTCCAAAAGTATTGAAATTCTTGGCGTCTCACTTAACAATGTCCTCAGCTGGACTTCTCATGTTAGATCACTTGCTAAAACCACCTCAAAGAAACTTGGATTATTGTACGGAGTCCGTAACTTCTTCTCTGATGAGCAGTTAGCTATAATTTATAAGAGTCATGTGCACTCTCTGCTTGAATATTGCTCACCCTTGTGGAATGGATGTGGGGAGGCTGCATTAAAACAACTAGACAAAATTCGGAACAAAGCTGTTAGAATTATTAACAACCCTGCGATTACAAATAAACTACCTTCCCTACAAACAAGAAGGAATGTTGCCTCCCATGCATTATTTTACAGATATTTTTTTTGGCAAATGCTCAGACGAAGTTGCGTCCATGGTGCCACCTCTCCATGCCTTCCCTCGTGCTACTCGGGCATCTGGTAGCGCTCGTGACTGGAATGTCGCTCAGCCATATTGCAGAACTTCTGCCTATCAGAATTCTTTCATTCCCCGAACTGCATTTCTCTGGAACTCGCTTCCCCAGAGTTGTTTCCCTCAAATTTCAACCCACAGCTGTTTAAGTCTAACTGTTACAGATATTTTATGAACAGAAGACACCAGTAATCTGGTGTATGGATTATTTTTTTTTTTATTCATTTGTTTTTCCTTCCTTCGTTCTGTTATTTAAAAAAAACAAAACAAAAACAAAATAATATATATTGTAGGGTCGTCATCTGGTGGTGACTTGGGACGCCTTTTAGTGGTGGCACCGATATAGCTGGCCGATGAAGCTGTCTGGTTACACACACGCCCCTCACCTCCAACCCTATCCCCCTAAAGGAGGACTGCTGGACTAGGGCATCTTCAGCCTTCAGTCCACTGGGTTCACGTCTAGATGAACCTGGGATAACAATAGGAGGCTTCGTAACACTTCTTCCTCTGCGATTTTTTTCTGCACAGTACATATCAGTATCCTTATGTATATTATTAATGCAGACAATGTCCATACTAGAAATACACACATAACATGAAAAAAATTACCAAGGTCAAATACGTATAATAAATCACTTAGAAAAAGATGTTGGGGGACTCCTTTCCCACCTATAATATTCGCAGGATGAACAAGGAAGGCGTAGGATTTTTTCATGATTTTTTTTTTTTTCTTATGAAAACATATTAACTGCGAGAAAGATAATAGTTGTGTACAGGCTAGTAGTAGTAGTCGTAGTAGTAGTAGCAGTAGTAGTGGTAATGGCTAGTTGTGGTAATAGTAGTAGTAGCAGTAGCAGTAGTGGTGGTGGTGGTGAAGGTGGTGGTAAGAGTAGTAGTGTAGTGGTAGTGGTAGTGGTGGTGGGAGTAGTAGTGATATTATGGTGGTACCAATCTTAAGTGGCGGTTTGGGTGGGGCACGAACCTCTGTACAGTGATGCCACGTGTTCCATACCCGCTATGTGAACGGCTCTGATATATGTAATAGGCATCACAATAAGGTAAACACACAAGAATATATTGGTAACGTGTGTATTACAATATATGAAAGAACAGTAAACTTATAATGCATAAAATATTTATACGGCAATACAGAAACGTGGCATAAATATTTTACAGTGTTGCTTAAAAAAAAGTAGTCACTTTTATTGGCTGTTACCGTATTTCTGGGGTTGGTAATAATGTCACAATTATAAGATAATGTGCAGGAATATAAGTAAAAGTATGTCAATTTCTTAGTAAAAAAAAAAAAAAACATTAAACCCTCGTGAGCGGCAACACTCACACACACCCAGTCCCACCTGGCAAGAGCTTCCTCTATCCTAGGCCTGTTTGGGGACACCTCTTAAAAAAAGACTCGCCAAGACTTTTACCTCCTGGGTGGTGTGGAAATAAAGTCAGAATCACAATATATACATTATAACGTAAAAGAAATTAACTAAAATGTATCCTAAAATACCAGAGAGAGAGAGAGAGAGAGGGGGGGGGGAAGGCAGACCAGGGGCAGTGTTGAGTGCAGCTGAGTGAGAGATGAAGTGAGGAAACGAAGAAGGGAGAGGGTGACTGAATGAAAACAAATCATGGTGCCACAATAGTGAGGTCATCTGGCGCCATATGTAAAACAATAATATTTTTAAATATAATTAGATATGATTGAAACAAAATAAAGAAATGAAAGCACAAGTTTATAAGACAAAAGAAACAAAATTCCCTAGGGTGACACACATCTCCCCCCAGGAGAGAGAGAGAGAGAGAGAGAGAGAGAGAGAGAGAGAGAGAAAGGCATCGCGGGTATGGAAAACGTGGCAACACTGTACAAAGTTCGTGCCCCACCCAAACCGCCAGTTAAGAATGGTACCACCATAGTAGTAGTAGTAGTTGTAGTAATTTTGTTTTTATTGATGATAGTAATGATAGTAAATAATAATCTATCTATCTATCTATCTATTGCCAGACGCCTCAATCCCGTTTGGGGTGGCCACAAACAAATCACCTCCAAGTCGCCCTGTCCCCCGCCATTTCACTGCCCTGCTCCCAGCTCTCACCCCCCTCTCTCATATACCTCTCCATCCCATCCCTCCATCTCATCCTCGGCCTCCCCCTCCCTCTTCCCCCCTCCACCTCACTCACATACACTCTCTTCGTCAGTCTTTCACCCTCCATCCTCTCCACATGGCCAAACCACCTCAGTGTGTTCCTCATAACGCTTCCTATCACATCCACATCCACACCACAACGCAACTTTATATCCGCATTCGTCAGCCTGTCTCTCCATGTGACTCCACAGGCTCCTCTTAAATAACTCATTTCCACTGCTCTCACTCTTGACTTGTGTCCTTCCAACAACTTCCAAGCTTCACTTCCATACGTTAGAGTTGGTATCACAATACTGTCATGTAGTAAGTTTTTCACTTCCATGCTTACTTCTCTGTTCAAAG
>NC_137069.1:32742795-32750295 GCF_032717465.1 Coenobita brevimanus
AATCATTTTCTTAGGATTATTTTGTGTGGATTAGAGTGTACGAATTATACTAAACATGGATTGGAGTGCGTGAGAGTGCGTGCATGGATCGTTTATTCATGATTATTTGACACGGATTAGAGTGTTCGGATAATAATTCTTAACTCTCTCTCTCTCTCTCTCAAAACCATACTTTTCCTACCCACTACCCTATTCCATAACTCACCTCCTCCTCCTCCTCCTCCTCCTACTCCTCTTCCTTTTCCTCTTGATATTCCTCTTCTTACTCCTTCCATCCTTTTCTCCTCTTCCTTCTCCTCCTCCTTAACTTTTCCTTTAATCTCTCTCTCTCTCTCTCTCTCTCTCTCTCTCTCTCTCTCTCTCTCTCCGACTCTCTCCTTTCCTCTGCCACCTCTCCAATCCAGAGTAGTTCAGAGGCTTTTATATCCTAGTTGTTGGATAAGTCATGCTTAAGATTAAAGAAACATGTCCTAGTAACTTCTGTGTACATGCCTTCAAACAATTGTAGATATTCAAGTGTTGAACTGTTTGAAGAACTTGATCATTTTTTACTGGAGTATAATGATGATGACTGTTACCATATATGTGGCGATTTTAATGCGCGCACGGGTACTACTACTGATATTGTCCCATTAAATCAATATGGTCTAGGGGATGATGATGATAATATGAGGAAATTGATAGATGTCAGTGAGAGTATGGTGCAGCTTGGTTTTCCAATAGAGAGGTATTCTAGAGATATGACAGGCATTAATGCGTATGGTAAGAAATTATTAGAAATATGTAGAAACAATATGTTGTGTATATTTAATGGAAGAGTAGGAGAGGATTGTATGATTGGTAAAGAAACTACAGTTGTTGACTATGTTATTGAATCACCATTCCTCTTACCTCACATGCAAAACTTCAAGATTTTGGATTTTGACCCTTTTTTTTCAGATGTGCATTGTGGTATATCTTTTGGTATTAGGAATATAACAAAGGTGAGTATGCATTTGTGTGAGGATAGGGAAAGTACGGGATGTATTAAAAATAGTAAGGGAACATCTGAGGGAAACAATAAATCAGGAAAGTGGGATAAACGTAGAGCTGCTGAATATCTTAACAATTTAAACCATGATTTTGTGGCTTATGTACTCGAAAACGCTGATTTTAAGTCTGTTTCGGATGTAAATGATGATTTAAGGAAAATTCTTATTGAACCTGCTTTGAAAATTTTTTCACGGAAAGGTAAGGCATTTGTAAAGAAAAGTAATAAGAGTAATATGTCTGGTTATGATAAACAATGTTATTTAAGCAGGAAAGACTATCATAGGGCAAAACATAAGAATAATATAGAAAAAACTCTGAATAGTTATAATGTCATGAAAACAAAAAGTAAGAAATATAAGCAAGAATTGAAACGAATCAAAGGGAAAGAAAAATATAATTTAATTGTAAAGTTACGAAATGCTAAGACCAAAGACCCTAGATTATATTGGCAGATTTTACAGGGAACACAGAACAAATCAGATATACCCATACTAGTTTCAGAATTTATGAATCATTTTAAGAGACTAGCACAAGAGAGTAACTCCGAAGATTCTCTTAGCAATATAGACATTGATATTGATATTGACGACGACAGTGTTTTAAATAAAGAGGTTACAGAGGATGAGGTGTACAAGTGTATACTGAAGCTTAAGAATAACAAGGCTACTGGTATTGATAATATTATCAATGAATATATAAAAAATACTAAATATCTATTATGCCCCTTATATGTAAAACTCTTTAATAAGGTTCTAGAGACAGGAAATATCCCAGAGGAATGGCTGAGGGGAATAATTGTTCCTGTTAATAAGAACGTAGGAGAAGTAAATGATGTAAATAATTAAAGAGGCATAACTCTACCAAGTTGTGTAGGAAAATTGTTTACAAATATACTCAATGTACGGTTAACAAAATTTTGTGATGATAATTCTGTCATTAAGGAAATGCAAGCAGGGTTTAGGGAGGGATATTCTACTACTGATCATGTCTTTGTATTAAAAAACTTTATTGATCTGTTTCAGCACAAGAAGAAAAAAATGTATTGTCTGTATGTTGATTACAGAAAAACTTTCGACCTTGTGTGGAGAGATAAACTACTGAAGATAGGAATTAATGGTAAAATTATTAGAGTAATAAGGAATATGTACAGCAATATAATATCTTGTGTTTCAATTAATCAGGAGGTCGCTGACTATTTTGTAAGTTATACTGGTGTCAGACAGGGAGAAAATCTGTCACCACTTCTTATCTCTTTGTATGTGAATGATATTGAAGAATACCTGTTAGAAAATAGCTGTAATTACATTAATATTCATGACGAATGGGTGGATAATATGCTTAAAGTTCTCGTCTTGATGTATGCAGATGATACTATTATATTAGCTGAGCGTGAATTAAGGAATTTGCAATACACTTAAAGCTATGGAAATGTATTGTGACACATGGAAGTTAGATATCAATTGTAAAAAGACAAAGTTTACTATATTTAGCAAGACAAAATGTGGAACAGAGGATTATAACTTTCAATTTAAAGGAGAAAGGACTGAAATTGTTGATGAATATAAATATTTGGTTGTTATCATGAATTATAATGGAAGTTTTAAAACATGCCAGGAACAACTGGTGCAGCAGGGTAGGAGAGCAATGTACAGTTTGATTGCAAAGTGTCGTAAATTTGATTTGCCTATTGACTTGCAACTAGAGTTGTTTGATTCGATGGTATTACCGATCATTACATATGGCTGTGAGGTTTGGGGATACAGATGTATTAAGGATATAGAGAAAGTATATGTTACATTCCTGAAACATATACTTAATGTTCATAAAACCACATGCAATGCCATGATTTATGGGGAGTTGGGTAAATATCCTATCAGTACGCATGTTAAAAGTAGAATGTTGAATTATTGGTCAAAAATAATTACTGGTAAGCAAGATAAACTTTGTATTGTAATGTATCAGTGTCTTTACAAACTGTATAATGAAAACAGTTTCAGATCACAGTGGTTGAACTATATAAAAACTTTGTTGAATAATTCAGGTATGTCAGGCATATGGCTGGGCCAAGAAGTTAATAATCGTTTATGGTTGAAACTTGCTTTTGAGAGAAAGGTTAAGGACCAGTGGATCACTGAATGGCAGTCAGTATTGAATAGTAAATCATCATGTAGCATGTACGTTTCTCATGAAGATAGATTTGTCTTCGAAAGTTATCTAGTAAAATTGCCAAAACAGCACAGGATTAACCTATGTAAATTCAGAACTAATAATCACAGATTACCCATTGTAACAGGTAGGTTCAACAGAATTCATAGAGAAGAAAGGTTCTGCAATAGATATAATGATAATATCCTTGGAGACGAGTATCATGTATTATTTGAGTGTACTAATGAAGACATCACAGCATTAAGGCTTAGGTTTATACCAGTGTATTACAGAAATAATCCCAGTAGATGTAAGTTAGCACAATTATTTCAAAGTAATAGCTATGTCATACAGTGCAAAGTAGCATTATTCGTCAAGTCTGTACTTAATATTTTTAGGTAATTTGTACTGATAACCATAGGATACACTATACTGTGTACTAAAATCGGGAGGTGTGCTCCATACTTTATATAAAGTCTGAGCCTAATAAATATATGTCTGTGTCTATGTGTGTGTGTGTGTGTGTGTGTCTCTCTCTCTCTCTCTCTCTCTCTCTCTCTCTCTCTCTCTCTCTCTCTCTCTCTTTCTCTCTAGCCCGACGCCCTAATCCCACAAAGGGTGGCTGCAGACAAAACGCCTCCAAGTCGCTCTGTCACCCACCATTTGACTACCCTCCCCCGAACTCACCCCCCCTCCCTCATATACCTCTCAATTCCATCCCTCCACCTCATCCTCGGTCTACCCCTCCCTCTCCCTCCCTCCACCTCATCTTCATACACCCTCTTAGTCAGTCTTTCATTCTCCATTCTCTCCACATGTCCAAACCACCTCAGTGTATTTCTCCTAATCTTCTCAACCACATCCACATCCACCCCACAACGTTCCTTCACTTCTTCATTCGTCAACTTGTCCCTCCATGTCACTCCACATGCTCCTCTCAAGTAACTCATTTCCACTGCTCTCACTCTTGACTTGTTCCCCTCTTGCAAGGTCCACGCCTCGCTTCCATACGTCAGGGTAGGGATCACAGTACTATCATGCAGTGACTTCGTAACTTCCATGCTCACCTCCCTATTTCTCATCACTGCTTTCAGTGAACCAACAACCTTCCTTCCCTGCTGTACCCTTTCACGCACTTCCTCCCCCAAAGTTCCATCCTTACTCATCACACTACCCAAGTACTTGAATGCACTCACATTCTCCATATCCTCACCATCCAGCCTCACTGTACATTCTGTGACTTCATTCCTCTCAAACACCATAACTTTACTCTTGTTTACATTAACTTTCAGATTCCTCTTCCTACACACTGTCCCAAATTCACTCACCAAACCTTGCAACTCCCATTCATCTTCACTCAACAAAACTGTATCAGCAAACAGCAACACCGGAAGCTTCCAAATCTCACCCTCATTCATTAGTGCCACCCCCACATCCACTCCCCTACCTTGCACCTCCTTTACTACTCCATCCATGTATATATTAAATAGCCATTGAGACATCACACAACCTTGTTTCAGTCCCACACTAAGATCAAAGAACTCACTCATGTCACCATCCACTCGCACTGTAGCCCTTGCTCCTTCGTACATACGCTTTACAGCACTCAGCAATTTCCCCTCCACTCCATATATTCTTAATACCTTCCACATACCTAGCCTATCTATTCTGCCATAAGCTTTCTCTGAGTCCATGAAGGCAGCATACACTTTCCTTCCCTTCTCTAGATACTTCTCCACTAAACATCTTAGAACAAATATCTGATCTACACACCCTTTTCCCTTCCTAAATCCCCCTTGTTCTTCTCCAACTAGCTCCTCTGGCATATACCTAACCCTATCAATGAGTATTCTACCATATATTTTCCCAGTCACAAATACCCCTATGGTTACCACATACTTCTCTCTCCCCTTTTCCTTTGTATAAAGGAACAGTTATACATGATTTCCAGTCCTCTGGAACCCTTCCCTCTTCCCAAGCCAATCTACACAACTTCCATATCCACTCCACAACAATCTCACCCCCATACCTCAGCATTTCACCACACACTCCATCCATTCCTGGGGCCTTTCCCATCTTGATCTTCTTCATTGCTTCCACTACTTCCGCCCTACTGATTTCTTCCTCCCTCCTCTCATCTCTTCTTCTCCCAGCAATTCCCCAACCACTTATACTCGCACTGCTTTCATTCTCTACATTCAACAAATCCTCAAAGTGCTCCTTGCATATCGTCACTCTCTCTTCACCAACAATCTATAATTCCTATCTTTCACTCCCCTACTATTTCCCCTTTCACATTGCCTTACTTTATTTACCTCCTTCCAAAACAATTTCTTACTCTCCCTCCATTTCACACTCAGATTCCTCCCAAACTTTTCATCCATTTTCTTCTTACTCTCCTTCACCAGTCTCTTCACCTCCTTTCTCCTGCTCGCACATACCTCTCTCTTCTCTCTCTCATCTTCTCCCCTACCTCTACTCGCCAACCATTCACTATATGCCTTCTTCTATTGTTCCACAGCTCGTTTCACCTCATCATTCTACCATGCTGTCCCTTGCACACCCCTGCATCTCCTCCTCACTCCACAAACCACCTCACATGCTACTCCTATCTCTTCCATGAATATCTTACATACGTCTTCCACCCCTTCCATCTGCTCTAGCTCATACCTTCCCAATCTTTCTGCCACTATGCTCTTATACTCTGCCATTTTCTCACTATCTTGCAAATTCTCCACTCTTCTCACAGGAGCTGTTTCCTTCTGTCTTCCCCTTTGTCTCTTCAACCAATTTCTTTGCAGCTTTACCTTGGCCATCACTAAGTGATGGTCCGAGACTTAATTCCCCCACCCTGTCCACACTCTTGCATCCAACACTTGTCTTCTCATTCGCTCATCCACACACACGTAGTCTATCATTGCCTTTCGTTCAACAAGTTCACCATCCATCCTCCTCATTACTCTCCATGTATACCTGTGGATCATCTTATGCCGAAAGTAGGTGTTGGGTATTGCCAACCCCTTACCAGTACAGATGTCCACCAAAGCACTACCATTCCCATCTACTTCAGCTGGCGCATCCCACTGACCAACCACTCCATCCACTCATACATTTCCAACTTTGTCATTCATGTCTCCAATCAACAGCACTCTCTCGCTCCTCTCAGATTTGTCCATACATGCTTCTACTCTCGCCCAAAACTCATCTTTCACTCTTGCCACTCGGTCCTCTGTCGGCGCATACGCACATACAATCGCCCACGCTTGTATACCTACTATCATCCTCAGCCATACAATCCTTGCACCCACTGTTCCATACTGTCTTATATTCTCCTTCCACTTCTTGCTTATCATCAGACATACTCCCTCTCTTGCCCTCTCATTCTCATTGACTCCCGCACATATACCTTCACCATATACCCATTCTCTCACCCTTTCACCTTACCATTTAGTTTCAGTCAATCCACATATATCCACTCTTGCATCTTCAAGCACCTGAACAATCTCTCACTCTTTCACTTCATCATTCACTCCTCTCACATTCTACGTCCCCACACTCAGAATGTCCTTTGTCCGTTCCTTAGTCGTCAACGTATGGTCCGTCCTGGTCCGAGGCGTTTTATTCGCTTGTTTAGTTATAGTAGGACTCGCGCACGTTTGCGGCTGTGGTGTAGCTCGCACCTGTGTACAGTGGTGCCACGTTTTCTATACCGTTATCTCTCTCTCTCTCTCTCTCTCTCTCTCTCTCTCTCTCTCTCTCTCTCTCTCTCCTGGCGGGAAATGAGCCACCCTGAGTACTTTTGATTCTTTTATAAGTTATTTATAATTGTGCTTTCATTTGTTAATTTGGTTTTGTTATATTTAGTAGTAGATGGAGTGTCAAAGTTACTGTCTGCTGAGAGGTTTGTTACGTTACTGATTCATACACCCCGACGTAGTGGGGTGTGGGTGTAGGTGTGGGTGGGAGTGTGGATGTGGGGGTGTTGGGGTGGTGGTCCAGGGGGGAGGGGAAGTGTGAAGGGGGATTTGACCTGAGACACCCAGGAGGGATTAAGAAGGGAGGGAAGGGGAAGGGGGGGCTGGATTCACCTACCACGTGGTCAGTATTAGAAGAGAGAGAGAGAGAGAGAGAGAGAGAGAGAGAGAGAGAGAGAGAGAGAGAGAGAAATTACGTGTATAGATATATGTGCATCAATAGGAACAATGTATATCAGTGTGTGCAGTATGTACAAAGGAACAAATGATTACAAAGAAGGCAGTGACAGACCTCTCTCTCTCTCTCTCTCTCTCTCTCTCTCCTGGCGGGAAATGTGAGCCACCCTGA
>NC_137069.1:32752795-32757795 GCF_032717465.1 Coenobita brevimanus
AAAAAAACAAATATTGTCCCATTATTCAAGAAAGGAAATAGACAGAATCCACTCAACTACCGACCAGTATCACTGACCAGTGTTGTAAGCAAGGTATTAGAAAAGCTTATACGAAAAGCTTGGGTAAATCATCTAGAAGAACACAGTATGATAACATAAAGACAGTTTGGTTTCAGAAAAGGAAAGTCATGTATAACTAATCTGTTGAGCTACTATGACAGAGTAACAAACACAATACAGGAAAGAGAAGGATGGGTGGACAGTATCCATTTAGATTTCAAGAAAGCTTTTGACACAGTACCACACCAAAGACTTTTATGGAAACTGTACCATCAAGGAGGAATTCGAGGCAAACTGTTTTGTTGGATGCAAGATTTTCTCATAAAAAGAGAAATGAGAACAGTACTAAGAGGAAATTACTCATCATGAAAAGAAGTGACTAGTGGAGTACCACAGGGTTCAGTGCTGGCACCAATCATGTTTTTAGTGTATATAAATGATATAAACAGTAACACTGGAAATGAGAGCTATCTGAATATGTTTGCAGATGATGCAAAAATACAAAGGAGAATTACTAACACAGACTCTCGTAAAGAGCTACAAGAAGACTTAAATAAACTTCATGAATGGAGTAATACATGGCAAATGGAATTCAATGTGGACAAGTGTCATGTAATCAAGTTTGGTAAAAGTGGAAAAAGACCTGATTGGGATTATAAGTTAGCAAATAAAACCCTTTACACATCAGAAAGAGAGAAGGACCTAGGTGTGATTATCAGTAACAGACTATCTCCGGCTGACCACATCAGCGAGAAGGTACGGAACATGTATACACTGCTTGCAAATATGAGAATAGCATTCACATACATAAATGAAGACATGCTAAGAAGGATAATAACATCATTCATTAGACCAACCCTGGATCATGCATCAGTAGTCTGGAGTCCTCATCTCAAAAAACACATAGACAAGATTGAAAAAGTTCAAAGGGCCACTACAAGATGGATACCAAGCTTAAGGGACCTAAGCTACGAAGAATGACTAAATAAGCTGAATCTACCAACATTACAGGAGAGAAGGAATAGAGGTGACATGATAATGCTATATAAGTGCATATCAGGGAAGGAGAAAATAGACATAAATGATTACTTAACATATGGAGAAGCATCAGCAAGAGGACACTGCAAAAAACTATATAAGAAGAGAGGTGATAAAGACGTAAGGAAATTCAGTTTCCCAAACAGAGCAATTGATCAATGGAATGCACTACCGAATGAAATAGTGTGTGCCAAAACAATTCACAAATTTAAGGATATGTACGATTAATATGGTTTAAGACACGGGACAGTACGAGCTTGACTCATTCCTGTAAAGATACAATTAGGTAAGAACAATTAGGTAAGAACACACACACACACACACACACACACACACACACACACACAAAATTTCTCTCTTGAATGCTAAGTTTAACAATAGATTAGCACTACAGTATGATGCTAGTCTCGAAGAAATGCAATGAAAAAGATACAAAGTCTTAGCATTATCTTTTTTCTGGCACTCAGATACGTGAAATTACCTACAAAATGACGAAAAATCAGGCCAGGTTAATATGAAGCGAGTATACCAAGGAGTTTGAACACCTGGATAACCTCACCTTTTGTTGGAAAATACTTTACAACTTTTGGTTATAAGTTCCCTGCAGTTGCAAGACAGACACAAATTGCAATATATGTCACGCATTTGTTTATTTATTATTTTTTTTTTTGGTTTTGACTTTCCCAGCAGTAAAAATGAAAATCCTTCTTATTTTATAACCATGCATTGTTTTTTTTTTTTTGGTCTTGGAATCCGTTGTAATACTGTAAGTACTGACATGTGTCTGTGTGTGTGTGTGTGTGTGTGTGTGTGTGTGTGTGTGTGTGTGTGTGTGTGTGTGTGTGAACGTCTGTTTATTCGGTTAATGTGTGTGTGTGTGTGTCAGTTGTCCCGTGTATACTTTCCATGAAATAGGAGATACATGAAACAAACTGACACACACACACACACACACACACACACACACACACACACACAAACGAGAAAGACAAAAAAATGGAGCAAACAGACAGACAGAAAACCTATTGGATATTATCATCTGTCGTTAGTAGGATTAAACACGTAAAGGATTCATCGTACTGAAGAGGTTGATATAATTCCTCTAGCCCTGAAAATTTATTAAACTTTATTTTCAACGTTTTACTTCCACGCTATTTTCTTTTCATTCATTTTTTCATTCCCCTGTCTCTGGATATAGTCTAAGTAGTCCGTTCTCTGATGCCAACCAATCCTGCCCGGCGCAACAGATGGCTCATACACCTTCACAAATGCCACTTAGTTCCTGTTCTAGTTTACTATTTTTGGTTTTATCCATTATACGACCGAGGTTATTAGACATATTATTTCCTTCTCTGTCTCTCTATTGGTGTCTGTCTGTCTGTCTGTCTGTCTGTCTGTCTCTCTCTCTCTCTCTCTCTCTCACACACACACACACACACACACACACACACACACACACACACACACACACAACGTTCCAGTAATTCGTGTGTGCATGGTAATAGACGCTAAATAATGCTTTTTACCTGGACACACACGGCCACTGAGACACACACACACACACACACACACACACACACACACACACACACACACACACACACACAGACACACACACACAGACACACACACTCCATCACACACACACACACACACACACACACACACACACACACACACACACACACACACACACACACACACACACACACACACACACACACACACATACTCAATTTCGGTAGGATGCTTGAAGGGTTGGATGAAAGTGTTGGTATGCATGTACACCCATGCACGGACATAGTTCCATACACACAGTTATATACACATACACACTTACATACATATACACATGCAAAACTACATGTATACATACTCAAATACACACAAACAAAATTTAATATTCAGATCTGGGCGACTAGAGAGAGGCTAATAGATAGAGCATGTATTCTCTCTCTTTCTCTCTCACACACACACACACACACACACACACACACACACACACACACACAAACACACACACGAACAGATATAGACAGACAGACAAGATGATTTTATTTTCTAGGCAAGAAAGACAAAAAGAATTACAAGTGAATTCGGCAACAGAGATATGGGAGAAAAAATATGACAGACTAAAAAAAATGACCGAAACTGCAGAGAGAGAGAGAGAGAGAGAGAGAGAGAGGTGGAGGAAAGTCAGGGTAAACAGAATTATGAAAACAGTAAACCTCAGAGCAAGGGCATAAGAGGAACCCAGAGTATGTAAAGAAAATCCTCCTCTCTCTCTCTCTCTCTCTCTCTCTTTCAAAACTGGAATGACTATCTTTCCAGCAAGAACAAAAGATAAAAAAAAAATCTGCTGTCTCTTCTCCCTCTAAATCCAGGAACAGAATCTCCAAACTCTCTCTCTCTCTCTCTCTCTCTCTCTCTCTCTCTCTCTCAAACAAACAAACAAACAAAAAAGAAAAAAGAAAATTATTAAGACAGCTAGTCACAAAATTGCTTTTAAAAATTGTAACAAAATCGATCATCCCCCATGACTCAAAATTTTCACGACCATCAGACAATTTTTTTGGGGGGAAGGGGGTTAGGTCATTTTTTTTTATTATCATTATTTGGATTATAGCGATTAGATCCAGCCTTCATTAATCGCTTCACTACTACAGGTAAGTCTTCATCGTCGGAAGGTGGCAAGAGAAGGGATTGAAATTACGACACCAAAGTTCTGAGGTATATTTCAAAATTAGGGAAAATAAATCACTAAATGAATACGTCAAGCTGCTATGTGAACTTAAAAAAAAAAAAAAAAAATCTGTACATCATGCAAGAATGATATTTAGCCGGAAGTCTAGCATCAAAACCGCTACGCTTAAATGCATAGCTAAGCCTAGGGCTATAATGAATAAATAAATAAATAAATAAATAAATAAAAAAGTGTTATAAATATCACAATCTAGCAAAAATATCCCTCCATGATAACAGGCTATTTCAAACTCTAGCAAGTTTCGCTTCATTGGCAACGCTAGACTGAGGCGGTCTGGGCTTTCTCCCAAATTAAACATGTCTTTATGTTGTGTAAGAACGAAACAGATTAACAATTAGCAAATAAAAAATAAATCGAAAACATAAGTGAAATGGTCAAAGATGGACATAAACAAATAAATATACATAAATTCGTAAATAAACGGAAACAGGTAAAACTTTTGGTTAATATAGTAGGAGAATCGCAACACGCAAGGAAAATATAGGAGACAAATGGCTAAAGAGTCAACAGAATATTGCAAAATACATCCCTGAATTTTAGCAACAAAAGGGAAAAAAGCATCTATTTAAAAAAAGTAAAAGAAACGAAAAATCGTACATGTTAAAAAAAAAAAAACTTATGACAAATAATTATAAAAATATAAATCCCTCTCTTATTCATCAAGAAAAAGAAGGCGAAATAAAGCAGCATATCCAGCAGAAAAACAACTGAATACCCAACCAAATCTTTCTGATCTAGCAAGACTGGCTTCACTGGCAACGCTGGATCCGGACTTCCTCCCCAATAATCTTATAATTTTCTCCACCTCGCCATCTCTTCTTGCCTGTCGCTAATCACCATCATCATCATCATCATTACCCAAAATTTAAACACAGTCCTCCGTATGTAATAAAACCCACTAAATCCTGCAATATCACTCCAGATTTAGCAACTCTGGCTTTACTGACACCACTGGTCCGGCACTTTCCCCTTAATCTTTCAGCTTCCCCCACTCCTCCCTCGCTTCTTGTCACGATTAATCAGCGCCTTAGATGACGCTCTGACGCTGCGTCTTGTACCAGGCGCCATCACTTCGCCCCCCACGTCTCTCTCTCTCTCTCTCTCTCTCTCTCTCTCTCTCTCTCTCCTTCAAGATTAT
>NC_137069.1:32760295-32762795 GCF_032717465.1 Coenobita brevimanus
GTGATTGTGTGCGAGAGGCGGGAGGGCTTTTATCTCTTTAAGTGCAGTCGGCTTCTGAGGTTAGGCGGAAGACAGCCTCCTTCAAGTTATACCTCGACTTCCTCAAATAAACGACAGTAATTCTCAAAATAGGGGGTTGGGCGAGGCGGGAAAACACGGATGAAAGCAAGGGGGAAAATTGTGCTCTAGGAAACGAGGAAAGGGAAGGAAAACAATGTAAAAGAAAAAGGGGAAAAATATGCTCCAAAGAAACGAGGAAGAGGAAGGATAAGAGTGACAACCATGAGGAAAACTTGTGCCTGTGGGAAAGACGGGAGAGAAAAGAGAACGAAGTCAATAAAAAGGAGTGTTTGTCCTCTTAGAAAACAAGAAGAGGGAGCAAAACAATATCTCTATGTTCTAGTTTTTATCTTTTAACAAAAATTTTTTTCGGGG
Source organism: Coenobita brevimanus (assembly GCF_032717465.1). NCBI lineage: Eukaryota > Metazoa > Arthropoda > Malacostraca > Decapoda > Coenobitidae > Coenobita > Coenobita brevimanus. Next base: position 32,760,731 of record NC_137069.1, read on the forward strand.
TGTTGGTTTCTCCCTCTAAACCACTTTGAAAATCCATGACCTCTTTACCTCTTGTTCTCAGGAGTGAGGAATTGGCCAAGGAGGAGGTCAGACATACTCCAGGTTAAGGAGTGTTAAAAATATGGCCGTTCCAATTTAACTACATCTCGAAATAAACCCAAAGACATAATATTGTAAATCCGGACATACTAACTCTTGTAAACCAAGGCATACTAACTCTTGTAAATCCAAAGACATACTATTGTAAACCCAGACATACTGACTCTTGTAAACCCAAAGACATACTAACTCTTGTAAACCCAGACATACTGGCTCTTGTAAACCCAAAAACCTACTATTGTAAACCCAGATACACTGGCTCTTGTAAATCCAAAGACATACTAACTCTTGTAAACCCTGACATACTGACTCTTGTAAACCAAAAGACTTGCTGTTGTAAACCCAGACATACTGACTCTTGTAAACCCGAAGACACACTGACTCTTGTAAACCCAGACATACTAACTCTTATAAACCCAGCGATACTAACTCTTGTAAACCCAAAGACATATTAAATTGTAAATCAACTTGACTGCAAATAAGGATACCATAGGACTGAGTGGGATGAGAGGACCTTGTTGTTGGTTCCTGGATGTGTTTTAATAGTTACATCTCTCCCCGTAACAGGCTCTCCTCTCTAGCACCGTGTCTAATAAACTCCACATTCTAGACGCCATAGAACACCGCAAAACCTCCATTTTAGCGATTTATTTTGTTTTATACCTTTTTAATTCTATACAAAAAGAGAGCAAAATAAAATTCGAGAAAATAAAGTTTAACATCATAATTAAATCGCTAGGGAAAAGGCGTCACGTAACCCTCTCTACCACCCACAGAACCCATAACCTCCACAGATTAAACCCTGAACTAATTCACCAGGAAAAAGGAGTCACGTAACCCTCACAAACTAAATTCCCAGTCAGTCCGAAGGTCCAGTTAACAAATGCAACTCATAGGGTTGAAAAATAGGCGAAAAAATATGCGGACATCCATCGCCTTCTCTGGCCTGCGAACACGGCACAGTCTGCGTCCTTTATGTCGCCTCGATGGGGTATGGGTTTGGGTGGAAGAGGCTTGAAACAATGCTTGGACTCTGGACGCTGGCTAATGGATATAGGGTGTGCGTACATGTATACACGCTTGCACACACACACACAGAAGTGCATCGAGAGAGAGAGAGAGAGAGAGAGAGAGAGAGAGAGTGGGGGGGGAACAATAACTCCATCAACAAGTAAAAAAGATAAAGGTTGAGTCTTTTCTGACCACCATAATGTGTTTCCCCCTCCTCTCTCTCTCTCTCTCTCTCTCTCTCTCTCTCTCTCTCTCAGAATCGCACACAAGTACACCTAAAAACACAAAAACACACTAAAACAAGAAAAATCCAAACAGTGCAATACCCACGTCGCATAATCGTTCTAAATGCCCTTCCACACGATCAGTCCCGCCTCTTGCTCTATAGTCCCATTTACTTTTTATTTTTTATTTTTATTTTCGAGGGAGAGAGAGAGAGAGAGAGAGAGAGAGAGAGAGAGAGAAATACACTAGTCACGAAGAAGTGTCAAGAGGCCTTCCAACTCCTACCGTCTCTCTCTCTCTCTCTCTCTCTCTCTCTCTCTCATCTGTCTTTTGAGCTGGCAGATAGTCCACTCACAATCTCGACTCCCATCTTCCCCTGCAGGCTTTCTTTAGAACTAGCTCACTTTCCCCCTCTGACTCTTTTTCCTCTTCAACAAATCTCACATTCGGAATAACCAGGAAGAATATTGCAATCTTAACTCTCCCATCTTGACTTACACTCTCACTCACTCACTCACTCACTCTCTCTAATTTCCCAGTATCAGCATGCACTCAATTACTTACTCATTTACTCACTCGCTTACTCACTCACTCTAACTTTCCAATATCAGCTTGTATTTCCACTTTCAATATATCGATAAGCCCTTCCCTTCTCGGTTTACGATCTCACTCACTTTCACTCCCTCCTTCCCTCCCTCACTCACTCACTCACTCCTTCACTCACTCACTC
>NC_137069.1:32765295-32827795 GCF_032717465.1 Coenobita brevimanus
GATGATGATGATGATGATCGTGATGGTGGTGGTGGTGATGACGATGATGATGATGATGATAATGATGATGATGATGATGATGATGATGAGCGAACACTGAAATCAATGCACTTTTACTGTGAAATGTTTGCATCTCTCGTACAATGTCTTTTTCCTTTTAACCTCACTTTAGGGCCCGTTCACACATCGCCGAATGAGATGCCGAATGCGCGCCGAACCGTATTCGGCCGGGATTCGGCCAGAATCGGGCCCAAACTCTCCGAATTTGGCCTTTCTGTCTGCTGTCTGTTTGATGTCGCCGACAGTATACTGACGAAATAGAATGCAAACCGAAAGCAAATCGAACGCAAACAGAATGCGCACAGACGCCAACCCGAAACTCCTATTTTGAATATCAACCGTCATTTTTTCGGTGCGACATCGGTACAGCATCGGCGATGCATCGCCGATGCTGTACCGAGGGCATCCCGAGTGCATACCGAACTTCCCACGCCCACCCAGGGGTGTATTTATATGCGCGTACCAAAAAGCCCATCACACTCCCAGTTCCAACAGAGCAACAATGGACATCACAGCAGTCATCCCCAGCGAAGTCAACACGCAAGCCGTGGCCCTGTGGAGCAAAGCACAGACGGACTCTCTGCTCTGCGTCAAGTATCTGACCTACCTGTATCTGAAAGACGAGGAAAAAGACCACATTCCACCCCGGAGGAGGCGCAAGATTCGCCAGAAGAGGTCCTGTTGGTCCCGTGACTGGCTTCAACGATGGAAAGAATTTGGCCAATGGGAGAACCTTCTGCAGGAGCTGATACTGAAGGACAGGACATCATTTTGCAATTTCCTACGCATGGACGAGGACCTCTTCTGTGAACTCCTTGAGAGAATTCGTCCTCGCATCGAGAAGCAGCGTACCTTCTGGTGGGAGCCCTTGGAGGCAGGTTTGAGGCTCTCCATCACCCTCAGGTATCTGGCCACCATGGACAACAACCGCAGCCTTTCCTTTGGATTCCGAGTACCTCCCAGCTCTATCTCCTGCGTCGTGTACGAGACGTGTGAGGCCATCATTGCGGAGTACATGGACAAGGTGATCGCTTGCCCATCGACAGCCAAGGAATGGAAACAAGTTGCGAAGGGCTTCTCACGAAGGTGGCAGTTTCATCACACCATTGGAGTGATAGACAGCAAGCACATTCGTATGCATGCTCCTAGCAAAAGTGGATCCTACTACTACAAATACAAGGATTTCTTCTCCCTGGTCCTGCTTGCTGTGGTCGACAGTGATTACAAATTCATGTTTGTGGATGTGGGTGCCAATAGGGCAACTTGCGATGTCCCTAGTGGCCATTTTTCGCTTTTGTTTGCTGGGACCAGCCTCATCACCTCTCATGCGACCTCTCGGGTCGAAGCAGTAGCAGGTCTATCTGGGGGTGGGACCAGGGGCTCCACCACCTCATCGGGAGTCTGGCTCTCCTGCGACAGGCCGCAATCTTGGAAGTGGGGGTTGGAGTCCTCTGGGAACAGGTCTTCGGATGCCGCCTCCATTCTGCTGTAGATGCTGCAGTGCGGCGGTTCTCCTAGCTCTGGAAAGTGTGACTGGGATGCTTTGGCCTTTTATATATGCCTCAGTGGGCGGTGTTCAAAATTCTGTATACATTCTTGGGACAATTGGTATAATTTTGGTATGTATTCTGTCCATATTCGCCGATTCATCGTCGACATCGTACCGATTTTTAACGGTCATTTTGTTGGCGATGCATCGGCGAATGCATACTGAATGCTTGGAATGCATACCGAAGGATTACCGAATGCGACCCGAGGGGGTCCCGAGGAAGTGAGTTCGGGCAGGTCACACCGAATAGTTCATGTTTGATGAAATATTCGGTGACTTGCCCGAATCCATTTCGAACACCCCGAAATGTTCCTGAAGTGAGCCGAATAGCCCAGAATTGACCGCCGAACGTTTCCCGAAACCTATTCGGCATGCATTCGGCTTCTCTTTCGGCGATGTGTGAACGGGGTATTAAGGCCCTCTCCCACTTCGGCGTAAATAGGCACGATGAAGCCACGATGAAAATCGTGGCTGAAGTCGGTGATGTGTCGACGATTCTGACCAAGAATCGTGGTGTCGGCGTAATACCTGCGACACCAGTACGACAAAACGCCGAAACCTCGGCGGAGTATACGATATAACTGGCGACTAGTAGCCGACATATCGCTGATATGTCGGCGTAATGCAAAAGCATTATTCTAAATTTAAATTTTAACGTTTTTTTTTATGGCGACTGAATGGCGATAAAGGTACAACGGCTGCGTGCTGTCGACGCTGTATCGTCGATGTGTCCTCGAATGCATCGCACGCACCTCGCAGACAAAACGCCGAGGCCATCGCAGGTGCCTCGCCGTCATCGGCGTATTTAAGGCAATTAATCGACGGTTCATCAGCGAAATGTCGGCGATATATAACCGACATTCATAAGATGAAATATTACTGTCGCACAACCTGGTACATATCGTACGGTTTACGTAGGCTATGTCGTATTAACCTCACCGATGCATCGCCGATACATTGCCGACGCTTCGCTGTATGACTGTATGACATCTCAACGTTTTTTTTCACCGCCGATGCCTCGCCGATGTCGGCGATCATACGCGGTTTATACGCAGGATAATCGCCGATGTCGCCAAGGCGTCGCCTTGTTGTTTACGACTAATCTGCGAAATTTTACAAAATCGTGGAGGGCCACGACGTTTTCATGCAGCACGAAAACGTCGTGGTCCCCCACGACAAATTTCCACCTCATGCGACGTATCGGCGCCATGCCACGAATGGATAAGATTTTGATGACAAATACCCACGATTAGGGATTTTTGACACATCGTGACTTTGTCTTCCACACTTTCGCCGAAGTGGGAGAGGGCCTTTAGTCTGATCGTTCGCTATGAAACTGGATGAAATTGGTAAGAAATAGGATGAAATTGGATCAAATGAACGTAAATATTTGGAAATCTAAATAAAATAATTGTTGAACGATACGCAGAGCCTTATATCTGCACGAAAAATTTTGCTCCGAGTTGTAGACTTATGAAATTTTACCACTTTACACATGTGCCTATTTTCAGTGGCTGTTGCTATCATTCCTGCCTGTCTGTCTGTACGGATGTCTGCTTGTCTGCTTGTTTGTCTGTCTATCTGTCTGTCTGTCTGTCTACCTGTCTTCTGTCTGTCTGTCTTTCTATCTACCTGTATACATGTCTGCTTGCCTGTCTGTCTGTCTGTATACCTGTCTGTTTATCTGCCTGTCTCTGTCTTGCTATATATCTGTCTGTCTGTCTGTCTGTCTCAGACTATATGACTGTTTGCCTGTCTGCCTTTCTGCTTATCTGTCTGTCTCAACAATATGCCTGTCTGGCTGTCTCTTTGTCTACCTGTATACATGTCTGCTTGTCTGTTTGACTGTCTGTCTAACTCTGTCTAACTATCTGTCTGTCTGTCTGTCTATCTGTCTGTGTCTCTCTGTCTACCTATACAGTATGCATGTCTGCTTGTCTGTCCGTCTGTCTCTTTGTCTGTCTAACTATCTGTCTAACTATTTGTGTCTGTCCGTCTGTCTGTTTGTTGTCTGTCTGTCTCTGTCTAACGTTATATATCACTACTTTACTTTCAAGACAGGCCGCACTTGTCCCCCATCGTCTCAAAGTTTGTCTTAACTCCACTGCTTCTTTCTCTTATATCATGCTCTCTCTCTCTTCCACAAAGTTCCTACTGTTTCTCAATGTTGGTCTTTCCTTCCCAACTCTCAAACAGCAAACAAGGCTAAGACACTCCAACGCACTCGAAATAGCCACGCAACACACACACACACACACACACACACACACACACACATACTGTCATCATCATCATCATCATCATCATCATCATCACCACCACCACCCTAACAATAAAATTAAATACTTACAAAGAGAGAGAGAGAGAGAGAGAGAGAGAGAGAGAGAGAGAGAGAGAGAGAGAGAGACATCTTCCCCCCTTTCTCTTCACATCACATCACTGTTAGACATGGCATTCCTAATTGAAACCTCTCTCTCTCTCTCTCTCTCTCTCTCTCAGACAGCCATCCTTCACACACCAAATTGAGTCGGAAAAAGTCATTAAGAATCTTTTTCATGTCGCTTTCAGTGTAAATTTGCGACTTATTGCGGAATTTTGAGTGGGAGTGAATGGTCGCCTCTTTTCTTTGGCAAATACATCGTTTTCTGTTGCCTAGACGACAGAAGGGGAAACTTGGCTATTTTATCTGGTCGTGTGTTGGGAGGAAGTATTATGCTGGTGAGGGGATGCGTGCTTTAATTTTGATTCACATATATAAAGAAAAAGAAAGACACACACACACACACACACACACACACACACACACACACACACACACACACATCCACTGGTCATACAAGAACACGCACATGTAATCGCAAACAAATAGACAGCTACACGCATTGGAGAAAAAAAAAAAATGCGCAGAAAGGCACATACAAAAATCCATCTAAATCATACATACACACACACACACACACACACACACACACACACACATACACACACGCGCACACGCGCGCGCGCGCGCGCGCTCAATAAAACTAAGGGTAGGGCATTTTCGAAACCGTATACTAATGCCCGTAACTACAGTATACTCGTATTCTTAATCTCTTGGTGAAGAGAAGTTAGTGTTTTTCCATTACCCATGACTGATTTTTTGTCGTGTGTGTGTGTGTGTGTGTGTGTGTGTGTGTGTGTGTGTGTGTGTGTGTTTGTGCGTGTGTGTGTTTGTGCGTGTGTGTGTGTGTGTGTGTGTGTGTGTGTGTGTGTGTGTGTGTGTGTGTGTGTGTGTGTGTGTGTGTGTGTGTGTGTGTGTGTGTGTGTGTGTGTGTGGTGACGCTCGGGTTGCATACAAATTAGAAAAGTACAATAAATCGCCAAGGCAAAGGTGTAATGAATTCTTTAACGCCACTTAAAAAACAGCCATCACAGAAAAAGAAAAAAGCATACTGTTAAGAGGAAACGAGGCTCCCGGTTCCGTCCAAGGCTCAGGTTCTATTACAACATCATTAACCCGGTGCATCGTTTCATCCCGTCCATCACATATTTGAAGCTAGAGAGAGAGAGAGAGAAATAAACGGAGGACCGTACTAAAAGAGAAGAATTAACTGAGAGGAAAATAAGAACAGAGAAACATGGAGGTGGGAGGAAAGGAGAAGAGGAGGAGAGTGAAAAGTGGAAGAAAAATAATACAAAGGAGAGTGAGAGAGAAAGAGAGAGAGAGAAGGTGGAGCTTTGGAGTGTGACTGGAAATGTTATAGTGGTTGAAATTAAGCCAGACTGCTATCGAGAATGAGGTCGAGGGTGAGGTGGAGGCTGAGGTATTGAGTAGCTGGTCCAGGCCAAATTAGAGATGGTGCTCGAGATCCACACTGATTCCGAAGTCGAGATCGAGACTGAGGTTCAAGTCAAAGTAGAGACCAAGAATTAACGCAGAGTCGATGTTGAGACGATGTGGAAAACACGTTGTGATCGAAATAGAGAGCGAGGTTGTGGGCAAAGTCAAGATCGAGGTCGAGGAGGAGGTTGACATCGAGGAGGAGGTCGAGGTCGAGGAGGAGGTCGAGGTCGAAGTCAAGTCTGAGATCGAAATAAAGACTGAGATCAAGGACGTGCTCGAGGTTTACTTTCGTTCGAGACTTTGGTTAAAACTGAAGACGAGGAGGTAAATTTTGGATGATGTGAAGTGAAGTGATGTGAAGTGAGGTGAGATGATGCAAGGTGAGGTGAGGCGAGATGAGGTGAGGTGTAGTGAGGTGAGGTGAGGTGTGGTGAGGTGAGGTGAGGTAAGGTGAGGTGAGGTGTGGTGTGGTGAGGTGAGGCGAGGTGAGGTGAGGTGAGGTGTGGTGAGGTGAGTGTCACGAGTTGGCGCGATTCAGTATTTAAATAAACTTGTGACATTGAACTTTGTGGGAAACCGCGAATTCAAGTGAATTCCCATAAGTATCACTCAGTCAACCGCCACGTATTCACCCGATCGGGAGTGTTTTCAGAACATTTTTCACTGTTTCATAAGTGATCGTCCTTGTGCGCGACATTAGCGCTTCTGCTGCGTGATTTGTTATGGGCGTGTTTTGCTCACTTCTAGCTGTTAGCAAGTGCGGCCCGACACTCGTCTCTCTCTCACAATTTGAATTTAGTCAGGATTAGAGTGCTGTGGAAGCAGGTTAGATTGGGCCCAGTGTGGAGTGCCGCCGTTGTCCAGTTCCTGAATTCCCACCTAGTGTGAGCCGGCGAGAGGTGCAGCGTGTGGCAGCGTCCTTCCTCAGCAACGACGCCCAGTCCATTTTGCTTAGCCCACTCTCTGACCAGTATTTTTCTTTCGTTTTTCCTAGGCTTAAGAGTTTAGCTTTTGAGTGAGCGAGTGAGTGTGTTCTCCTTATTTTGAATTCATTTTGAAACATGTAACGTAAATTTGTTTCATTGTAATTAATAAATTCACAGTTCTTTTCTCTTGAGCTTAATGTAATGTAAACTCGTGTTTTATTTCTCCACATTAAGCTTATTTCACTTATAGCTCCTAGTTTGCATAAACGCTTTGCATTATTCATAACTGGTACTTAGGCCAGTCCTTTTGTATTAAGCTTAAAATCCGTTGTGCAACCAGGAGTTAATGCACCAGCAAGAACCTGTTTATCATTCATAGCATTAGATATTGATTGTCAGGGGTGGAGTCACTTTCTCCAGAGGCTAACAGTACCAATAAACAGCACGTGTGAGTAATTCGTCTCTGCTGTATACTGTTAAGAAAGTTATAAATTCTCGTCCTTAGAGAATCGGCGAAGTAAGCCGGAATAAAGTAATCATTGCTTGATTTTCACGTCAGTTCTTTGTCCTTGTTCTCAAGTATTATTGAATATTATTCTTTAATATTGCATACTCTCAAAAACCCAGTGAGTGAGGTGAGGTGAGGTTGGGGTATGGGTAGTGATGAGGGGTGGAGGAATGAGGTAGGATGGAGGTGGAGGGGGGGAGTGGGGGGCAGGGAAGGGGGTGGGGAGGGGAGTGGGGAAGGGGGTGTTGGTGGGGTTGGGATGAGATGGGGGTGGAAGTGGGAGAGGGGATGGGGATGAAGGTGGGAGTGAGGAAGGAGGTGGGGGTGCCGGGGAGAGGGGAGGGAGGAGAGGAGGAAGGTGGAAATGGGAATGAGGTAGTGGTGGGGGTGGGAGTGGAAGTGGAGGTAGGAACCGAGGTGAGAGAGTGAATATGGTGCTAGGAATGAAGGAAACAGGTGGAGCTAGAGGTGGAGAAGGGCGGAGGTTAGGTGGAATTATTATTGTTTTCCGTATTTCCCCTTGATAACGCTAATGATTTGGCCATCGACGCGTGTGTGGCGCTAATCAGACTAATCATTAACCTACCTGGCTAATTAAGGGAAGGTAATTACATGCATCGATGGGCCGTGCGGCAATCCTTTTATCATATCAAGCTTTATTTTATTTCGCTTTATTTTTGCTATCTTCAGACGATTTTATTCACCTTAATAAAGACCGATTTAGCTCTTTTTTTCTAATTAATTCCTAAGACGATTTTTTCAGCTTAGAGATAGAGATAGATAGAGAGAGAGAGAAACTAATGTGGGATAATTTTCTGTGTATCATCGATATATGTACGTAAAAAATCGATTAATAACTAAGGTATTTTCTTCCCCCAAATTTTCAATGTTAAAAGAATATATGATTAAAAGAGCATATGATTTTTTTTTAATCAAATAAAAATAAAAACAATTAAGCGAATTTTAGCCAGCAAAGTAATTGGTATTTTGTGTGTGTGTGTGTGTGTGTGTGTGTGTGTGTGTGTGTGCCGTCGATGAGTCTGAAAAGAACAGGGTGAAACAATGATGCAGAATTTCAGACTAGAACTTAACCCTGCCAGTGGGAGATCTGTGAAATAAATAGTCTGCTTGTGGCACAATTATTTATTTATTTATTTGTTTTTCCTTCCTCCATTTTGTTATCAAAAAACAAAAAATAAATAAAACACACTAAATATTACCAAGCAAGGTTTAGCCAGTGGAAAGTAACCAAGCTCTCGCGCGCTCACAGTACGCCGGGAACAGTAAAGAAAATTTGAGTAATATTTTTCATCAATAAAGTCCTCCGGCTTTGCTTTGGGAGCTGACCTTTACTCTAAGTGTATTTTTTTTTTTCCTTGCTAAACAATGAGATAAATCAATTCTTATTTAGATGTTTACACTCTGGCCACGCGCGCTCAGGTGGTCCAGGTGAGAATGCCTTTACCTGGTTTCAGTTTGTTCCGGGTAACGCTTGAAGAACAGAGAACAACACAAACAAGTGGAGAAGGAAAATGACTGTGCCCAAGAGAGACCTGGCCGTAGTGACAAAATCATTATCATCATCATCTACTACTACTACTACTACTACTACTAATAATAATAATAATAATAATAATAATAATTCATCATCATCATCATCATCATCTACTACTACTACTACTACTACTACTACTACTACTACCACTACCACTACTACTACTACTACTACTACTAATAATAATAATAATAATAATAATAATAATAATTCATCATCATCATCATCATCATCATCACCAATCGTCTTCACATTTCACCCTTCTCTCTTCTCTCCCATTCTTCTCCATCACCTCATTCCTTCATCCCCTCCCCTCTCCCAGTTCCTTCTCCTCCTCCTCTCCCCTCCCTCTCTCCAATCTCTCCCTCCCTCACCCTCCTCTCTTCATCCCCTCATTCTCCTCCCTCCCACTTCACTCCCATTCCATTCTGAAACACAGCCAGACCGTCAGAGTTTAGGCAGTTATCTCTCTCTCTCTCTCTCTCTCTCTCTCCCTCTCTCTCTCTCTCCGCCGGCTACTTCGCCACTTTCGATCCTCCCCTCCTCCTCCCCCTCACCCCAGCATCTTTAAACATCTTGCCGAAAAAGCAGAGGCTGGGGATACTCTCTCTCTCTCTCTCTCTCTCTCTCTGCATAAACATTCACGCACACTCTTCACACCTCTGAAAAATAACAAAGGGAGAGACGAGAGGGCAAAAATTTACCACAAAATCCTAAGTCTCTTTATATTTCCTCCTACTTCTCTCTCTCTCTCTCTCTCTCTCTCTCTAATATATCTATTGATCTATCTATCTATCTGTCTATCTACGTGTCTATCTGTCTATCTATGTATGTCATTATCTATCTATCTCTCTTTCTACCTGTCTATCTGTCTGGCCATCTTTGTCTACCTACCTATTGCGTATTCTATCTATCTGTCTATCTCTCTATCTATCTCTCTATCTATCTATTAATCTGTCTATCTATTTACATCCTTTGCTTATCTATATGTGTATCTATTGTATATTTCTCTCTGTCTATCTATCTATATCTGTCTATATCTATCTATATCTTTATCTGTATGTAAACATCTATATATTTATATCTACTGAATCTATCTATGACTATCTATCAGCCTATCTATCTATCTAACATTCCGTCTGTCTATCCATCTATGTCTATCAACCTATCTATCTACCGGTATCTAATTTTCCGTCTATCTATCCAGCTATCTGTCTATCAGCCTATCTAACATTCCGTCTATCCATCTGTCAGCCTACCTATCTATCTATCATTCCATCTGTCTATCCATTAACCTATCAACATATCTATCTATCTACCATTCCGTCTATCTATCCATCTATCTAACATTCCGTCTATCTATCCGTGTATCTGTCTATCTGTCAGCCTACCTATCTATCTATCATTTCATCTGTCTATCCATTAACCTGTCAACATATCTATCTATCTACCATTCCGTCTATCTATCCATCTATCTACCATTCCGTCTATCTATCCATCTATCTAACATTCCGTCTATCTATCCATATACCTGTCTATCTGTCTATCTATAATCAGCCTCAGTCCGTCCACAAGACAAAGGCCTCTAGTCTTTCTCCACTCCGGCCAATTAACCTGTCCTTTGCCTACCTGTGTGAAATTCTCTCTCCTTGTCTAACACCTTTCTTTACTGGCTTTTTGTAGTTATCTTTATTGAGTTTTGTGGCAGTGCTCTCTCTCTCTCTCTCTCTCTCTCTCTCTCTCTCTCTCTCTCTCCCTCTCTCTCTCTCTTTCGTTACTGTATGCTGTCTCTTTTCGTCTGTTCCGATGTCTAATATTCTCTCTCTCTCTCTCTCTCTCTCTCTCTCTCACTCTCTCTTTCTCTCTCTCTCTCTCTCTCTCTCTCTCTCTCTCTCTCTCTCTCTCTCTCTCTCTCTCTCTCTCTCTTTCGGAAGAGCCTCAATAAAGCGAGTGTGTTGTGGGGTTGGTGGGCCGGGGTGACGTTTTAGAGCCAGTCTAGGGCATGGAGTTGGGGGTTGGTGGGGGGAGGATGGGGAATGGGGGAGCGGAGCACGGGGAGAATGGAAAGAATGGAAAATGATGGGAAGATGGGGGATGGGGAGGGGAGGGGGATATGGTGGGGAGGATAGGAAGGGGGATGTGGTGGGGAGGATGGGGAAGGGAATATGGTGGGGAGGGAGGTAAAATAGGGAGGATGGGGGAGGGGGATATGGTGGGGAGGATGGAGGAGATGGGGAGGGGGATATAATGGGGAGGACGGAGAGTGGGATTGGATGGGGAAGAGGGGATACGAAGGGGAAGTTGGGGTGAATGGGGAATGATGGGGAGGATGGCGAGGGGGGGGAAGGGATAGGATGGGGAGAATAGTGGAGGGGGAGGAGGGAGAGGATTGGGAGGGGGGTAGGGATAGGATGGGGAGAATAGTGGAGGGGGAGGATAGGGGAGGGGGATATGGTGGGGAGGATGGGGAGGGGGTAGAATGGGGAAGATGGGGGGAGGGAGAAGAGGAATGAAAGGATAGGAAGGGAGAAAGGGATGGATATGAAGGTTGAAAGAGAGAGAGAGAGAGAGAGAGAGAGAGAGAGAGAGAGAGAACCGAAAGGGGGAGAATTACAAGAGGAGGGACAGGGAGGAGAGAAGTTTGGAGGAGGAAGGGAAAGTGGGATGAGAGGGACTCGAGAGGGGGAGGGCTTGGAGGAAAGTGGGGAGAGGGGAGGAAGAACAGGAGGAGGAAGAGAGGAGAAGGGGGAGATAGGGAAGGAGGGAGACAGGAGTGAAGGGATACTGGGGGAGAAGAGAAAGACTGCAGAGGGGGAAGAGAGCAGAATAATATAACTTTATTTCTCAGACTAAAAGTAAAACAGAAGATATATCAGGCTAAATAACAATAATGATGATGATGACAATAATAACAATAATAATAATAATAATAATAATCATAATAATAATAATAATAATAACAATAGTTATAACAATAATAATAAAGCTTTCGGTTTTCCACAGATCTAATAGTTCCTTCCATAAAAAAGCAATGCATTGTTTTACTACTACTACTACTACTCCTACTACTCCTGCTACTCCTGCTACTCCTGCTACTCCTACTACTACTACTACTCCTACTACTCCTGCTACTACTACTACTACGTAACAATAACAACAACAACAATAATAAAAATAATAACAATACTAATAATACTAATACTAATAATAATAATAATAATAATAAATATTATTATTATTATTATTATTATTATTATCATAATAAATAATAATAATAAGAAAAATATAAGAAAAATAATATTAATAATAATAACAACAATAATAATGATAATAATAATAATAATAATAATAATAATAATAATAATAATAATAATGATAATAATAAAAAACAAATAATAATAATTATAAAAATAATGATAATAATATTAATAATAATATTAATAAAAGAAATAAACTTTATAATATAAAAATTATTATCCAGAGCTAGAGGTCAGAGATAATCCTTCATTTCATGTTTCTCTGCAATCCTCATTTTTCCTTCCCCTTGCCTTCATCCTCGTCTCTCCTTCCTCCTTCCTCCTCCTCCTCTTTCTCCTCCTCCTCCTCCTCCTCTTTCTCATCCTCCTCTTTTTCTTTTTCTTCTTCCTCCTCTTTCTCCTCTTCTTCCTCCTCCTCCTCCTCCCCCTTTCCCTCCTATTTCATTTTTTTTTTGTCATTTTCTCATCTTCCCCATTTCCTCTTTTCACCTACTCCTCTCCCTCTTCCTTCCTTCCCTCCTTCTTCCTCTTCCTTTTCCCTGTCTTCTTCTTTTTTCTTCTTCCTCCTCCTCTTCCTTTTCCTTCTTTCCCCTTTTCCTTTTCCTTCTTCCCTCCTCTTCCTTTCTTCCTCCTCCTGCTCCTTCCTTCCTTCTCCTCTCCCTGCTTCCTCCTCTTCCTCTACCGGTACCTCATCTCCGTTTTTCCCCTCCCTCAGTGCTTCCTATTATGGTACATTACCTTTCCCCTTCCAGTCAAATTTTCCCACCTGTCCCACACCTGTACACTCTGCCTCTATCCCACTTCCAATTAGTTTTCCCCTCTTCTTCTCCCCTCCTTATCTGCTTCTCTCTCTCTCTCTCTCTCTCTCTCTCTCTCTCTCTCTTCGTTACTGCCCACTATCTTACTTCTCTCTCTTCTCTTCTCCCCACCCTCTCCTTTCTTTTCCTTCCTACCCGTTATTTTATTTTTCTCCCCTCTCTCTTTCCCTCTCTGTTTTTCCCTCCCCTGCCTCTTCTCTCTCTTTCTTTTTTTTACAGTGTATTCCGTTGCTTCTCTCTCGCTCTCCTCTTTTCCTCTCTTTCTTCTCCCCTCACCTGTCTTTCCTTTCTCCTTTTTTCTGTTTCCTTCCTTTACTTTCCTGTCTCCTCTCTCTCCTTCCCACTCTTCTCCCCTCACTTCTCTCTTCTTCCTCCTATTTCCTACACTCTTTCCTCCCCTCACTTCTCTTTCACTTTCCCTTCCCTCCCCCCCTCTCCTTTCTCCCACTTTCTCCTCTTTCTTCCCATTCGTTGGTGATTCTCTCTCTCTCTCTCTCTCTCTCTCTCTCTCTCTCTCCCCCCCCTTCTACCTTTCCTCCTTCCCTCCCTTCCTTCCATTCACGGTTCATTTCATCCCTCTATACATTTTCAGTCACTCTCCAATCCTTTTTCCTCTTATGCTTATTTCCATTTCTTTCTTTCTTTCTCTCTCTCTCTCTCTCTCTCTCTCTCTCTCTCTCTCTTTCTTCATTTCTAAATTTGCGGACGACACAAAAATCGGCAACACTACATTAACAGAAGAAGACAAAATTAGCCTTCAAAATGACCTTAACACAATTGTCAACTGGTCAGAAAAATGGCAAATGTCCTTTAATGTAAGTAAATGTCAGGTACTGCAATGTGGGAAGAAAAACAAAAGGTATGATTACGAAATGAAGGGCCAAATCATTAGCAAGTCCTCACTAGTTAAGGATCTAGGCGTACTAATTTCAGACGATCTGAAATGTTCGAATCAATGTATCACTGCCGCCAATAAAGCCAACAGGACCCTAGGCTTCATCAAAGCACAGTTTACATATAAAAACAAAAATATTGTAATCCTTTTATACAAAATCATAGGCAGGCCACACCTAGAGTTTGCAGTGCAGTTTTGGGCGCCTCACCGAGTCAAAGATATAGAAATACTGGAAGCGGTCTAGCGTAGGGCTACCAAGTTAATCCCGTCCCTGAAGAATAAGCCATATCTCGAGAGGGAATTAAAATTATTCTGTTTTAGAAAATGGAGACTCAGGGGATAGCTGACTGAATGTTTTAAAATTATGAAAGGCTTCAGTAACATTGATTCAAGCAAGCTATTCACAGTAATTGCCGAGACTGTAACTCGAGGAAATGGTATGAAGTTGCAAGCAAGGAGGGCTAATCTTGATACAACCAAAAACTTCTTCACTTACTCTGTTGTAAGTGAATGGAATAAACTCCCTGGGAATGTGATTGAGAGTGATACCATAAATATATTTAAAAAGAGACTGGACATGTATCTCGACGCAATTAGTATCTTTTAGCTAGGATGGAGCAATTATTGTATATTCACGTCTACATTCAACTATCTGTTAAACACAATACACCTAAAGTAGTAATCAACACAGACAATATTGTTGGGCAAAAATAATAGATAAACATTCCATTCATCTGTTTTATATGAAAAAAAAAAAAGAAACAGTTAAAAAAAAGTGCATGTATGGAGTAAGTATGTATCTGGTTGCATGCCTAAATTCTCCATTTCCATATTATTGTTTCTCCCGATCCTATAAAATTCCTTTAGGTTTTTCATTCCTGCAAGATATTACTTCCTCTCTTATTTCCCGTACGTCAAATGTCGGAGGGTCTGGAGGGTGGGGGAGAGAGCCATCTGCTGTGCTATCCTTTTCTCCTGCTCCTATAGTATTAAGGCATACTAGTATTAAGGCCAGACCGCCTCGTAGGGACCGTAAGGTCTGAGTGGTCTGTGTATCTATGTAACACACACACTCTCTCTCTCTCTCTCTCTCTCTCTCTCTCTCACACACACACACACACACACACACACACACACACACACAGTTTCAAAACACAATGGTCACCTTTCGTTGTGTTAATGGTCCCTTTCACGTGTTTCTGAGAATTTGGTCCATTTTTCATATTTTCCTGTGAACGTTTTGGTTTGTTAATGAGCTCGTTAGTGTTGTTAGTGAGAAAAATATGCTGCTGTTGCCAGAGGTAATGATAGGCTGCGTACATAGGTATAGACGCACATAAGTATACATATAGACATACATAAATGCACATACACACACACACACACACACACACACACACACACACACACACACACACAACAAAACACAAACACTGACATACATATGATCACAAACATTCGCAACAAATACATGCACTATGGCGCACACACACACACACACACACACACACACACACACACACACACACACACACAACAATACAAATACGGTACACTCTAACACACACGTGCCCACAAACATTCAAAACACATACATGCATTGTGGTACACACACACACACACACACACACACACACACACACACACACACACACACACACACATTTCTTGATTTATTTTTATCAAGGCGCTCTCCCAGTTCTGTGCATAACCCTTTCAGGCCGAGTACTTCACTTATTAACAAATCCTTCTATTATTTATATAATTATTTATCTATTTATTGTGTACCCGGCATTGATACGTAACCTCTTTTCAGCTCAGGTGATGGCCAGGTGTAGCCAGACTGGGGAATAAATCTGACTAGCAACCAAGGAGACTCATTCGCACCTCATACCCAAAGCCCATCGAATTTCATGCCAACATGTAACACAGAATAGCATAGTAACGTGTAACTAGCAAAATAAATCACTTAGGAAGAGGTGTTAAGGATCTAAATTTTGACACCGAGTCGTCCAGTTCCATCAGATTAAGAACAACTGATATTTCCAAACGATTTTATTCAGCTTATTGAGAGAGAAAGAGAGAGAGAGAGAACGAAGGCGTACATGCAAAGAGAAATAAGAGGATGAAGATGGTTTGAACACTTTGTGAAAAGGCACAGACAGGGAGGAAATGAACAGTGAATGGAGGGAGGGAGGGAAGGAGAGAAAAGAAGAGGAGGAGAAGGAGGAGGAGACGAAGGAGAAAATGAAGATGATGACGATGATGATGATGAGGAGGAGGAAGAAAAGGAAAGAGAGAGAGAGAGAGAGAGAGAGAGAGAGAGGAAATAGTGAAAGGACAGGGTGAGGAAAGAATATGAGACACAGACACTGAAAAGAGAAGATGATGGAGTTAAAACAAGAGGAAGAGAAAGAAGAGAAAAGAGAGGGAAAAAGAGGGAGAGGGAGGAAGCAGAGAAATAAATGATTCTAAAGTAACTATCTATCAATCTATCTATCTATTTGTCTGCTTGCCTATCTGGATGTGGGCAGGTCAGGTCCTTTGTAGAATAGAAAACAGATGGACAGCCGGGGTAATAGATTGGCAGCCAAGAGATGGATGAGAGGAAGAGGCAGACACAGAACAAGATGGAGAGATGGGGTGAGAGGAAGAGGCAGAGAACAAGATGGAGAGATGGGGTGAGAGGAAGAGGCAGACACAGAACAAGATGGAGAGATGAAGTGAGAGGAAGAGGCAGAGAGTGAGCAAGATGGAGAGATGGAGTGAGAGGAAGAGGCAGACACAGAACAAGATGGAGAGATGGAGTGAGAGGAAGAGGCAGACAGTGAGCAAGATGGAGAGATGGAGTGAAAGGAAGAGGCAGACACAGAACAAGATGGAGAGATGGGGTGAGAGGAAGAGGCAGACACAGAACAAGATGGAGAGATGGAGTGAGAGGAAGAGGCAGACAGTGAGCAAGATGGAGAGATGGAGTGAGAGGAAGAGGCAGAGAACAAGATGGAGAGATGGGGTGAGAGGAAGAGGCAGAGAACAAGATGGAGAGATGGGGTGAGAGGAAGAGGAAGAGAACAAGATGGAGAGATGGAGTGGGAGGAAGAGGCAGACAGTGAGCAAGATGGAGAGATGGAGTGGGAGGAAGAGGCAGAGAACAAGATGGAGAGATGGGGTGAGAGGAAGAGGCAGACAGAGAACATGGTGGAAAGATGGAGTGATAGGAAAAGGCAGTAGGAGAACATGGTGGAAAGATGGAGGGAGAGGAAGAGGCAGACAGGGAACATGGTGGAAAGATGGAGGGAGAGGAAGAGGCAGACAGAGAACAAGTTGGAGAGAGAAATTTTCATGAAGTGCTGGGACTGGATTCAACAGCTAACAGCCAGAAGGTAAGAGTGGAGAAAGTTTGGAGAGGCCTTTGTCTAGTGGTGGAAAAAGTTGGGAAAGCCTTTGTCTTGTGGTGGAGAAAGTTGGGAAAGACCTTTGTCTAGTGGTGAAGAAAGTTGGGAAAGACCTTTGTCTTGTGGTGGAGAAAGTTGGGAAAGCCTTTGTCTTGTGATGGAGAAAGTTGGGAAAGACCTTTGTCTTGTGGTGGAGAAAGTTGGGAAAGGCCTTTGTCTTGTGGTAGATTGTGCAGGCAGAGGATGATGATGATGATAATGATGATGATGATGAAGATGATGATGATGATATCCGACATTCAGTTTCATTTAACTTCAGGGCTCCAATTAGTATAAAACACACACACACACACACACACACACACACACACACACACACACACACACACACACTCCCTTTAGGCTACTCAGCAGAAACATTAACATCTGTTGGCCGCGCGTCATTTTTCACCTGTGTGTGTGTGTGTGTGTGTGTGTGTGTGTGTGTGTGTGTGTGTCCACCAAAGCAAGGGGGTAAAAAATGCTTGTTCCAAGTTACCTTTCTGGCAGGTAATTGGAGGTGAGGTGTAGTGGGAGTGATTGTTTGGAAATACTGATGGTTAATTATATGAGTTGGTGGTTTGGTGGTGGAAATGTAACAGTTGGCTAATGAGGTGGTGTGCACTCAATATGTGTGTGCGTGTGTGTGTGTGTGTGTGTGTGTGTGTGTGTGTGTGTGTGTGTGTGTTATATGCTAGGAAGAAGGAACCAAAGGCCACGAGCCCGCCGTAACTGTTCCTTCCAAGAGAAAAACAAAATACAAGAGAGCGCCAAATTCAAGATCCGATCATTTCGAGATGCCTAGACACAGTGCGTTTGAAAGACTGGAGATCATAGCTACCAGGAAATACGGACAGAGGGAGACAGTTCCAGAGTTGATCTGTTGCATAAATGAAGGACTGAGTGTAACGGTTAACTCCTGCATTAGAGAGTTGGACAGAAAAGGGATGAAAGTTTGCTGCTAGACTGGTACTACGCGCCCGTCGTAGAGGTGGAGGGATGCAAGCAGACAGTGCAGAGGAGCAGTGACCATTGAAGTAGCGATAGAAAAGGGATAAAGTTGCAACAGTGCGGCGAAGAGACAGAGGTTGAAGGGAGTCAGTAAGAGGAGGAGAGTTAATGAGACGAAAAGCCTTTGACCCCATCCTATTGAGAAGAGCTGTATGTGGGCAGCCTTCCCACATATGAGAGCTGTACTTTACACAGGGACAGATAAAACCCGTGTATAAAGTCAACAACTGTGCAAGAGTAAAGACGGAACGGAGTCGGCTTAGCACACCCAATCTCTTGGAAGTAGATTTTACGATATGTCATATAATCTTTCCAAGATAAGTCCCGAGTGAATGAAACTTCAAGCATGTTCAAGGATGATGCAGGATTAAGCTGAATATTACTAAACATTAGTGGGTACTCCTGTGGAAGATTCTTTCGGGTTGATAAGTGTAAGAACTGAGTCTCTGATGCATTAAAACAACAAGATTATTTTTACCCCACTCAGAGATACAAGCCTAGTCAGAGGTGTGCCATAGCCTCATCCTTTGTTTGTTGAAATAACTGCTGAGATGGATGTTGTAGGACCGAATGGAAAGGTGAAGGGTGGAATCATCAGCGTACGAGTGGATAGGGTTAGATGTACAGTTCAGAAGGTCATTGATGAATAAAAGGAAGAGGGTTGGTGATAGGACAGAGCCCTGAGGAGCACCACTGTTGATAGTGTGTGTGTGCGTAATTTTTCATACTCCACAGATTATTTAGAGTCTTCCATTGGCTCCAGTTAAAACACACACACACACACACACACACACACACACACACACACACACACACACACACACACACACACATAATTCATTTTCTTCAACTTCTCCAACATCATCATCCTTTTCCTCCTCCTCCTTACTATCAAAGTTATAATTATCTAAGATGTTTCAATTTAGAAGGCTTTGATACGGCGTCTATTAACCCCTTCAGTACGAGGGCGCTCTCCTAGGCTTGCATTCTTGTCGGGTAAAGAGGTTCCCTAACACCTCTCCCTTAGCGATTTATTATCAAAACTACCCATCAATATCCTTTTTTTTTTTTCCTGCTTATATCATCTCCTTCTGTCGGATTCTCTCTCTCTCTCTCTCTCTCTCTCACACACACACACACACACACACACACACACACACACACACACACACACACACACACACACACACACACACACACACGCAGTCCCATTAGGGCTCTCACTCTGACACAGGAACTTTGCGCTTTCAAACTCTCTGTCTCTGTCTGTCTGTCTGTCTATCTGTCTGTCTCTCTCTCTCTCTGACAGAGGATCTTTGTCGCTTTCAAACTCTCTCTCTCTCTCTCTATCTCTATCTCTCATGTACTTCCCTTTCCTTCCACTACCTCCTTCGTGCATCCCCTCCCTCCATTATTCCCTTCTCCTCCCCCTCTCTCCCTATCCTCTCTCTCCCCTTTCCCCTTCCTTACCCCGCCCTTCTTCCTCCAATCCCTCTATTACCCCCTCCCTCCTCCATCCCTCCCCTCAGTTATTACACTCCCCTCCCTCCCTCTTCAGCCACCTCCCCTCCCCCGCGCCCTCCCCTATCAGACGCATTTCAGGAATTCCTTTAAAGTCGCCATGCTGTACATGTTCATAGAGCAAATATGTGTACATAACCATAGCAGGAATACGTCTGTGTGTGCTCCTTGACGTGTGTGTGTGTGTGTGTGTGTGTGTGTGTGTGTGTGTGTGTGTACGTAACCTGCTGTTTGATGTAATTGTGTGTGTGAATGGGTATATGTACCAGCTGCTTGATGACATTGTGTGTGTGTGTGTGTGTGTGTGTGTGTGTGTGTGTGTGTGTGTAACCTGCTGTTTAACGCAGTTCCGTCTCACGTCTACTAATTCAAGTCGATTATATTAATTTTTAGATATATTTCCTGGTGCTGCAGAGGGACGCCTTCACGTGGTGGCACTGATATGATAGGGCTGCGGAACTTCCTTGTTAAACAAAGGTCCCTAAGTCCTCTCCTTATCGCGTGTTGACAAGCGATTAAGTTAACTTCCTACTACCTCCGGGCAATCAGATCAGGTGAGTCTTGAGGACCAGGTGTCTCAAGGTAAAGATTTCCAGTTTCTTGACCTTTTAGCTTCTCTACCTTCACCCATTTCTTTTTTCTCAGTCTCCCACTTACAATCAACCGAAGAAGTATGGCACACCTGAGGTACGATGGAGGTGGAACTAAGCGAGTTTTGTAGGACACACATGAATCTGTTTACCTCGTTAAAAAAAAAAAAAAAAAAAAAAAAAAGTCACCCAGAATGTGAACTTTTTGTACAATTTTGAGTTCTGAAAACAACCAGGGAGTATATTTGCACTTATAAATTACAGAACGCTCCATATACCACAGTGCGTCGTCCATACTTTAGAATGATAGGTGGGGTAAGATGACACTTTTTTCGTTGATTGTACAGTGATAAACAGTGATAAATAGTGACACACACACACACACACACACACACACACACACACACACACACACACACACACACACACACACACACTTCCCGGACCAGGAGCCATATTCTTGTGGGTTAAGGAATCTCTCTATCACCTCCTCCTCAGCGATTTATTTTGTTTTAAACCTTACTGTTCTATCGCTCTATCTCAAAGGTATAGTAAGGCCACATGATGTCCAGGGAAGGGTACCAGGTTTCAATAATACCCTACCTTAATCCCTTCCTCTATAATTCCCTGCCTCTTCACACCACTACCTCCCTCCTCTCCCCCCCTCGACTCATCTATCACTCCACCTCACAGACTCACGCTGCAGCCTCTTACTTAATACGGATCCAGCGTGTCAAAGGTGTCATGCTTCAATATGACTGCTACACTGAATGACCTCCTATGCTCTTGTGTTGATGAGAAAGACAGATGGCTAATTATGACATTGTGTTTCTCGATTTTCTGTCTGTTTCTGTCACTAGCTCTCTCCCTGGCTCTACACCCCCCCTTTCTGTTTGTCTGTGTGTCTGTCTTGCACTGGCGAAAAGATTGGAAGTTAATTCAAACTTTCTTTGTCCCTTAATTTCTTTCTGTTTGTTTGACTCTCTCTCTCTCTCTCTCTCTCTCTCTCTCGAACACTCTGGTAACCTTTGTACTTTGTCTGTACCGCTTTCCCATTACAGCGGGCATGCAGCACCCGTTTAACCACACATTCTCACAAGTTTTCTATCCAGCTATCTATTGCAAGAACTGACAGGCACAGTCGACAGCAGAAGTTCGTTCCTCGCAGCGTGCGTGACACGAGCCTGTTAATCTGGTAGCACTGTATGAGATAGAGTTGACAGGTATGATTTAAATGGCTAATATTAAAGAAATGTGTGCAGAGATAAGAACACATTCCCTAATGATACTATTAATTTGCAGCAAGCGTGATAATCAAGTTATTGTGAAATGGATGACATTGGTGTATCTTCGTTACGGACACTGACGCACAGGATTAATTGGACTGTACTGATTTTGCCAGACGGTACTATATGAAATATTATAGAATGTTTGCAGCCCTAAAGGTGAGGTTGCACGAAAACATTAATTACGATGTTAGTTACACACTAAAAAAAAAAAACAAAAAAAAAAAACAAACAAACTGGCAGTGCGTGTTCCGCGAATAAACGGTTTTGTATTACAAGTGAAATCACATCCCTAACTGACCTCTCTCCCCACCCGTCTCTCTTACAAGTTAAATGATTTCCCTTCCTGACCTCTCTCCACATCCGTCTCTCCTACAAGTTAAATAATTTCCCTTCCTGACCTCTCTCTCCACTCGTCACTTCTCTTCCCAGCCATTCTCTGCCATCATGCACGTTTTATCGCTAATGCTGAGAATCGTATGTCTGTATGTAGAGTGTGGAAAGTAATCAATATAAATGTTAAATGAGCCTTTCCTCCTCCATCGCTATGAAGTGTTATCCGTGCCTTGAATATAAATGTTAGTAATATGAATAAATCGTCACTGTGGCGGTTAGCAGATACTACTTGTCACCATTTATATAACACTTATATATAACTATCCTTATGGAGTGCTCCAAATATACTCCCTCTCCGCCCCCTCGCTGTCTCCTTCCCTCCCCCTTCCACTGTCTCCATCATTCCTCCCCCCTCCCTCCCCCTCTCTACCAGTACCCTTTGTTTCTCTCCCTCAACACCTCCAACCCTTCCCCACGGTTTTATTGTATTAACCCTGCTCGAGTTTTCTCTCTCGTCATTTCAAATGTCTGTTTTCTCTTCTTCACATTTGTCTCCAGAACCGAACAGTAAAACGACGTTTGGGTTGTGTTTTTGGATTGTATTTTTTTGTAATGTGTAATATTATTATAATGGCCGTGGCAGTGGCGGTCAAGAGGCATTAGCTGTTCAAAGAACGGCAGTCAGTGCTTCAGTTTAGTCATCATTTTATTGCTCTTCCTCCATAGCCATTAATCTCTTCCTTGCACTTATTTTTTTTATCCCAGTAAAAAATATGAAGCACAAACGTCCTCTTCCGCAAGAAAAAAAAAGTGAAGAATGAATAATCATCGCGTGTTGTGTTGCACAGGAGTATGGTCTGCATGCGTCCTGAAAATATTTTCTGAATAATTATTGCTAGTATTCTTGATGATAATTCGTAGTTTCTCAGTTACGGTTAAATATAGCAAAACAGGTGATAATCACAAGAGCTGTATCCTCATACCATACAATTGGCAACCATAATCATCGTAATATACGACAGAAGGCGATTATACCTCTCTGGATGAGTAGATTCTCCCTTAGCGGAATATGGTTGCCGTGAGCCCGGACAGCATGCAGGTGTAAGTGGAAGAATCCAATTGTCGCGGTGAAAGGGTTAATTATGGTAAAGGTTTGCCTCCTATCCATCCGAGTCGTTGTCACTCCTGTATTGATAATATCGGCAGTTGCACAAAGGACGTTCAGGACGCTGACGGACAGCCATGTCGTTACCTTCTGTTCTGACCCTGTTATGCAGCTATGGAGATGGAATGATATGGATGCTATTGCTGGCTACATTCTCTGACCTTGTAAGATCATGTGTTGAGGGAGTTCAAATGATAGTATTTCGATGGCATATTGTTTGAAATTATAAATTAGGTAGACGTATGTCATACGTCTCACGCTAGTGGGGAACACCGTGTGAGACGGGGAGCGGATTATGGAAGCAGGAATACCACGGGTAAGGGAAGGAGTTAGATATACGAGTATTACAAGCTTGAATACAGATAAATATGTTATAAGGTGTAGGGAGGAGTGAGGGATATAGAAAGGGGGGAAGAAGGCGAGGATGGAAGGAGTCCGCAAGGGGAGGGGGGACGGTTTTGAACACTGATAGTTATGATTGACATGTTGTATCAATAATCTGGTTACTTGTGTGTAATACAGATGGCAATATAACATACACGAATATTGAGTTTAAAATGTTATTACACTTACGACTTAAATTCCTGTATATGATAGTAAATGTATTCAAGACATGAATAACCGATGTAGTTAGGGAGGTAAAACGAAGCAGGGTCAATTGAATGGAACCGTGGTGAGGGGTTGGGGTTGTTAAGGGAGAGAAACAAGGGGTAGGTCCTACTAGCAGAGGGGGGCGGAGAGAGGGGGGGAGGAATGATGGAGACAGTGGAAGGGGGAGGGAAGGAGACAGCGAGGAGGTGGAGAGGGAGTATATTTGGAGCACTGCATGAGGATAGTTATATATAAGTGTTATATAAATGGTGACAAGTAGTGTCTGCTAACCGCCACAGTGACGATTTATTCATATTACTAACATTTATATTCAAGGCACGGATAACACTTCATAGCGATGGAGGAGAAAAGGCTCATTTAACATTTATATTGATTACTTTCCACACTCTACATACAGACATACGATTCTCAGCATTAGCGATAAAACGTGCATGATGGCAGAGAATGGCTGGGAAGAGAAGTGACGAGTGGAGAGAGAGGTCAGGAAGGGAAATTATTTAACTTGTAGGAGAGACGGATGTGGAGAGAGGTCAGGAAGGGAAGTGATTTAACTTGTAGGAGAGACGGGTGGGGAGAGAGGTCAGGAAGGGAAGTGATTTAACTTGTAGGAACGACGGGTGGGGAGAGAGGTCAGGAGGGGAAGTGATTTAACTTGTAGGAGAGTCGGGTGGGGAGAGAGGTCAGGAAGGGATGTGATTTAACTTGTAGGAGAGACGGGTGGGGAGAGAGGTCAGGAAGGGATGTGATTTAACTTGTAGGAGAGACGGGTGGGGAGAGAGGTCAGGAGGGGAAGTGATTTAACTTGTAATACAAAACCGTATATTCGCGAAACACGCACTGCCAGTTTGTGTGTGTGTGTTTTTTTTTAGTGTGTAACTAACATCGTAATTAATGTTTTCATGCAACCTCACCTTTAGGACTGCAATGGTTCTATAATATTTCACAAGTGCTCTTGGGCCCTTCGGGCCCCTCGCACTTGCTCCTGCGGAGGCCTCTTGCGCTGCTATAATATATTTTAGTTATAGCTATTGACTAAAAATTCTACGGAGATCCTATGCCAGGCGCCGGGAGAGGCGTTTTTTGGTCAAAATGTGATCGCTCATTAAATATAGTAAAAGTTTTTCAATCGTGATGGGACCAAGTTTTTTCATATCAGTGATTTTTTTGCGATTTTTGTGCCAATTTTGGTGCAATTTGAATGTGTAGTTTCGGCTCCCCAAACACACACACACACACACACACACACACACACACACACACACACACACACACACACACACAAACACAAACACACACACACACACACACACACACACACACACACACACACACACACACACACACACACACGCAAAGCCTCAATCATCAATTAGGCATCATATCTCGTCTGACCGTATTTAAATGCACACCTACCCGGACTCGAACCCATTACCCTTTACCTGACGGACCTACACAAATCATTAACCCTCTCAGGCTCTTATGACTCACTCTCGGATGAAGGAAATCGTCTGGGCTGAAGAAAATTCACAACTAACGAAATAATGAAAACCCTATCTAACCAATGGGCGTTTCAGATGATTTCGATTTTTCCTCTATGTATTCGTTCACACCTCGTTTTCAGCTGGATAAAACCGTCTCGAGTGCAATGATACGCCTAAAGTTACCCCCACCATGAGGGGGGTTGATCATTTCACCCTTAGGTTGTCATTAGTTCTTCATTCTCTCTCCGAGACGGCTTCCTTTAATAATTGTGAGCCCTCTCGGGGTGACGTGGTTAAAAGCAGCTTGTCTATAAGCCTTAGGTAAAAATGCGTCTCCTTGGTTGCTATTCAAATGTGCTCTTCACTCTAACTAGACCTGACCTTCAACTGAGTTTAAAAATATATAGATATGAAACTAGATGCAAATTGCCATCTTTGATAAATACACCTTTCCAAACAAACTCTGCGTCTCTTTGGTTGGTAGTCAAAAAGGCTGTCCATTCTGACTATACTTGGCCATCACCTGTGCTAAAAAAAAAAAAAAAAAAAAATGCAGATACGAAACCAAATGCAAATTGCCGTCCTTGATAAACATACTTTTCCAGACACGCTGTGTGCCTCCTTGGTTGCTAATCAACAAGGCCCTCCATTCTGACTTCAACTGCCCATCACTTGAGCTAAAGAAAAATGGATTTGAAACTATGCAAACACTCAAACACACTCAGACACACACCCAAACACTCAAACACAAACGCACCCTAAACCACACTCAAACACAATCAATCACAGAAACACAGAGTCGTACACACACTCAAACACAAACTCAAACACAAACACAAACTCAAACACACTCCATCCTTGAACTGTTCAACCATCAGGAACTGGTCTTAAAAATTTGTTTATCTAGAACACGCCGTTGTCAACAGAGGGCCTTTGGTTCTGTTAAGCATTATGAAGTGAATGAAACTAACTTGTGTTGAAGCCAGGCAAAGGTGGTAGGCGGGAGGGAGGCAGAGGGTGGTAGGCAGGAGGGAGGCACAGAGTGAAAAGAAGGGTAAGGCATAGTGTCGATGGTAAGAGGAAGGCAGAGGGTGTTAGGTAGGGGGTGGTAGCCAGAAGGGAGGCAAGGATGGCAGGAAGAAGGAGGCAGACAGGAGGGAGGCAGAGGATGGTAGGCAGGAGGGAGGCAGAGGGTGGCAGGAAGGAGGGAGACAGAGGGTGGTAGGCAGGAAAGAGGCAGAGCCGATAGGCAGGAGGGAGACAGAGATGGTAAGCAGGAGGGAGGAAGAGGGTGGCAGGTAGGAGGAAGGCAAGAGGGTGGCAGGCAGGAGGGAGGCAAGAGGGTGGCAGGCAGAAGGGAGACAAGAGGGTTGCAGGCAGGAGGGAGACAGAGGGTGGTAGGCAGGAGGGAGACAGAGGGTGGTAGGCAGGAGGGAGGCAGAGGGTGGCAAGCGGGAGGGAGGCAGAGGTGGTTGACACGAGGGAGGCAAGAGGGTGGCAGGCAGGAGGGTGGCAGGCAGGAGGGAGGCAGAGGTGGTAGGCAAGAGGGAGGCAGGGGGTGGCAGGCAGAAGGGAGGCAGAGGTGGTAGGGGGAAGGGAGGCAGAGGGCATTAAAATATATAAACAAGAATTTTCATATAGTCCTCATTACGAAAACAAAAATAAAATACAATAAAATAACACAGAAAGAAAGAAAAGTCGATAGCGTAGTTGAACAACAATACAACTAACCTCTTTCTTTCCGTAAAAACGGTACAGTGATAAAAACGGTACTGTGATAAAAACGGTACAGTGATAAAAACGGCACAGTGATAAAAACGGTACTGTGATAAAAACGGTACAGTAATAAAAACGGCATATGCAGTGATAAAAACGGCACTGTAATAAAAACGGTGCAGCGATAAAAACAGTACAATAATAAAAACGGTTGTGATAGAAACGCACAGTTAAAAAAACCGGTACAGTGATAATAACGGTAGAGCATTTCGTGTGGATATGGAGGGTGGAGTGGCAGTGAGCTACATGGTAAACGAACACAAGAACAGTACAGCATGACATGATAGGTGTAGTTAAAGAGCTGCACAAGAAAAAAATTAAAGAGAAACAACTTTGCGTCTTTGTTTGTACTTTATATTATCAGGGAGAGTGATGGCCAAAATTTACCATTCCCTCAAGCTGGCGATGTACGAACTGAAAAGGGAGTTTGTAAGAATTGTGATGGATGTGAAAGTCGAGGTATTCTAATGGCTATCTTTTGTGTGTGTGTGTGTGTGTGTGTGTGTGTGTGTGTGTGTGTGCGTCATCGGTAGTACAGAGAGAGAGAGAGAGAGAGAGAGAGAGAGAGAGACAGACAGACAGACAGACAGACAGACAGAGACAAAGAGAGAGAGAGAGAGAGAGAGAGAGAACATATGCAAGCTAATGAAAGGACGCACTATCAGTACCCACCTTAAATGTCTGCTATGGTGTGCGCTTGAACCCTTGACATGTGGCTCACACATCACCTGACGAATACGCTAACCATCGGGCCACCGCAGGACCTGGAACAATAACGGATGGATGATGAACAGCTGAACAAAAAGTATGTTGAAATGAGAAGGCCAGTGTCAAGAACAGTGGAGTGGAACACTAATGGTATAAATTGACAAGAACGGTACAGCCCTACAGGGGGACACAGTGGAGTGTGGCCTGAACGGATGTTATTGTAGTAGTAGTAGTAGTGGTAGTTGTTGTTGTTGTTGTTGTTGTTGTAGCAAGACAAAAGTAATATACAGTTAAACAAGCGGTGCAATAAGAAAGAACGGTACTGTTACATAAGCGGTACAGCTGCACCACAGGGAACCAAAACGGTACAGTAGGATAAAAATGGTAGGGTGTAACAGACATTATATGTCTGAACAGTGTAAGAACGGTACGGCTGCAGTATTGAGAACGAGAACGGTACAGTATGAGATGAACGGTACAGCATGACAGAAAATGATAAAGTATGACATGGACGGTACTGCTCAACAGGTGAATAATACGGTGTACTGGCTGTGTGGATTTTAACGGTACAGAAACACACACACACACACACACACACACACACACACACACACACACACACACACATGGGTATTACTTTCGGAAGGACACCCAACTTAGGGAAAATGATATTAACACGTTCACCATTTATGCATTTTTAAGTAATTTCTTTTCCATACACATGCGTTGGATATGCACTTTTAAGTACCGGCACTTCGTAAAGGAGGGACCGGGGTTAGGTTAGGTTAGGTTAGGTTAGGTTAGGTTGGACTGGATTGGATTGGCTTGGATTGGGTTGGGTTGGGTTCGGTTATGATGGATTGGATTGGATTGAAATGGGTCGGGTTGGCTGGGTTGGGTTCGGTTGGATTGGACTGGATTGGGATGGGTTGGGTTGAGTTGGGCTGGGCTGGGTTAGATTGGATGGGATTGGGTAGGGTTGGGTTGGGTTGGTTGGTTTGGATAGGACTGGATTGGGTTGGGTTGGGATGGCTGGGTTGAAATGGATTGGCTTGGATTGGGTTGGGTTGGGTTGGGTGGGTTGGGTTAGGGTAGCTTGGTTGGGTTGGATTGGATTGGATTGGATTGTGTTGTGTTGTGTTGGATTAGATTGGATTGGGTTGGATTGGACTGAACTGAACTGTACTGGATTTGGCTGGACTGGACTGGACTGGACAGGACTGGGCTGGACTGGACTGGACTGGATTGGACTGAATTGCACGGTTTAATTGGACTGGATTGGATTGAATTTGATTGGACTGGATTGGACTGAAATGGATTGACTGGACTGGATTGAATTGGACTGGATTGGACTGGATTAGACTGGATTGGACTGAATTGGATTAGGTTGGGTTGGATTATGCTACGCTAAAATGATTGGGTAGATAATTTTAGCGTAGATAAAGTAAATACTGAGACAGGAACTGGAGAAACTTCCCCTAACTCCTTATTTACCTAATAGTCTGTGCAAGGAAAAAAAAAAAAAGGCAATTGCGACAGATACTTATAGAAGAAAATGTACTTAGATTTGCTTAAGTTCACTAATGAGCAAAATAATTTCAGAGTCCGATAATTGGGTGCGCTTCCAGATAATTACCTAATATGAACTTAAGAGCGATAGTAAAAAAAAAAAAAAAAAGGTACGGTATGATATGGAAGATAGACTACATCTGGAAAACATATGAAAACAGACGTGGACAGATAAAGGAACGAGTAAATATAAACTGACATAAAAATGTTGCAAAAGTGGGTTGTCCGTATATAGCGCTCCACTAGAAATAAGGCTAATGATATCTTAAGGGGTTGCTAGGGAAGCTCAGTCTGCTGGTGTGGGCGTGGATGTGGCAGAGGGAGTAAGAGGGGAATATATATGACAAATCAGATATTGATAACGCTAAGCCGTCCCCACAACACACGAGAGAGCACCTGTCAAGTGGAAGAAGAGGGTTTTATATATATGGACCATCCTGTATAGGACAAGGACCGTACAGCAGTGTGTGTGTGTGTGTGTGTGTGTGTGTGTGTGTGTGTGTGTGTGTGTGAGAGAGAGAGAGAGAGAGAGAGAGAGAGGGAGAGAGAGAGAGAGACAAAGCAAGAATTGGTACACTAAGACGAAAACAGTACACGAAGCAAAACTGAATTGGTCGAAATAAAGAGGAACAAAGTATAACAAAAGTACAAGAGATATAGTGCAGCGATAACCCTTTTTTGGCCGGAACAACTCTAGAATTTTGCTCTAGATATTGTCAGACGATTTTATTAAGCTGAGAGTGAGTTATAGGAGTCTGGGAGCGTTGGTAAAAGGTACAGACCTGAGGAGTAACAAGCTGAGAGAGAGGGACCAGGGAGGACAAGGAGGAAGGACCAGAAAGCCGGACAAAGCCTGCCAGCCGGATGCAATACCGCCACTCTCCTCACCATCCCAGGCTCCTATGACTCACTCTTAGCTGGAATAGAATGTTAGAGATGTCCGGATCATGAGGGGGTTAAACGCAATACAGTGGAACAAATCTGGAGCACCTGAAAGGAAGGAAAAAATAAGAAAATAATGCAAGCAAAGCAATACCCGCTCAGTATGACAAGAAAGTACCCTGCAGCAAAAAACGGTACACTACAACGTAAACGGTACAGCGGCCTTACACGCGAATATGGTGTACCGGCTGTGTGGATTAATGGGTACAGAAAAACACGACTCGTACACTTGAGACGGTCCAGTGGAACATGATTGGTACGTCTGATATCAAGAACACGAAAATATCTTGAAAAAAGTGGTACAGTATAGCAGGAGCGGTACAGTCCTACAGGGGGACACTTGATCGGCTGTGTGTGTTTAGAGATAAGATGCGGTACAGCAAGACAAGAACGGTACAGCGTGACTACAGAGCCATAGTGAATACAGATTGCCAGGATGGAAGTAAAACAATTCTATAGCAGAAAAGAGTGGGACAAAGCCTTGGCAAACGGTACAGTATGACAGGAACGGTACGGCAGCCCTACTGGTGGCTATGGAGTACAGGCTGAGGGGTACCAAGCCGGAGGGAGGAGGGGCAAAGCCGGACAAAGCCTGCCAGCCGGACACAGTCCGTCGCCCTCTTAATCGATCGCAAGTCAGGGCTGGAAATTAACTGTAAATTGGTTTCGCTTCACTTCCTGCTGCCTGGCGTAGACCTTGCCTGCCTGCCTACCTCCTATATTGCCGCCTCACAGTCCTTTTTTTTTTTTTTTTTTTTTTTTATGTGTCTGACTCTGGCCATAGACTTCACAGCCTGTTCCCAAGGCCCAGTAGTCCTCCTACATACCATCCACCTCTACGTGTCACCACTTCGGCGCTAACGCCCACCGTCCATATTGAATACGTGCTAGGGCTGTCTCATACAGGACTAGTGTATTGGTATTAGCGGGGGTATTTTTATGACATGTCGGCGGGTTTCCTGGTAGATCAGTAAAGCCTGCTATTATGAAATTCAAATCCTTATACTGGTCTCTGCCCCAGCGGGGATTTGAACCTGGGTCCGCTAGGACTGTAGGCCACCTCTCTACCGACTGAGCCACCGTCCCCCTGCATCTACCTGCCTGCCTGTTTACCTGGCTACCTCCTATCTTGCTCTCTGATTATTTACCTTCTTTACCTGCTTGCTTGCCTGTCTGCCTACCTGCTTGACTCCTATGTTGCTGCCTAACCATCTATATGCTTCTACCTCCATCCTATATCGCTGCCTGACAATCTATCTACTGTTATGTCTCTTCCTGGCGTATTGATCGTTTACCTACCTCTTTGTTTACCTCTGCTTGGTTTAGTGCAGTCTCTACTTATCTCCTTTACCTGCTTAGCTGCTGCCTATCATCCACCCTCACGCCTCTGCTTGTGTTTTTATGCAAGGAGGAAGGAACCAAAGACCAGATGGCCGTAAGACTGTTCCCTCCAAGCAAAAATAAAAACAAGATAACAGAGCCTAATTCAAGATCTGTTCATTGCCTAACTCTACTTCGCAATCTAGTGCCGTATCACCTAACACAGTGCTGCCTACCTAAACACTCAACCTGACCGACTTAATTTTCTTGGGGATAATGGGTGATAGTAACGAGATGAAAACAGATTAAAAAACACCCAACGCCACACAGGGATAAGGGATACACTCACATTTTCACCTACACCCTCTCAGACAACACCCCACACACACCCACACCCCTCACCCCCGGCAGTCACACACAGGCATGCAGGTAAAGGGGAATAAATCACACACACACACACACACACACACACACACACACACGAGAGAGAGAGAGAGAGAGAGAGAGAGAGAGAGAGAGAGAGAGAGAGAGAGAGAGAGAGAGAGAGAGAGAGAGAGAGAGAGAGAGAGAATCTTTTTATAGCTGAGATAGGTAGTGAAGTGTTTTTGACTGAGAGAGAGAGAGAGAGAGAGAGAGAGAGAGAGAGAGAGAGAGAGAGAGAGAGAGAGAGAGAGAGAGAGAGAGAGAGAGAGAGAGAGAGAGAGAGAGAGAGAGAGAGAGAGAGGCTGTTTTTCTTGTTACCATCAGACGATTTTATTCAGCTCAGGATCTCTCTCTCCCTTCCTCTCTCCCTAACATCTTTTCCTAAGCTATTTATTTTCCTTATTACACCTCACTGTCCTCTTTTGAGTTATAAAAATGCTTCCAATATCGTCATCTATCTATCTATCTATATACCTAGGCTGCTTCCCCCAAGGAAAGGGAGGTAGCCGAGACAGGACGACTCACTCTCCATTTACTCATCCATTCAAACACATTCATTCGCATCTTAGCCCCAAAGGGGAGAACGGACAGATCCTCACCGCATCACACCGCACAAGGGTCAACTGCGCAATGCAAGCAGTGACATCCACAGCAGGGCCCGACAGCAGAACTGGTTTACCCCTGCCACATCATAACAGACCCATCCCCTTACCCGCACCTGACCTGACTAGCTGATCAGACCAAATGCGGGAGAATATCCCCTCAGGGCTGCGTCATCACTTATTCATTCACAATTTCTCTCCATTTATTTCTGTCACGCACAGCCACTCTTCCTTGCTCAACGGACATCCCTCTCGCATCCAGCGCTCTCTTCACACTGTCCATCCATCCTATTCGTGGTCTTCCTCTCAGTCTTACACCTCTCACATCAGATCTAGTTATCTTTTTCACCAATCGCTCATTATCCATTCTCTCCATATGCCCAAACCATTGCAACACCCTCTGCTCAACTCTACCAGCCATCTCCCAAACAACTCCAGTTCTCCTTCGCACTTCATCATTTCGCACTCGATCCATACGCGTCACTCCACACATACTCCCTCAGACATCTCATCTCCATTACATTCAAACTTTTCCTCTCTGCTACACCCATATTCCATGTTTCAGCCCCATATAACGCAGTCGGTACCACAACACCCTCATACAGCCTTCTCTTTACATCCATTCTAAGCGAACGACATTTAAACACTTTTTTCATTCCTCCCAGCACCTTTCCTACTTCATTTATTCTAAACTTCACTTCTGCATCTATTCTTCCATCCACAGCAACATGTGACCCTAGATATTTAAAACAATCTACCTCCTCAAGCATCTCACCATTCAAAACTATATTCATCCCCCTACCATCTATCAACCTCGTACACTTCATCACTTTACTCTTATTCTCATTTACTTTCAATTTCCTCCTTTCACACACCCTTCCAAACTCCTCTACCAACTGTCTCAATCTCTCCTCTGAATCAGTCATACTTTGCGTAAATGACGGACAGAAGGATAATAACTAGCCATATCCAAAAATAAATCGCTAAGGAATAGGTGTTAAGGAGCTTGAGAGTAGGTTGAAAATAGGGGAAGGGAAGCTGACAATAGGGTGACTGAGGGTGAGAATAGGGTGAGGGAGATTGAGAATAGGGTGAGAGGCTGAGAATAGGGTGAGGAAGAGTGTGAATATGGTAAGGGAGACTGAGAATAGGGTGAGTGAGTGTGAGAATAGGGAGAGAGGCTGAGAACAGGGAGAGTGAGAATAGGGTAAGTGAGGGTGAGAATAGGATGAGGGAGATAGAGCATAGGGTGAGGGAGGTTGAGAATAGTGTGAGGGAGGTTGAGAATAGGGTGAGGGAGATTGAGCATAGGGTGAGGGAGGGTGAGAACAGGGTGAGGGAGATTGATCATAGGATGAGGGAGGTTGAGAATAGGGTGAGGGAGCCATGAGGGTGAGGAAGACATAGAATTGATGGAGGGTGACGTGACGGAGATTTAAGGGAGAGGTAGATGGAAGGAAGGAGTGAGTAAGATTGATGGAGGAAGGAAGGAGGAAATGATGGGAGGAGTCATGGGAAGGAGGGGAAGGGGAGGGAGCAGGGGAGAAAGGAAATGGAGAGGGAGGGAGAGGGAGACGGAGGGGAAGGAGACGGAGGAAGAGAAATGGGAGGGAAGAGGGAATGGAAGAAAAGGGAAGGAAGGATATGTGCAAGATGAATGGGAAGGAGAGGAAATGGAAGATGAAAATAGGATGGAGGAAGAAGGGAGAGGGGAAACTGGAGGGAAGAGGGAAGAGGAGGAAGGAGGGAAGAGGAGAGAGGGAGGGGTAAGGGAAGAGGAAATGGTAATAAAGGAAGGAATGGGAGGGAGTAACAGAGACTAAGTGGGAGGGGAGAGGGAAGAAAGTGGACAAGGAAGAATGTGGAAGGAGGAAACTAAAGAGGGGGAAGGGAAGGGAAAGGGAAAAAGGGTGAGAGGGGAATTAAAAGGGAGGGGAGGAGGGAAGGGGGAAGGAAAGGAAGGGGAAGGGGGGGATGGAGGAGAAGGAAAGGAGAAAAGAATGGAAAAGGAGAAGACAAGAAAACGGAAGAGAGTTTATGAACAGGAAGTAACATGAGGAGAAAGAGAGAGAGAGAGAGAGAAAGAGAGAGAGGGAGGGGGGGGCTTCAATAAAACATACAAGAAATGAATGGAAGGAACATGAGAGGGGGACATGTAGGGGAAGGAAGGGTGGGAGGGAGGAGGAAGGAAGAGAGAGAGAATGAGGGAGGAAGAGGAGAAAGGAAGAGAGAGAGAGAGAGAGGGAGTGAGGGAGAAAGAGGAGAGAGGGAGACAGAAGGGAGAGAGGAAAGAAAAGGAAAAAGAGAGAAGAGTGAGAGAGAAGAGGGGAAAAGAAGAGAGTCGACGAAGGGTGGGAAGAGGAGGAAGGAGGAGAGGGAAGGAGGAAAAGGAGGAAGGGAGAGAGCGGGACGGAGGAAGAGGAGGAAGGGAGAGAGATGGAGGAAGGAAGAGGAGGAAGGGAGAGAGATGGAGAAGGGGACAAGGAAGAGAAGAGAGAAGGAAGGGAGGAGAGAAAAGGAAAAGGGAGAGTAGGAAAGGAGAGAGGAACAGAAAGGGGTCCACTGTCCGCCTGAAATGCAGCTTTCTCTCCCCCTCCCTTTATCAGCCGACATACATGAAGGATTTGGAGAGAAAGGGAGGGAGAGAAGGAGGAAATGGGGAGAGAGAGAGAGAGAGAGAGAGAGAGAGAGAGAGAGAGAGAGAGAGAGCGAGCAGAGAAATAGAATCAGAGAAGAACAAGAAAAGGCCCACTATAATAAATCCCATCACTCGCTATCCTCCTCTACCCCCAGGTTACCACATACATCTTGACCTGATCTGCCCTTTACATCCATCCCCTGGGTCAATGTCGCCTGAGTTACGTGCCTTCCACCTCGTAAGGAAGAATATCGCTGGTGGGTTCCTTTGGGGTCAGGAAATATGTGTGACTTCAGGTGGAACTGAAGGCAGAGTTTGTAAATTGTGAAAGCATGTGAGTTTAGACTAGGTTTTGTGGATGCATGTATTTGTGTTTGTTGTTGTTGTTGTTGGTGGTGGTGGTGGTGGTGGTGCTGGTGTTGTTGTTATCATTATTAATTATTATTATTATTATTATTATTATTATCAGTAGTAGAAGTAGTAGTAGTAGTAGTATCATCATCATCATCATCATCATTATCATCATTACTGCTGCGGTAGATTTCTCTTAGTAAATAAACTCATCTAACGCCAGCAGGAGTTTAGTGCAAAGCTGTGTACACTGGGTCACAAAAGTATCGGTGCACAACATGCGTGAAACATTTGGGACCACAGAACGAAGGTCACTGAAATATTAGTATCCGACCTACCACACGTTGGTAGCCCTGATGTCGGAAGGTGTTATATATCGCCAACTAGCAATATCCTCTTGCAGACATAGAGCAAATGTAATGTTTATATGGACAGACACTGATGATACACAATGAGACGTTGGTAATGTCGGGAGGTGTCATATATCGCCAACTAGCACTATCCTCTTGCAGACATATAGCAAATGTAATGTTTATGTAGACAGACACTGATGATTCACAGTGAGACGTTGGTAATGTCGGGAGGTGTTATATATCGCCAACTAGCACTATCCTCTTGCAAACATATAGCAAATGTAATGTTTATATGGACAGACACTGATGATACACAGTGAGACGTTGGTAATGTCGGGAGGTGTTATATATCGCCAACTAGCACTATCCTCTTGCAAACATATAGCAAATGTAATGTTTATATGGACAGACACTGATGATACACAATGAGACGTTGGTAATGTCGGCAGTTGTTCGAACCTTTTCGGTAGGCATCGCACTCCCTGTGCACCGTTACTATTGAGATCCAGTGTATATATTCAACCAAATCAGTCAAGATAATTTGTATTTCCCCGGAGTTAATATAAATCCTCACATCATTTCTGGATTGAAATGCCTCCTTATTCTGAGACTCGGACCATTATTCTGAGAATCGGACCCTTATTCTGAGACTCGGACCTTTATTCTGAGACTCGGACCATTAGTCTGAGACTCGGGCCCTTATTCTGAGACTCGGACCCTTGTTCTGTCTGGCACAAGAGACCCCGTAGCACCTCATTCTTATCGATTGATTTTGCACAGTACGTCTTATATTCTCTTGTGATTATGTATATCGTTTTAATACCGGTTCATATCAATAACATACAAGAGAATAATGAGGCATACTATACAGAATAATCTCTAAGATGAATGTGTTAAGAAAGCTCCTTGGCTCCTAATATACAGCCCTAAAACCGAGCCAAACTACACTTCCCCTTCACCCCGACAGGCACCGCAGTCCACTATATCACCAGGAGAGCTGCCTAGCACCTCTGCCTTAGCGATTTATTTTTGGATATATGTAGTTAATATCCCTAGTGAAGGTTATTTATGCAGAGTATGGCGATACTGGAAGAATTATAACATAAGAGAAAAGTAATGGGAAGTAAACAAAGTAAATCTCTTGGGAAAAGGCGCTAGGGTGTCAGAATAGTGAAAGAATTTATTCAACACAGAAGAGAGCAGTAAGGTGTAATGAAGAAAATAAATCTCTTAGAAAAAGGTGTTTGGGTGTTAGGGTATTCGAAGGAATTGTGTATCAAAGAAAAGGACAGTTAGGTGTAATAATCTAAATAAATCGCTTACGAAAAGGTGTTAGAATCCCAGGATATTTGAGGAATCTATGCAACCCATAAGAGGACAATAAAGTGTAAAACAGAAAATAAATCGCTTAGGAAAAGTGTTAGAATGTCAGGGTACTGGAAGGATTTATGTAACCCAGAAAAGGACAGTGAGACGAATAAACTAAATCGTTTAGGAAAAAGTGTTAGAATGTCAGGATACTGGAAGGATTTATGCAGTACAGAACAGGACACTAAGGTGTGATAAACTAAATCGCTTAGGACAAGGTATTAGGGTGTTTGGATACTGGAAGGTTTTATGTAACACACGACAGTATGGCGTGATAAACAAACTAAATCGCTTAGGAAGTAGTGTTAGGGTGCTACAATATCGAAAGGATTTATGTACCACAGACAAAGACATTAAGGTGTAAAAAGGGTGCTAGGATATCGGAAGGCTCTATGCAACACCGAAGAGGACGGTAATGTTTAACAAAATAAATCGCATTGAAAAAGGTGTCAGGTAGCTTTCTTAATCAACAAGAATGAGGACTCTAGTATTAAAAACGCACACCGCACTTCCCCCTCGCCCCCAGCAAGGCACCACAATCCACTATGCCGCCAGGGGGAAGAAATATCAACAGTATTTTCCCGGTATCAAAATATAGTGCGGGTCAGAGGTGTAAAATTGGGACATTGGCTCTCTTGGGCTGCCAGTGTCCTAAATGTAAAATTTCCCACTAAAAAATTCTCCCCTCCCCCCTCTCTCTCTCTCTCTCTCTCTCTCTCTCTCTTTCATGCGGACTGTTTCTCTTAGTCTCTCTCACTGTTTCTGTGTCTGTCTGTCTGTCTGTCTGTCATACACACACACACACACACACACACACACACACACACACACACACACACACACACACACACTCCCATGAGGGCTCTCTCCCTTTCTTTCTGACGCAGAATCTGTCTCACTTTCAAACTAGTCTGTCTGTCTGTCTGTCTGTCAGTCTCTCCAACCAAAATTTTCACAATTTATTATAGTTACATCACAAACATTCCACATACACTCTACTAAAATAAAAATGAACTTTGCTCTTCTGAAATCCCTCCCCCCCCTTTTTTTTTTATTCTCGCTTTCTCTTCACGATGTTATTCAGCTTACGATTGGTTCTGCGGACTAGAAACAGTGGCCGAATCGGTAGAGAGGAGGTCAGCTGTCCCAGTGTTGATGCAGGGGAACAGTTTAAAGGATTCGGTTTTCGTGAAGTAGACTTGCTGGTATACCATAAGACCCGCCGATATACCGTAAAAACACCCTCGCTAATACCAATGCGCCATTTCTGTATGAGACAGCCTTAGCGTGTATTCAATATGGACGGTGGGTGTTGGTGTCGAAGTGGTGACATATGGAGGCGCATGGTACGCAGGAGGACTACTGGGCCTAGAGAGAACGGGCTATTAAATTCTATGCCCAGAGTTTTGGGCATAGAAAAAGAGATGATACCCAGTTAAAATGATTGCCATGGATAAACAATTTAAACACAGTAATAGTTTCAGTCAAGATTTTCTTCAGCAACAGCAATACGATAAAGTCATGCTGCATTCACTGTGCCTAGCGCCTTGCAATGCTAACAAAAAATCTATCTATCTCTTGCCAGACGCCTTAATCACGCAAGATGTGGCCTCATACAAATTGCCTCCATTTCTCCCTGTCCCCAGCCATTTCACTGCCCTCCCCCCATCCCACACTCTCTCTCATATACCTAACAAAAAATACTGTACCAAAAGACGGCAGAATATCTCGTGTGTGGGGCTCGTGGTTGGTCTTGTCGTGAACAGAGACCAGAATACAGAGGCAGACGACCGGATCCATATACTAGACCCACAGCCCATTTCACCACAGTGGGTTTTATTTCCTCTGTCTAGGATCGTCGTTTTTACTCCACATAGCCCTAATCTAACCAAATCTAATCTAATCTAATCTTACCTGACCCAGTCTAGTCCAGCCCAACTCATGCAATCCTAGTATAACCATACCCAACCTGATATGGCCCAACCTTACTCAGTCTAACCCAGCCCGATCCAAACTAACCCAACCCAGCCCAACGCAGCTCAAGCCAAACCAACCCAGGCCAGCTCAACCCAACCCAATCAAATAAAATCGAACTCAAACTAATCCAGCCCAATCGAACTCAACCTATTTTAACCCAATCGAATTCAACCTAATCCAACCCACTCCAACTCAACCTAATCTAATGCAGTCCATCTCAACCTAAGCCAACCCAATCGAACTCAACCTAATCCAACCCAATCGAACTCAGTCTAATTCAACTGTACCCCCTCCACAATATGTCTACCCCCGATGTATACATATATGTCCCCCCCCATACATGCCCCCACTAAATGCCCCCACTAAATTTGCTAGGTCAGCATGCTCTCCCACGCCTGAAGACGGCGTTATTGCATCAGTTCTTAGCAGACAGCCGACTCGGGCAGACTGTTGTAATAAACTCCTTATCTAGCTGTTTGTACACGGAGTTTCTATCACCAAAGTATTGCAAGTTACACAACCCAATCCAACTCAGCCTCCAACCCAGTTGGACTCAACCCAATTCAAACTAACCCAGCCCAACCCAACCCAACTCAACCTGTCCCAACCCAACCTGTCCCAAACCATCCTAAAATAACCTAACCCAATCCAACTCAACTCAACTCAACCTGTCCCAACCCAATCTGACCCAAACCAACCTAAAATAACCTAACCCAGCCCAACCCAACCCAACTTGTCGCCATCATCATCGTAATCATCATGGTCATCATCATTATCATCATCACAACTATCATCATCACCATTACCATCATCGTCATCGTCATCGTCATCATCGTCATCATCATCACTATCATCATTTCATAATCATCACAATGATCATCATCATCATATGGAAGGTTTGAGGGTCAGCCAAGGATGAAGAAATATGATTTTGAGAACAAGAGGTATAAGATCAAGGTCACAGGACAAGGTCAAGTCAATCAGCTTTGATCCGATTTTGACCAAATATGGTGGAACGGTTGAGGGTCAGACAGGAATGAAGTACGTCGACTTTGAGAGGAATCAGTAGAAATTTAAGGCAACAGGGCAAAGTCAAATATTCAGACCTAAGACCAAGTGCAGTGGCGCGGGTATTGCACTCTCAATATTCCATTTTATCTCTTATTCTTGGTTCTGCAGACGCTTTACTCCAACCACTACAGGCTTTTCCAACTGGAGGGGCTTGATACAGCGTCCCTAGTTCGGTATTTCAAAGGTTATCGCTTCCTGGTTCAAAATATGAAGGGCAGTGGGAGTCTCCAAACTTTCTTCCCTGACAGAGCTGACATTGGTGTGTGTGTGTGTGTGTTCATCTTTTATTT
Organism: Coenobita brevimanus; assembly: GCF_032717465.1. Lineage (NCBI taxonomy): Eukaryota > Metazoa > Arthropoda > Malacostraca > Decapoda > Coenobitidae > Coenobita > Coenobita brevimanus. Next base: position 32,805,511 of record NC_137069.1, read on the forward strand.
TTTACTAACTTGAAATCCTGACACAAGTAAAAAAAAAAAATGATTTATGGTCATTCACTGCAGACCTAAAGTAGTTTCCAGACATATATTTCCATAATATCCCCAAATGGTAGGCTTTAATAAGGAGGTTTGGAACTAACTAAGGATTCCATGGCAACCATTTCAGACGTGGATTTAGGGGTGGGTGTGGATTTAGAGGAGGGCGTGGAGAGAGTAGGCTACCCCGATACCCCCATTTTTGGCAGACCAAAGACGACTTATAACAAAGAACAGTTTCGTCAACCAAACATATGAAGTAAATATCTGAAATTTTATCACAGAGGCACTTTAATGAAACAATGGATTTGATGAAAAATCCTGAGAAATTTAGTATCTACCTGGGCGTAAATGCAAACTTGAAGTATTTCAGCTACAAATCTCTTTCACACACACACACACACACACACACACACACACACACACACACACACACACACACACACAGAATCCTCATTTATTGTCTTCAGAACTTTTTTTTTATTTTTTATAATTAGATTTTATATTTTTTACTATAAGATTTTTTATTACATGGGATATTTTTTTATCATTTCTACAAAAAATATATTTATAATCATCAATTTTCATTACTGGATTAGAATTTTTATTTATTATTACTAACAGAAGGGTCCATTTTGTGTGTGTGTGTGTGTGTGTGTGTGTGTGTGTGTGTGTGTGTGTGTGTGTGTGTGTGTGTGTGTGGAGCGGTGAAAGGATCTCAAGAAGCAAGGGGGTTAAAAATGGCCATATGTAAAACCCTTTAGTTAGAAAGTCTCCTAAACTGTGGAAAATATCTTGAAGTTAGAACTGAAATGTTAATTAAAGAAAAGAATGTGAGAGGGTAAAGATGAATCTAAACTGTATGGAGGAAGGATGAGAAAAATGAGAAAAGAGGACACTGCATTTAAAGATGGTAAGATGCACAAGAGAGAGAGAGAGAGAGAGAGAGAGAGAGAGAGAGAGAGAGAGAGAGAGAGAGAGAGAGAAACACTGAACAGAATAAGCGCTTTAGGACAATATCAAAAGAAGAGGAAGAACGTAAAACGAATATCATTAAAACGATGCACACACACACCTAATTTTCCAGACCAGGTGATATCTATTAACTTGCAGTGGGGAAGGGAGAAGGGGGTCAGTGGTGGGGGGGTTTAACACTCCCAGACTCCTCTCTCAGCTGAATGAAATCGTCTGGAGATAGAAAAGAGTAGGAGAGTTGTCCCGACCAAGAGGGGGTCGGAGGTACAGCCGAGGAAAGTTCCGCCTTATACACCTGCCTGCCAGTTCGGACCTTTAGCGTGAGACAACCACTAGTGAAGCAGTAGCCAGACACTCAAATGTCTGGTAGCACTGTGTGGGAGGGGAGAGGTTAAGGGAGGAGGAAGGCTGGGGGAGCTGATAGTTCTTACCCCTCCCTCGACCATCCCCATCCTTCTCACACAGTTACCAGATAAATGAATGTTGGCTACTGCTTCGCTACCACTTGTCTCACATGTACTGTTTCGAAGTGGTGAGTGAGTGTACAACGCGGAACTTTCCTCGGTTGTACCAGTAGGAACACATCGAGTCACGATTACCCTTTCCCAGATGAACAAAACCGTCTGGATAGTATGTGAGGTGGATTTAGTACGTGAGATGAAGAGTCAAGTGCTTAAAAAATAATAATCTCCAAGACGCCTGCGAGCTTTAGTCTTTCCGTTCTCGTAATTTGTGAGCTCTAAACAAATTTGAGCCTAAAATAATCCTCATCTCCTAGTCATTCTCTACCTAGAAAATGAGCTGGAGTATACATAGTTTCCTATCAGGATTACAAGGCTCTATGGCAACTTTTCTTAGGCGATTTGTTTTGACTACACCGTAACAATCGTATATATGTTATTTGCATCATTTCAGCTTAATCTGCGTCAGTAACATTCATAATTATGAAGAGTGAAGTGAATAAGCAGAATAAATCGGTAAGGAAGTGTTAGGCAATCTACAAATCCACATCAATGATGGGCTAAAGACTGTCTGGGGAGAAATGGATTATACCCCTCTCTCCCGCTCCTCACCCCTCCCCTGCCCCCGTTCCCCCCCTCACCCTCCCCTGCCCCCATTCTCCCCCTCTCCCCTCCCCTGCCTCCCATTCCCCCTCACCCCTCCCCTGCCTCCCATTTCCCCCCCTCACCCTTCCCCTGCCTCCCATTCCCCCTCACCCCTCTCCGCTCCCCCCACTGTCCCCCCTCATTCACGATCCAGTTTAATTATGCAATTTATTCATTAAATTTTATAGGCAGATATATGATTATACTGTAGAGGAGAAAGAGAGGCGATGCCTTCCTCCTTTAGTGGACTGACCAGGAATGATGATGATGATGATGGTGATGATGATGATGATGATGATGATGGTAGTTAGTGATCATGAAGCTGGATGAGATACTTATAATAATGATGACAAGTACAATGATAACTATGGTGATGATGAAGGTGATGATACTGTACTTAGGTGATAATAATGACAGTAAAAAAAGTAAAATCATCATCATCATCATCATCATCATCATCATCATCATCATCTAATCCTGCGTTACTCCATGAGAAGCATAGGACCCCGGAGCTAGGTAAGTTGGTCCTGGCATATGAGATGAGAGCGACCAGCTTCACTCATCCCTGAGTGGCATAACATGAGCAGTAAACCCAGACGACACCTTGGATATAAACTTGCAATGGCTCAATCCGATTGGAGCACCTTCATTGCCCACTAAACCACCAGGCGCCATAATTTGGTTATATTGGTACCACCCACCGTAGTAAATGGTTTCTTGGTGTACAGGAAACCATTTGGCTTGTCAATCAGTGTAGAGTCACCCGTAGACAGAAGGAAGAGAAAAGAATGAAGGGAAGAAAGACAAGAGGAAGGAAGGAAAGAAAGGAAGAAAAAGAGGAAAGGATAGTCACCGGAGAGCAGCACTGCATCGAGTGAGTGGATAGTGAGCTCCCCCACGTACCACACATAATAATAATAATAATAGTAATAATAATAATAATAATAATAATAATAATAATAATGATAATAACAACAATGACCTAATTTACTGTACAACTGACCTAAAAACAGAGCAAGAAATTTCTATAACCAAGATCAAAGGTCAAGATTTTCCAATAAGATGTTGACATTTCAAAATTTGGGCGACTCGAAATTTTATCAGTCGAAGTATAGCAGCATATTTTCACACACACACACACACACACACACACAGATAGACAGACAGATGGGCAGGAAGAAGACTGAAAAAGGTATTTATATATTGTTACGGAACAGAGAAAGATAACGTACACTTTCAGTGAGAATGCTAAAAATCACTACTGTCCCGTAAAGTTCCAGGTTCAAAACAAAAGAGTTAGGTAAAATTACAAGTTAAAGTTTAATGCTTAAATTAACAACAAAACATTCAGGACTCATAAGGGCAATGCAATGGCAAATAAACAGGTTAAATATATGGTTAACTGCAATAGCCTCTATTAACACGAAATTAGCATGAGTAAATTTATCTAAGTCAGCCCTGATAAAATGAGATACCAGATAATACTCAGTGAATGCCAGATAAATAATTACAGATACAAACTATTATAAAAAATAACTGACACAACCCAACATTAATCAAAACCTCACTAGGCCTAAGAATTAACCTTATGCTACACAGTACAAGAAAAAATACAACAACAGTTATACTCAAATTACACACAGCTGCTAGATGTTTGGAGATTTCTTGAGGACTCACAATAATAATAATTGTATAGGGGAGGACAGAGATGTGAACAAAATAAGGAGCAGATCTAAGTGGCAATGATGCAGAGACTGAGCTCATTATATAGGGGCCGGCAGAGCCTGATACAACTTGTAAGAGGACGCGCAAATGAAAGCCATGGGGACATAGAGTTCACAATCCCGCTCTGGACAACAGAGAGAACGACTTACTCCACTATAACGGTAGAAGAGGGGGACTGAGGCAGAACACGCTCGTGATCAAACATGCAGCATACTGTGCGTTAAAATTACACAAAGGATGATGAAATCATAGGCTATGTAACACCTCCCCACAAAGAAAAAGAAATTTACAAAGGAAATTTCTTATTACTCTAAAACAATCTGTCTAAAGTCTAGATAAGCAATCTGCAATAACATTTTCTTTCCCCTTGACATGTTGTATGTCTAATGAATACTCCTGAAGAAGTAGACTCCATCTTGTCAATCTCTGATTTTTATCTTTAAACTTACTAAGGAATTTCAGTGGGTTATGATCGGTATAAATGACTATGGGGTCAAAACCAGAACACAAATAAAATGAAAAATGCTGTAAACCCAAAATCAAGGCCAAAAGCTCTTTCTCAATAGTTGAGTAGTTCTTTTGAGGTGGAGTGAACTTCTTACTGTAATAAGATACAGGGTGTTCAATACCCTGATCATCCTCTTGCAGCAAAACAGCCCCAGCTCCTGTATCACTTGCATCAACAGCCATCTTAAAAGGCTTAGCAAAATTTGGAGTAGCGAGCACTGGCTGACTTAATAGAATAGCTTTAAGTTTGTTGAAAGAGGATTCACAGTTATCGGTCCAGACAAATTCAACTCCCTTTTTCAGTAGGTCTGTAAGTGGTGATACAAGAAAAAAAAAGTTAAGAACAAATCTCCTGTAATAACCTACCATTCCCAAAAATCTTTGTAGCTCTTTCCTTCTTTTAGGTCTGGGAAGATCACTTATAACCTGAACCTTAGCTCCTGGTGGTGCAACATGTCCATCACCAATTACATACCCAAGGTACTGAACTTTAGCTTGACCAAACTCACACTTTGATAAATTAGCTACAAGATTAGCATGAACTAAACGGTCAAGAAATTTACTGACATGGCATAGGTGATCTTTCCAGTTGTCACTGAAGATTAATACATCATCAATATAAACAACACACCCTGCCAAACCCTCTGTTACAACATTCATGAGCTTCTGAAATGTGGCTGGTGCATTCTTCATACCATACGGCATTACTGAACATGCAAAAGCCTTTCCTAATGTTACAAAACATGAGATCTCCCTAGCACGTTCAGTCATAGGTACTTGCCAGTATCCCTTTAACAAATCAAACTTACTTATGTACCTAGCCTTTCCGATCTTGTCTATGCAATCTTCCACACGAGGGAGAGGGTAAGTGTCTGTTTTAGTTATCTGATTAACACGTCTGTAGTCGATGCAAAACCTCTGTGACCCACCTGGCTTAGGGACTAGAGTGACAGGAGAACTCCACTCGCTCTGACAGGGCTCAATCATCTTGTGGTCCAACAGGTAGCCAAGCTCCTTCTGGATGAGAGGAACTTTCACTGGGTTCACACGGTAAGGAGGCAATTTAATTGGCTTTGCGTCTCTAACATCGACATCATGCATCAACACAGTGGTTCTTCCTGGAGTAGCACGGAACACTTGCGGGTACTCCTGCAGTAATGCCGAAAACTCCTGCCTTTCCTTGGGTGGTAGATGAGAAAGCTTAGTCTGGAGATCATTCATGATATCAGGATTCTTCCCCAAACTATCACTCAGGCTCATACTGCATGGGAGAGCTTCACTTGCAGACTCGGGTGGAACAGCTACAGTGCAGACTGGATTATTTTCGTCCCGCCTGTGATATAACTTTAGCATGTTGATGTGACATAGTTGCTTGCTCTTTCTACGATCTGGTGTGGCGATGACATAGCTGACATCACTGAGTTTCTTCTCAACGAAATAAGGGCCACTAAACTTGGCTTGAAGAGGTTGCCCATGAACTGGTAGCAGAATCAAAACCTGATCTCCTGGCTGAAAGTGGCGTAACCTGGACTTCTTATCATACCAAGTCTTCATCTTCTCCTGAGCAGCTCCTAAATTCTCTCTCGCCAGTTGTAAAGCAGTGGACAGCCGTTCTTTGAAATTCATCACATACTCCAACAGGTTGACGTCATCTTCCTCCGACAGCCAGCATTCCTTGAGTAACTTAAGGGGTCCTCTTACTTCATGGCCAAACAGTAGTTCAAAAGGTGAGAAGCCCAGTGATTCATTTGGAGATTCTCTTGCAGCAAACACAACGAATGGAAGACCTTTATCCCAGTCTTTCTGATGTTCCAAACAGTATTTCTTGAGCATCGATTTGAGTGTTTGATGATATCTCTCCAACGCTCCTTGGGTCTGGGGATGGTAAGCTGAAGACGTGATCTGAGTGATGCCCAACTCTTTCAGAGACTGCTTGAAAACATTTGACATGAAATTACTTCCTCGGTCTGACTGTACCTCCTTAGGCAGACCAAACTTTGTGAAGAACCCTAGCATTTCCTTAACCACGTTCTTTGCTGAGATGTTTCTAAGTGGAATGGCTTCAGGATAACGAGTAGCCATATCAATCATGGTCAACACATAAGAAAATCCTGAAGAAGTCTTAGGAAGAGGGCCCACAATATCCACCAACACACGGGTGAAAGGCGCCTCAAAAGGAGGAATGGGAACTAGAGGTGCAACCTTTTCAGTCTGATTACACTTCCCCACAACTTGACAGGTGTGACAAGACTTACAATACCAGGAAACATCCCTGAAGATACCTGGCCAGTAGAAGTGTTTCAAAATGCGTGCCACAGTCTTCCTCACTCCAAGGTGTCCTGCCAAACTGGAATCATGAGCCACTCTAATGATATCCTGCCTACAAACACGAGGGATGACAACTTGATGTACAACCTCCCATTCACAGTCGGCTGATGCTGTTGGGGGTCTCCACTTCCTCATAAGTACTCCTGACTTTACATAATAACAAGTAGAAGCACCGGCTGACTCTTCTTCACTGTAAGCAGAGTTAGCTAGACCTTTCAACTCAGGGTCAGCAACCTGCAACTCAACCAACTCTTGACGAGACAAATTATCAACACTACGGGGTACTGCCTCATCTGGTGAGTGGTCCAAATTAGCAAGAAAAGTGTCAGCTAGGATAACATCATCATCATCATTATCCTGTAAATCACCAGTAACTTTAGACTTAGCCCTAGTGACAGCACATGCAGGGAACACATCAGGGACATCACAATCCTGGGACGCAGCCACTGGCTCACTAGACAACTGAGGAGCTGGACACACTTGACTTCCATCAATATCATTTCCAAGTAAGAAAGTTACACCTGACATTGGGAGTGTCTCAACCATCCCAACCATAACAGAACCATTAACAAAACCAGACTCTAAATTCACTTTGCACAGAGGAACAGAGAAGTAATTATTCCCTACACCTTGTAAGATTACAGTTTCATCAGAGGAATTAAAATTAGAGCCTAGAACACTGGTCAGCATAAGGGATTGGCAAGCACCTGTATCACGATATATTTTAACTGATTTCCTGTCATTACTGTCCAGAGGACTGACAAAACCATCAGACAGGAAATTAGCACATGAACTCTTGAGAGTGTCACCCACGTTACTGCTCAAAAGAGGAGCTCCATCATGAGAATTTAAGTTACCCCTCAAAGCAGGTTCAGTTAACTCAGTTAAAGAATTCTGGGAACTCTCAAGAGTGGACACTAGACCAATTGACTGAATATTTAAAGACTCCTTTTTGTTCACATCACGCTGTCTCCTGAAACATCTCTCCGTAGTATGACCAAGCTTACTACAATAAGTACATTTACTTTTCTGAAATCTAGAGGTGAAGCTGGTATTTACTTCCTGAGAAACATCATCCTTATTCTCTTTCCTGTTACCTGTACTCTGAGTAGAGGCAACGTACTTACTCTCAGCTTTCCCTTTTTCTCTAGAATATCTCTTGTGAGTGAGAACATACTCATCAGCTAAAACTGCAGCATCAGACAAATTATCTATTCTTTTCTCATCAAGATATAGGCTTACATCTTTATAAATACACCTTTTGAAGTCCTCCAGCAAAATCATCTGCTTAAATTTGTCAAAATCAGAATCCACATTCTTAGAATTTAACCACTGCTCTAACAAATCTTCTTTGATTTTTGCATACTCAACATGGGATTGCTTATCTTGCTTGTAAGTTGTCCTAAATTTTACTCTATAAGCTTCAGGAACAAGCTCATAGGCCTTAAGAATCAAGCTCTTAACTACATCATAATTATCAGACTGATCCTGAGGCAAAGATGCATAAGTTACTTGAGCTTTACCGGTGAGAACAGTTTGAAGGAGTACTGGCCAATACTCCTTAGGCCAATTAAAACCTGTAGCTACCCTCTCAAACAACTGAAAATACTTTGTTAAATCAGATTCATTAAAAGGAGGGACAAGTTTAACATTTTTAGCCACATCAAAACCATCAGAGCTAGATGATCCAGTTCCACCTTGTTTCATGCGATACTCATGGTCTGCCTGAATCCTAGCAATTTCAACTTGTGCCTCAGCCTCCTTAGCTTTTGCCTGAAATTCAGCCTCCTTAGCCTTAGCCTCCTGCAGGGCTAGCTGTAACTTAGCTAATTCAATCTGCGTTTGCTCATTTGGAGGAGTTACATTAAACAAGCTTTTATTAATCATGCCAACAATTTGATCTTTAGAATGATGAGAGTGAACTGCAATTCCCAATTGTTGAGCAACAAGCTTAAGTTCATTCTTTGTTCTGTTTTCTATATCACACACTGTTTGCACATTTGACAAAAAATCCCTGGCTTCATCAAGTGTAGAAATAGTAGCCATCATGAATATATCACAGTCACAAAATATCAAACAATATCCTTATGATAATATCCTGAATATCCTGATATGAGGTCGCCAAATTTATGTTACGGAACAGAGAAAGATAACGTACACTTTCAGTGAGAATGCTAAAAATCACTACTGTCCCGTAAAGTTCCAGGTTCAAAACAAAAGAGTTAGGTAAAATTACAAGTTAAAGTTTAATGCTTAAATTAACAACAAAACATTCAGGACTCATAAGGACAATGCAATGGCAAATAAACAGGTTAAATATATGGTTAACTGCAATAGCCTCTATTAACACGAAATTAGCATGAGTAAATTTATCTAAGTCAGCCCTGATAAAATGAGATACCAGATAATACTCAGTGAATGCCAGATAAATAATTACAGATACAAACTATTATCAAAAATAACTGACACAACCCAACATTAATCAAAACCTCACTAGGCCTAAGAATTAACCTTATGCTACACAGTACAAGAAAAAATACAACAACAGTTATACTCAAATTACACACAACTGCTAGATGTTTGGAGATTTCTGGAGCACTCACAATAATAATAATTGTACAGGGGAGGACAGAGATGTGAACAAAATAAGGAGCAGATCTAAGTGGCAATGATGCAGAGACTGAGCTCATTATATAGGGGCCGGCAGAGCCTGATACAACTTGTAAGAGGACGCGCAAATGAAAGCCATGGGGACATAGAGTTCACAATCCCGCTCTGGACAACAGAGAGAACGACTTACTCCACTATAACGGTAGAAGAGGGGGACTGAGGCAGAACACGCTCGTGATCAAACATGCAGCATACTGTGCGTTAAAATTACACAAAGGATGATGAAATCATAGGCTATGTAACAATATACAGAGAGAGAGAGAGACAGAGAGAGAGAGATGGATAATCATAGACAGACAGATAGAGCGATTAATATATAGACAGACAGACAGACAGACAAATAGACAGATAGGCAAAGAACCAGAAATAGAGTCAGAGATAGACACATTGATAGAAAGACAGATAACCAGACATACATACAAATAGGCAATTGGATAGACAGACAGATAAACAGGCAGAGATAGATACAGATACAACTCTTCCGCCCTAAAAGATAACTTCATCACCACACTGTTATGAATTCTGAATCCCATCAGCACTACAGTAGCAGGAACAAGGGCAGAAAGTGGACCTAATACTATTCCTAGCTGTGATCTTATTCAGGATGGGGGTTCACTGTGCTGAGGGCTGGGGAAAGGGCTCAAGGGTACGCACATGTTCTGGCAACTAAGGGGGCTCTCATGGGTTTGCTTATGTACTGACTACCATGGGGAGCGCTCAAAGGTTCGCTATGTTCTGACTACTAAGGGGAGGGCTCAAGGGTTCGCTTACACTATGCCAGCTTCTCTTACCCGGCAGATTAAGGCAGATTGGAAGGGAGGGGAGAGAAATGAACAAACAAGACAGGGACGTGTCATAAAGGAGAAGGTGAGATGGATGGGGTAAGAGAGAGAGAGAGAGAGAGAGAGAGAGAGACGGAGCAGAAAACTGATGTAAAGTGAAAATCAGAAAGTAAGGAGGGAAAGAGAAAGAGAAATTAGAGATATAAATGGTCAGGCATAGGGACGAAATACAGAGAGAGAGAGAGAGAGATTGGAGGACTCTCTCTCTCTCTCTCTCTCTCTCTCTCCAATTTTTACTTGAGAGAGAGAGAGAGAGAGAGAGAGAGATTGGAGGACTCTCTCTCTCTCTTTGATTTTTACTTCAGTGAGAGTGAGAGAGAGAGGTGCAAGAATAATTGGGTGGGCCGCAGTGTTGAAACAAGGGCAGACTAAATTAAAGGAATATTGAGCAAAAACCCCTTAGAAATAATGGACAACCAGGGGTGGAGGGCAAGGAAACTGTCAGCAGCGGAGGGTGGGGCCAGGATGGGGAAAGGAAAGGTAGGATAGGTGAACATACATATTTTAATATTGGGTGGGAGAGAGGCACAAGTTAGAGCTTGATGTATTTATTTTATCTAACGCTTCGGTCTAAACAGAACTCATCTTCAGAGAGCCAGGTTCTGTGCCCTAAACGTTAGAGAAATAAAGAAGTCAAGCTCTATCCTGTGTAGCCTGAAATGTTAGAGAAAAAGAACTCAAGCTCTATCCTGTCACTCTCCTACCCAACATTTCCACTTGTAATGGATCATCTACTTAACCATTTTACTTGGTCTAAACTTGCCATCTCTTCAGTGCTGAGTTGAAACAATATATCAACATTAAAATAGGATGCTAAATTCAAAGATGTGTTATGGGAAGGATATAGAGCCACGGCATTGGCTGGTTCTGTCATAGAGCTACGTGAAACAAAATGGGAAAAGAAAATATAGGCCATTGAGTGTTAAATCTAGCTCAGGTTAGTATATAATCTAGGCCAAGTGAGTCTAAAATCTAGGCCATGTGAGTGTAAAATCTAGGGAAGGTTAGTATAAAATCTAAGCAAGGTGAGTGCAAAAATCTAGGCCAAGTTAGTGTAAAATCTAGGTCAGGTGACTGTAAAATCTAGGCCAGGTTAGTGTAAAATCTAGGTCAGGTGAGTGCAAAAATCTAGGCCAAGTTAGTGTAAAATCTAGGTCAGGTGACTGTAAAATCCAGGCCAGGTTAGTGTAAACTCCAGACCAGGTGAATGTAAATGAACGATAGCTGTAATACTGTGACTGATACACTTTTATCTATATTAAAGAAATTTTTAGTAATACTTTCTAAGTGTTTGCTGATAATACTTTCTATATCTATGTGAATGTCACACAATCAAGTGAATGCCGCACCTATACTCTTGAATGCTTAGTTATCTCAACTAATTTACATATAATTGCTATCCTAGTCATTAAGAAGTGCTATGCTAAGGCTGTATTGCCGTAGCCTTGTCATTTTCTGCTACTGTGCTAGGTGGAAAAAGGTTGAAAACATTGGAAAAGGACAAATATCTGGGCCAAGTAAAGGCAAAAAGAGTAGAGTCTTCTGTCCTTTACTATGACCTATGATATCCTAGTTCACAGCCAAGTTGCCTTACCAGCAAGAGCCAAGAACCCGGTATTGTTCTTTCCAAGACTGACTTTCTAAAGACTGTGAGCCATGTTTTGAAAAACGTCACCCGTATTCTAGTGGGTTAAGGCAGCTCCCTAACAACATTTCCTATAGGCTATTTAATTATAGGCTATTTAATTTGCTTATTGCGCTTTTCTGTCCTATTTTGTGTTATACATTAATCCTTCAAACATCGCCAACGTCTGCATAAATAATGGGAAAAAAAGGATGTTAACCAGCTATATCCAAAAATAAATGACTAAAGAAGAGGTTCTAGGGAGCTACTTACCCGTTGTCCTAGTGCTTAAAGGAAGGACTGAACCCGTGCCTCCCTAGGACGACTCTAGCGTTAACGAGAGAGAGAGAGAGAGAGAGAGATCTAATAATAGGTCTGCCTAGTATGACTGCACCCGACCAGTATAGCCCCACATAAATACACAGATTTCACAGCCTCGGTGCGGCAATGTTCCGTCGTTAAAATATCTACTGTAAAGAAGTGATGAATTGGGTGGAAAAGAAAAACGAGGAAAGATGAGGAAAGACTTTGAGAGAAAGCGATACAGAAATTTTTTTGAGACAATGGCACCTTATTTACCTTCGCTACTCCGAACGAAAACAAATGGCATGCCAGAAATACTACCGTGATCTCCAACATGGAGAGCTAAATGAACGAATATATCTGAAAAAGGTGGGGTGGCATGGCTGATAAACTATGCCACGCTGAATTTCGGAATCTGAACGGAAAGCCAGTGGAATGAAACAGTTGAAGTATTCGATATTTGGAATGAAGCACTTTAAAAGGTTTCAGGAACAGATTCACGGGACTTTTGGAATAAAGAGGGGTAACTGAAAGGCATCATGATCGTCATCATCATCATATAAACCACTTTTCCCACCCTGGGATGGAGTGAGGTAGGGTCCAAGAGCCAGGGGAGGGGAGAGAAAAACTGATGAGAAAAACTAATCAATGTCACCCCCCCCCCCAAAAAAAAAAGGTCAGCAGCCAGGAAGAATAAAACGAGGACGAAGTCGTAGTGAGGATATTAATTGGAAGCAAACCTACTCTGAGGGAGTGTGACTGGAAGAAATAATCCTTCCTCCTACTGGTGAAGTAGGTATGATAATGGATGTGTGCAGTGTGGGTGATGGTATGCCAGAGTGGAAGTGCCGCGTGTGTGTGTGTGTGTGTGTGTGTGTGTGTGTGTGTGTGTGTGTGTGACGATGATGACGACAACGATGGTGACGGTGGTGATGACAGTGATGGTGATGATGACGGATCCAACGACAATGATAATGGAGAGACCTTCCGAATTAGGGGGAAGACCATTCGGTTTAGGGAGGCCCTCCAATTTAGGAGGAGACCTTCCTAATTAAGGGGACCTTCCGAATTGGGGGGGATCTTCCAAATTAGGAGGACCCTTCAGAATTAAGTGGGTCTTGCAAATTAGGGGGACTCTTCCAAATTAGGGGGGCCTTGCGAATGAGGGGGGCCTTCCGAATTAGGGAGGGTCTTGCAAATTAGGGGGGACTTTCTGAATTAGGGAGGGTCTTGCAAATTAGGGGGGACTTTCTGAATTAGGGAGGAACTTGCGAAATCGGGAGGGACCTTCTGATTTAGGGGGGGGGGGCCTTACGAATCTGGGAGGGGGTGACCTTCCAAATTAAGGTGGGGGTTAGATACAGCATTCAATGATCCCCTCACTACATTAGCCCAGCATTAAGATGGTAAAGTCGCCATGAAATAGGAAACAAGAAAACAAGTCATGAGATTGAAGGGTTTAAAAAGGAAATTCGCTCAAAAATGTCAAGAGTAACAACCCGAGGCTAGATTAATGAAGTTTATATAATTTTTAAGGGAAAGGCACAGGAAGGGGAAGAGGAAGAGAGGAAGACCAGGGCTTGCATTCTCACCGGGTAATGAAGCCTTACACCTCTTCGTCAGCGATTTGTATTTTAATAGAGGTGGCTAATAATCTTCTGTATGTTATTTATGCACAGTTTAGCGATTTGCGGAGAATTTATGTAACATGGAAGAGGAGTGTAAGGTGTAACAAACTGAACTACTTAGGAAAAGGTGTCAAGGAGCTTCCTTAACTGATAAGAATACGGGCCCAAGGATGAGGTGGGGAATGGAGGGAAGATATATGAAATGGGGTGTGAATCAGAGGGCAGACAAATGACAAGGGAAAGAGAGACATGGAGGCGATGCGTCTGTGGCCACCTCTCACGGGATAAAGACGTCTTGCTAGAGAGAGAGAGAGAGACAGACAGACAGACAGACAGACAGACAGAGAGACACAGAGACAGAGACAGAGACAGAGACAGACAGACAGACAGACACACACACACACACACACACACACACACATACACAGACGGAAGCTGGCATTACTTGATCGATAGTCTCCATCGGAAATAGAGTAGTCCTTAATCTGAACCAAGAAAAATGTAGTAGTAGTAGTTGCAGTAGTAGTAGTAGCAGTAGTAGGAGTAGTAGTACTAGTAGTAGTAGTCAATCAATCAATCATCTTTATTTCGCATATAACATATATATGACCAGTAAGAGGGACAACAGTCTAGCATTCTATTAAATAAACAACATAACCACTAATTTATCATAAAAAAAAAAAAAAAGCAAGATTCTGTTATGTTGCTAAATTATCTCGCATTAGCATACACACATAAATATCTTCATACATATACTGCTTTATACAAGTGTACATATACCATATACCAAAACACAACTGCAACACCATCACTGTCCATTACCACCCAAGTAATTCAAACCTATATTTCTTTTTATCGGATCACCCAGTAACTTGCAATCCTCTTGTTTCTTCTTAATTTTGAACCCAAGCAATCCTTGATTTAATAATATCAATTACCATATTCATAACATTTAAATTAATTTTATATTTTCCATATTCATATTTATATTTTATTTTTCTATGAAGTGATTACAAAGCTGGATAAAATGATGGACAGAGGTAAAAACAGGAATATTCATCCTTGATAAAACATTCCTCTTCGTAAATAAAGGTTTCACATATCTTGCCTGTGTGAATGCTGCATAAAGCCTTAGCAGGAAAGGACCACCTACCTTGACCACACTGTCATTACTTGTTACTCTTGGTAAATTATATATTTTCTTCATTGCACTTGCATATGCAACTTCAAATGTTCTAAACAGCGGACCTTTTTGTGTTTTCTTTAAGTCCCATAATAATCCATAATCAGGGACACATTCATTCATAGGTAGGGGCGCTCACCATCCACTCACTCGATGTAGTGCTGCTCTCGGGTGTCTGCCCTTTCTTTTCCTCCATCCTTCTTTCCTTCCCTCCTCTTCTGTCTTTCTTTCCTTCATTCTTTCCTCGCCCTTCTGCCTGTGGGTGACTCTACACTCAGTGACAAGCCAAATGGTTTCCTGTACACCAGGACATCATTTACTACGCTGGGTGGTAACCATATAACCAAATTTTGGCGCCTGGTGGTTTATTGGGTAATTACGGTGCTCCAATCGGATTAAGCAGGTGAAGGTTTATATCCAAGGAGTGGCTGGGGTTTATTGCTCGCGTAATGCCACTTAGGGATGAGTGAGGCTGGTCAGTCTCATCTTAAATGTCAGGACCAACTTGGCTAGCCCCGGGGTCCTACGCTTCTCATGGGGCAACGTAGGATTGGATGCTGAATGAAAAAAAAATGAATTCCCTGTATACAGAATTTAATTTAGAATAAGAATTTAATCTTATCTCAGTATCATATTGATAAGAAAAACTGTCTTCAGTTTCATAACCTAAATATTAATGTCTCCATCACTTCATACTGATTTGTACAAGGGATACTGTGTCTCTAATTTTTTCTTGTATTAAATATCATAACTTTGGATTTATTGTTGTTAATTTTCAGCTCCAAATTACTTACCTCCGTCTGAAACGTTTTACACAGTAACTCAGTAATTACTTTTGTATCACCTTAAATTACGATGTCATCTGCATATGCAATTACTGTACATTTACTAAAAAAAAAAAAAAAAAAAAAAAAGCAAGGCAACATCCAACATTCACCTTCGATAAAGTTTTAATTATATTATCAATGTATAATTTAAAAAGCAAGAGAGAGAGAATTCCCCGTAGTAGTAGTAGTAGTAATAATAATAGTAGTAGTAGCAGAAGTAACCCAAGGTTCATCAGAATATGAACCCAGTGGACTGCATACTGAAGTTATCCCTGTCCTGCAGCCCACCATCCTCCCTTCAGGACATAGTAAGTAAGTTGGGGGATGCTTGTATAACCGGGCAGCGCCACTATCAGTTATATCAATGCCACCAGTTGAAGGCGACCCTCTCCAGCACCACGAAATATGAAAGTATAGTCGCAAAAAGTAAATTATGAATATACTAAAACCGGAATTAATATATGTTGAACTGAAAAGAGAAGTGTTAAAATGAGAAAAGGAATATATGTGGAAATGGGAGTACATGCACGCTGAAAAAAAAAAAAAAAATGAAATATCAATGAAAATGATGAAACGGAATAAGGACAGCAGGTGAGCCCGGATTAGTTCTATGGAAGTATTATTTACGCTGGCTACAATTCAGGATGTTTTGTGATGGATAGAAAGGCAGACAGCTGGATAGACAGATGAATGAAGGAGAGACAGCTGGATAGACAGATGGATGAAGGAGAGACAGCTGGATAGACAGATGGATGAAGGAGAGACAGCTGGATAGACAGATGGATGAAGGAGGACAGACAGTTGGATTGACAGATGGATGAAGGAGGACAGACAGTTGGATAGACAGATGGATGGATGGATGAATATGTAGACAGATGGTTACAGACATCAGGTAGAAAAAGGGACGAAGGAACTGACAAGAAGATAGACACAAAAATGAGAGAGAGAGAGAGAGAGAGAGAGAGAGAGAGAGAGAGAGAGAATTAGATAGATAGATGTAGATAGACAGACTTGGGCGTGTGTATGTGTTTAAGTATATACGAGTATGTGACTTTACTTGAGGGAGAGAGAGAGAGAGAGAGAGAGAGAGAGAGAGAGAGAGAGAGAGAGAGAGAGAGAGAGAGAGAGAAATACAACCAAAGTTTACCAGTAGGATTTAAAAGAGGCTATTACTGCAAAGCCTCAATTACCAAAAGATTGATTATTTTTTTACTTTGTGTTTGCACAGAGACGAACCTAATCCCTGAATCCCTTTTTTGCTAGAGATTCTGACCACGCAAAACTGACATTTGTAATCCCACTATTTATCTATCTATCTACCTATCTATCTATCTATTTTTGTGGTGGTTGATTACAGGTGAGAGATTGATAGGTTTGTTGTATTTTTTTTTTTAATGCGAGGAAGAAGGAACCAAAGGCCATGAGCCCGCAGTAACAGTTCCCTCAAAGAGAAAAACAAAATACAATAGAGAGCCAAATTCAAGATCCGATCATTTTGAGATGCCTGGACACACTGCGTTTGAAAGACTGGAGATCATAGGCAGCAGGAAATACAGACAGAGGGAGACAGTTCCAGAGCTGACCTGTTGCATAAATGAAAGACTGGGAGTAACGGTTAACTCTTGCATTAGAGAGTTGGACAGAAAAGGGATGAGAGTTTGCTGCCAGACGGGTGCTACGCGCCCGTCGTAGAGGTGGAGGAATGCAAGCAGACAGTTCAGAGGAGCAGTAACCATTAAAGTAGCGATAGAAAAGAGATAAAGATGCAACAGTGCGGCGAAGAGACAGAGGTTGAAGGGAGTCAGTAAGAGGAGGAGAGTTAATGAGACGAAAAGCCTTTGACTCCACCCTATTGAGAAGGGCTGTATGTGGGGAGCCTCCCCACAAATGAGAGTTGTACTCCACACAGGGGCGGATAAAACACCTATATAGAGTCAACAATTGTGCAGGGGTAAAAAAAAGAGCGGAGTCGGCTTAGCACACCCAATCTCTTGGAAGCAGATTTTACAAGAGATGTAATATGATCTTTCCAAGATAAGTCCCGAGTAAATGAAACCCCAAGCATGTTCAAGGATGATGCAGGATTAAGCTGAATATTATTAAACATTAATGGGTATACCTGTAAAAGATTTTGTCGGGTTGATAGGTGTAAGAACTGAGTCTTAGATGCATTAAAAACAACCATATTATTTTTACCCCAGTCAGAGATACGAGCCAAGTCAGACATTAGGTGTGCCATAGCCTCATCCCTTGTTTGTTGAAGTAACTGTTGAGATGGGCGTTGCGGGAACCGAATGGAAAGGTGAAGGGTATATAAAGTTACATGATGAAAATGTTGGTTAAGTCAGAGTAGGTCAGGTTAGGCTGGGGTAGTTTAGATTAATTTTAAACATATGGGGTGGGTTAGGTGTGCCACAGAAGAAAATAATACTTAGGTGTGAAGAAAATGAAGAAGAAGAAGAAGAAGAAGAAGAAAGAAAGAAAAATAAAGCAGAAGAAAGATAAAGACGAAGAAGACCGAAAAAGGAGAAAGAGGAGAAAAAGAAGAAGAAAAGCAACAACAACAACAACAACAAGAAAAAGAAGAAAAACAAGACAAAGAAGAAGAAGAAGAAGAACAAGAAACAGTAGAAGAACAAGAAGAAAATGGAGAAAAAGAAGAAAAAAGATGAAGAACAGGGAGAAAAACTTGAAGGGAAAGAAGAAAAGGAAGAAAAAGAAGAAGAAGAGGAGGAGGAGGAGAAGGAGGAGGAAGAAGAGGAAGAAGAAGAAGAAGAAGAAGAAGAAGAGGAGAAGGAGGAGGAGGAGGAGAATAAAGAGGAGGAGCAGGAGGAGAAGATCTATCTAGCTATTGCCAGACGCCATAAACCCTTATACGGGGTGGTCACAAACAAATCGCCTCCACGTCACCCTGTCCCCTGCCGTTTTACTGCCCTGCTCCCAATTCACACACCCCTCTCTCATATACCTCTCCACTCCATCCCTCCATCTCATCCTTGGCCTTCCCCTCCCTATCTCCCTCTCCACCTCCCTCACATACACTCTCCTCGTCAGCCTCTCACCCTCCATCCTCTCCACATGGCCAAACCACCTCAGTGAGTTTCTCCTAATGCTTCCTATCACATCCACATCCACACCACATCGCTCCTTGATATCCTCATTCGTCAGCCTGTCTCTCCATGTGACTCCACAGGCCCATCTCAAATAACTCATTTCCACTGCTCTCACTCTTGATTTGTGTCCCTCCAACAACGTCCAAGCTTCACTTTCATACGCTAGAGTTGGTATCACAGTACTGTCATGTAATAACTTTTTCACTTCCATGCTCACTTCCCTGTTTCTTAACACTGCCTTCAAGGAACCAGCAACCTTCCTTCCTTGTTGTACCCTTTCAAGCATTTCACCCTCCAAACTTCGATCCTTACTCATCACACTACCCAAGTACTTAAACGTACTCACATTTTCCATTTCCTCATCATCCAATCTCACTGTACATTCACTGGCTTCACCTCTCTAGAAGGCCATAACTTTACTCTTTCCTACATTCACCTTTAGATTACGTTTCTTACACACTTTCCCAAACTCATCTACCAAGCCTTGCAGCTCCCCTTCGTCCTCACTTAACAACACAGTATCATCTGCAAACAACAGTACAGGGAGTTTCCAAACACTGCCCTCTCTCATTAGGGCCACTCCAACATCCATTGCCCTACTGTGTATCTCTTTTATAACCCCATCCATATACAGATTGAACAACCATGGAGGCATGACACATCCATGTTTCAATCCAACCTTCAAATAGAAAAACTCACTCAGTTCACTATCCACACGCACTACAGCCTTAGCACCCTCATACATACTATTCAAGCATTTCAACAATTTCCCATCTACTCCACATATTCTTAATATTTTCCACAATCCTTGTCTATCCACTTTGTCATATGCTTTCTCCAAATCCAGGAAGGCCGCATACAACTATTTTCTCTTCTCTAGGTACTTTTTCACTAAAGATCTAAGAATGAATATCTGATCTACACAACCTCTTCCCTTCCTAAAGCCTCCCTGTTCTTCTCCAACTAATTCCTCAGTTATTTCCCTAACTCTGTCAATAAGTATCCTACCGTATACTTTTCCTATTACACTAAGAAGTCAAATGCCCCTATGATTACCACACACTTCTTTTTCCCATTTCCCTCTGTACAAGGGAATAATTATACCTGGCTTCCAATCATCCGGGACTTTACCTTCCTCCCAGGCCAATCTGCACATCTTCCACATCCATTCTATTACTATCTCTCCCCTATGCTTCAGCATTTCACCACACACTCCATCAGTTCCCAGGGCTTTCCCCATTATGACTTTCTTCATTGCTTCCACAACTTCCATCCTACTGATTTCTTCTTGTCTTCTCACTTCCCTCCTTCTCCCGGCCATTCCCCAGCCACTTATACTCACATTACTTTCATTCTCTATGTTCAACAATTCATTAAAGTGTTCTCTCCATCTGCTCACTTTTTCTCCCTTTTCAACTAGTAATCTACCATTTTTATTTTTCACTCCCCTACTAATTCATTGCCACCCTGTTTGACTCTCTTTCCCTCTTTCCAGAACATTTTCTTACATTCCCTCCACTTGAGACTCAGATTCCTTCCAAATTCCTCATCCACTCTCTCCTTACTTTCTCTTATTAATCTTTTTACCTCTCTCTTCCTTTCTACATAAATATAACTCTCTCTTCCGTCTCTCAACTTCTTCCACGCCCCTATTTCTCATCCATTCATTATATGCTTTCTTCTTTTGTGCCACAGCCTGTCTCTCCTCTTCATTCCACCATGCTGTTCCTTGCAACCCCTTTCGTCTTCTCTTCACCCCACACACCACCTCACATGCTGCATATATTTCCTCTGTGAATATCTTGCACACACCTAACATGTCCCCCACCTGCTCCAATTCGTATTTACCCAATCGTTCCTCCACTTCTCTCTTACATTCTGCCTTTTTCTCATCCTCTTGTAACCTTTCCAATGTCCTTACATCTACTCCTTCCTCCCGTCCTTCCCTTGTTCTGTTTCTCCATTTTACTTGGATCTTGATTCTGACCACCACCAAGTGGTGGTCAGAAAGTCCACTCCCCCAGCCTCTATATGCTCTTGCATCCATTACACATCTTCGCATCCTTTGATCCACACACACATTATCAATCATTGCCTTCCTTTCATTCAGTTCACCATCCACCCTTCTCATCACTCGCCACGTATATCTGTGCATCATTTTGTGCCTGAAGAGGGTATTGGCTATCATCAACCCTCTTCCGGCACAAATGACCATTAAAGCACTGCCATTCTCATCTATCTCAGCAGGCACACCCCACTCACCAACTACTCCACCCATCTTCACATTCCCTATTTTACCATTCATATCACCAACCAAAACACGCTCTCATTCCTTTCAGACTTTTCCATGCACACTTCCACATTTGTCTAGAACTCTTCTCTTGCTCTGCTTGCACAATCTTGTGTTGGTGCATACACACACACACAATTGCCCACATCGTAGTCTAACTTTCAATCTTACCCACACAATCCTTGAACCAACTGATCCATACTCTCTTATATTCTCATTCCATTTGTTACTCACAACAATACACATTCCTTCTTTTGCCCTCTCATTGTCACCTACTGTAATGGGGGGATGTGAATTTATATATTAAAAATGCTTAGATGTTGCTTGATAATAGAGACAAAGAATTGACTTGTGAAAATCAAACAGTAAGTTTTACTTTATGCCGGCTTACTTCGCCGATTCTCTAAGGATGAGAATTTATAAACTTTCTCAACAGTACACAGCAGAGACTAATTACTCATGCGTGCTGTTTGTTAGTACTGTTAGCCTCTTGAGAAAGTGACTCCACCCCTGACAATCAATAACTAATGCTAATAGTAATAAACAGGTTCTTGCCGGTGCATTAACTCCTGGCTGGCACAACGGATTTAAGCTTGACACAAAAGAACTGGCCTAGGTACCAGTTATGAATAATGTGCAAACTAGGAGCGGCAACTAAAATAAGCTTAATGTGTAGAACTAAAACACGAGCTTAACTACATTAAGCTCAAAGAAAAGGAACTGTAAATTTATTAATTACAATGAAATAAATTTACGTTACATGAGTCTCAAAAATGAATTCAAAATAACAAGGAGAATACACTCACTCGCTCATTCAAAAGCTAAACACTTAAGCCTAGAAAAAACAAAAAGAAATACTGGTCAGTGGAGGGGAGCTAAGCGAAAAGAACTGGGCACCTGTGCCGGACATCAGATGCTGCAATTCGCTAAACCCTCGTCGTCAATTCACCATCTAGGTGGAGATTCAGGAACTCGCTGTACAACAGCGGCGCTGCCTTACGCTGTGCACAAACTATTCTACTCTCGTGACGACTCAAAGCTGACTAACTTGAAACTATGAAAGAGGGTGAGGGATGGCCGTGTTCGAACTTCAACGGTCATCGGAAAGAAAGTGAGCGATATACGCTC
>NC_137069.1:32830295-32865295 GCF_032717465.1 Coenobita brevimanus
GAAGCTTGACGAGGAAGATGCAGAAGAGGGAGGCAATGTGGAGAGAAGGAAAAGAGAGGAAGGAAAGCAAACAGCAAGAGACCTTATGGTCCTTTCGAGGTTACTTGTTACAGAGTAGACGTTGACCAGCTACTTGTTACAGAGTAGACTTTGACCACAAGATCTAAATCTACGTGCTGAAGGATAAGGATAGTAAAGCAAGAAGGCTCCCCCCGCCTCCAAACCCTCCAGTTAAAACTGTCAAGAAAAAGTGAGAGGGACCACCATGCAGCATGGGAAAATTGACGTTGATATTTCATAGGAAATACTGAAAAGGAAAAGTTGCTTTCTATAATACTTTATCTATAAGCTACCAGTTTGAAAGAGAAAGTAACAAAGGAGGATAGATAAATAACAAATGCACGACATTATGTACCGTACATTTTGCTGACGGGGCGTCTGCACACAGCGTGGAAATTGCACAATGCACAGTGTGGATGTTCAGGGGTTGTGCGGCAGCCTTGCCTGGCGCTTTTAAGGTCAATCAGGCCCCAGCTCCGTTCACTCCACTGAGACAAGGAACTTTCCCATGCGAGACAAGTACACAAGTTACCTCCTGAAGCAGTGACCCCTGGTACATTAAAACAATACAGATGGTGGTCACGTAACTAACAGGGACCCTCAGTGATCCACAGCCCATCACAGGTCGAAAGTATGAGTAGTGACCTCTAACTCAGGGCTATCTGTGCATATCCTAGCCTGTGCTTATACTACTGTATTTGCATTTAATAAATCGATAAAAATGTAATGACGTGACGCAACGCTATGTATAGGTACGTTAAGTTTACGGGGTGTCTTGGAGAGAGAGAGAGAGAGAGAGAGAGAGAGAGATGTAGGATGATGACACAGGAAAAAATACCATTAAAAATCAAAGGAATGAGAGACTGGTGAAAGAAGAAGGGAAGAGGAGGAGGAGGAGGAGAAGACAGGGAAGAGGCCGGCAAAAGCTAAGGCATAAAAAGAGAGGAATATTAATAAGAAAGATAACGAAGGAAACTTCTAAGAATAAAAAAAAAATAGGAAAGAGAGAGAGAGAGAGAGAGAGAGAGAGAGAGAGAGAGAGAGAGAGAGAGAGAGAGAGGAACCAGAGAAACAGAATTATTGAAAAATGAAGAGCACTAAATAAAGAGAGGAGGAGGAGGTAGGTGGAAGGGAATAATAAATACAAGGAAGAGAGGAGGAGGAGGAGGAGAAGGAGGGGCCGGTGATCAGTGAAAGTTATAACATGGGTGAGAGGGAGAGAAAGGAAGAAATGGAGGAGGAAGGAAGAAATGGAGGAGAAGAGAGGAAAGAGAAGAGGAGAAAGAGAAAAAGAATGGAAAGAAGAGAGGGAGAGGAATAGAGGAAAATGAGGAGGAAGAGGAGGAGGGAAAAAGAAATGGGAGGAGAAAGAGAGGAAGCGAGGAAGGGGAGGAGAAGAGAGGAAGAGGAGGAGAAAGAGTGGAAGGTTGTAAAGGGGAGAGGGTGAAAAGAGGGGAATATGGGAGAAGAGGTGGGAGGGAGGGGAAGGGGAGAGGAAGAAAAAAATGAGGAGAGGGGAAGGAAAGTTAAAAGGAAGAGAAGAGAAAGGGTGAGGAAGGGAGAAGAAGGGCAAGGAAAGGGGGGAAAGAAGAATAAAGGGATGGGTGAGGAAGGAAGAGTGAGAGGAAGGGAGCACAAAAGGGGAGGGTGGGGAGGAGGCGAGGGGTGAGAGTGAGGAGGGAGAGACGGGAAGAGGATGAGGGAAACAGAGAAGAAGAAAGGGGAAGGAGAGGCGAGGGGAGAGGGAGAGAAAGAGGACAGGTGAAAAGGGAGGATGAAGAGAAGGGGAAGGAAGAAAGGATAGAGGGGGAAAGAAGGTTGGGAAGAAAGAGAAATAGTTTGTGTGTGTGTGTGTGTGTGTGTGTGTGTGTGTGTGTGTGTGTGTGTGTGTGTGTGTGTGTGTCCGACTCTGGGTATAGGCTTAACAGCCTGCTCCCAAGGCCCAGTAGTTCTCCTACGTACCATACACCTCCACATGTCACCACTTCGGCGCTAACACCCACCGTCCATATTGAATACATGGTAGAGCTGCCTCATGTAGGACTGGTGTACTGGTATTAGAGGAGGTAGTGTTATGACATGTCGGCGGGTCTTCTGGTAGATCAGTAAAGCCTGATTTTATGAAATTCCAATCTTTAAACTGTTCCCTGCCCGAGCGGGGATCTGAACCTGGGTCCGGAGGGACTCTCTACCGATTGCGAGGGGAAAAGAGAAGAGGGGAAGGAGGGGAAAAGAGAAAAGGGGAAGTGGGGAAGAAGTAAGGGAAGGAGAAAAGTGGAGTCAGAGGGAGGGAGAGGAAGAGGAGGGAAGAAGAGACATGGAGGGAAGTGAAGATGGAAGGGGAAGAAAAGGAGGAAGGGGAGGGAGGAAGAGAAGAGGAGAGATGAAAGGGAAGAGGAGGGAAGGGAAGATTAGAAGAGGTATAAAAGAGAAGGAAGAAGAAGAGAATGGAGGGGAGGAGGAGAGGAAGAGAACGGTGGGGAGGAGAAGAAGAGGAAGAGGATGAAGGGAAGGGGGAAGAAGGGGACAAGTAAGAGGAAGACAGCGAGTAGAAGAACAGAGGGTTCACTCTTTCCGACAACATTAGGAAGACAGGATGATCGGGAGGATGAGGAGGATGAGGAGGAAGAGCAGGGTGAGGTGGGGAGGAGAGGTAAGAGGAGAAGGAGGAAGAGGAGGGAGAGGGGGAGGAGGACAGGTAGGAGGAGGAGGAGGAAGTGAAGAGGCAAACTAGAATGGAGAATGATGATGATGATGATAACGATGATGATGGTGGTGATGAACAGATCAACAATATTGATAATGATGATGATGATGATGATGAAAGAGAAAGGTGAAGCAGGAGGACGAAGAGGAGGAAAATGAAGAGGGCGAAAGAGTAGAATAAAGAAAAAGATGAAGACGAGAAGAAAGAAGGTGAGGAGGAGGAGGAGAAGAAGGAAGAAGAAAGAACGTAAAAGCGAGCCATGCATAAGAATGAAGAAGGGGGAAGACGACTTAATGGAGAGAGAGAGAGAGAGAGAGAGAGAGAGAGAGAGAGAGGTAAGTACAGAGTGGACTTAGGAGACAGCGAGGGTCGTTCCTATGACAATATAAGACGAGGGTTTGAGAAATAGAAGCAGTTGGAGGCGACAACAGTGGAAATATCGGAGAGTTGGTATAAAATTCAAAATAAACATCCCACAGGTTCTTATAAAAATTCCCTGATGCAACATAATATAAACACAATAAACATTTTAATCTTGGAGGAGACGGTAGTGGAAATATCGAAGAATGGGAATAAATATGAAAATAAATATCCCACAGTTCTTATAAAAATCCACTGATGCACGACTGTCTTGAAAAGTTAAACATAGTAAACACTACAAACATTGATTTGGGAATGAACAGATAGATAGATAGATAGACAGATAGGTATTCCACAAGCTCTCATAAAATCCACTGACGCATCTGTCTTGAAAATATATCTAAACACAATAAACATTGATCTTGGAATAGATAGAGAGCTATCCCACAACCTTCTGAAAAATCCACTGATGCGCCACTATCATAAAAATACATATAAACACAATAAACACTATAAACATTGATTTTGGAATGAATAGATAGATAGACAGACAGACAGACATCCCATTCGTTCTAAAAAAATCCACCGATGCACCAGTCTTGAAATTATATCATAATAAAGACAATAAACACTATTAACATTGATTTTGGAATGAATGAATAGACAGATAGATAGGCAGATAGACAGATAGATAGACAGGTATCCCACACGCTGTTTTAAAAACTCACCGACGCAGCACTGTCTTGAAAATATTTATAAACACAGTAAACATCATAAAAATCGAGAAGAGAGTCGTGAAAATGTCAAAGTTTTGGGATAAACATATCATCATTAACATTCCACACACCCTAAAAAAAAAAAAAAATTACAAATGCGCAACCCTGGAAAATATATCTAAATGACAAAAACAAAACAGTGATAAAAAAAGGAACAAAAAAACAGTAACAATGACAACCTTTTTTTAATTCTAAATATATGGCCAGCAAGTATCCCACTTGCAATGATAAACACTCACTTAAGTACATGTCAAGAAAACACACCTTTTGTAAAAAGAGAAAGAAAAAGACAAAAAGCAATATATATATATATATATATATATATATATATATATATATATATATATATATATATATATATATATTTTATGCGAGGAAGAAGGAACCAAAGGCCATGAGCCCGCAGTAACAGTTCCCTCCAAGAGAAAAACAAAATACAATAGAGAGCCAAATTCAAGATCCGATCATTTTGAGATGCCTGGACACACTGCGTTTGAAAGACTGGAGATCATAGGCAGCAGGAAATACAGACAAAGGGAGACAGTTCCAGAGCTGACCTGTTGCATAAATGAAAGACTGGGAGTAACGGTTAACTCTTGCATTAGAGAGTTGGACAGAAAAGGGATGAGAGTTTGCTGCCAGACGGGTGCTACGTGTCCGTCGTAGAGGTGGAGGAATGCAAGCAGACAGTTCAGAGGAGCAGTGACCATTAAAGTAGCGATAGAAAAGAGATAAAGATGCAACAGTGCGGCGAAGAGACAGAGGTTGAAGGGTGTCAGTAAGAGGAGGAGAGTTAATGAGACGAAAAGCCTTTGACTCCACCCTATTGAGAAGAGCTGTATGTGGGGAGCCTCCCCACACATGAGAGTTGTACTCCACACAGGGGCGGATAAAACCCCTGTATAGAGTCAACAATTGTGCAGGGGCAAAGAAAGAGCGGAGTCGGCTTAGTACACCCAATCTCTTGGAAGCAGATTTTACAAGAGATATAATATGATCTTTCCAAGATAAGTCCCGAGTAAATGAAACCCCAAGCATGTTCAAGGACGATGCAGGATTAAGCTGAATATTATTAAACATTAGTGGGTATACCTGTGGAAGATTTTGTCGGGTTGATAGGTGTAAGAACTGAGTCTTAGATGCATTAAAGACAACCATATTATTTTTACCCCAGTCAGAGATACGAGCCAAGTCAGACATTAGGTGTGCCATAGCCTCATCCCTTGTTTGTTGAAGTAACTGTTGAGATGGGCGCTGCGGGAACCGAATGGAAAGGTGAAGGGTGGAGTCATCAGCGTATGAGTGGATAGGGTTAGATGTACAGCTTAGAAGATCATTAATGAATAAAAGGAAGAGAGTTGGTGATAGGACAGAGCCCTGAGGAACACCACTGTTGATAGATCTAGGAGAAGAACGATGGCCGTCTACAACAGCGGCTATAGAACGACCAGAAAGGAAGCTAGCGATGAAGGCACAGATAGAAGGATAGAAACCGTAGGAGGGCAGTTTGGAAATTAAAGATTTATGCCAGACTCGATCGAAAGCCTTTGAGATGTCAAGTGCAATGGCAAAGCTTTCGCCAAAGTCCCGAAAGGAGGATGACCAGGAGTCTGAAAGGTAGGTGAGAAGATCGCCATTGGAGTGTCCCTGACGGAACCCATACTGACGATCGGAAAGAAGGTTGTGATACGAAAGATGCCTTAAAATTTTTCTATTAAGAATTGACTCGAAAACTTTTGAAATACAGGACGTTAAAGCAATTGGACGATAGTTGGAGGGTTGGGAGTGGTCACCCTTCTTTGGGACTGGCTGAATGAGAGCAAACTTCCAGCAAGAAGGAAAGGTACAAGTTGACAGACAATGGCGAAAGAGTTTGCCTAGGCAGGGTGTAAGCACAGAAGCACAGTTCTTGAGAACAACAGGAGGGACCCCATCAGGCCCATATGCCTTGTTAGTACTGAGGCCAGTGATGGCAGAAAATACATCAACCGAAGAAATTTTAATGTCAGCCATGAGGAAGTCAGAGGGGGGAAGTGATGGAGGAACAGCACCGGAATCGTCTAAGGTGGAATTGGAGGAGAAAGTCTGTGCAAAGAGATCTGCTTTATCAGTAGAAGAAATAGCTACAGAACCATCAGAGTAGAAAAGAGGAGGGAAGGATGATGAGATAAAGTTGTTAGAAAGATTTTTGGCAAGGTGCCAGAAGGAGCGGGAAGAATTCGAGTTGGAGAGTTGAGAGCATTTAGTATGGATGAAATTATTTTTAGTAGAGCGAAGAACAGACTTAGCACGATTCCGGGCAGAAACGTAAAGATGATGTGATTCAGGGGTTGGGTTGGCTCCGGTACCTTTTGTAGGCCTTCTCCTTGCCGCGGACAGCATTAGAACAAGCGTGATTAAACCAAGGCTTTCTTTCGTTAGTCAAAGGATATGAGAAAGGAATGTATGCTTCCATGCCCGAGAGAATAACCTCCGTAATGCGCAAGGCACACTCAGATGGCTCCCGGCCATGGAAGCAATAATCATTCCAGGGAAAATCAAAGAAGTACTGCCTGAGGGCCTCCCAGTCCGCGGCTCCAAAATGCCACAGACGACTTTTCCCTGGAGGGTCCACAGGCCGTACCGGAGTGATAGGACAGGTTAAGGTAATAAGGTTGTGATCGGAGGAGCCCAACGGAGAGAAAAGATTAACAGAGTAAGCAGAAGGATTAGTTGTGAGGAAGAGGTCAAGTATGTTGGAGCTCTCTCCAAGGTGGTCAGGGATACGGGTAGGGTGCTGTACAAGTTGCTCTAGGTCATTAAGGATAGAAAAGATGTAGGCTTGTTCACCAGGTGGATATATATATATATATATATATATATATATATATATATATATATATATATATATATTATACTATAGCACTAGCCGTGTGTCTGTGTGTGTGTGCATTTTGGGCAGCCGAAACTACACATTCAAATGACACCAAAATTGGCACAGAAATCGTAAAAAATTCGTTGTTGTGAAAAAACTTGGTCCCATCACGATTGAAAAACTTTAGCTATATTTAATGAGCTATCACATTTTGACCAAAAAACGATGCACCCGAAGCCCGGCGTAGGATCTCCGTTGAATTTTTTGCCCACAGGTACAACTTAATCAATTCAGAATTGCGTTCGGACAACTTGGGTTCCATTCCCGAAGCTGCAAATAACACGATCAGTTGGTTAGCTGCAAAAAATCCAAGTGACAACGTTACACTAGAACAGCACATAAGAGCAAGGGCTCTCCGCATGAGCAAGTGCGAGGGGCCTGAAGGGCCCACAAGCACTTGTAATATACTATAGCACTAGCCGTGTGTGTGTGTGTGTGTGTGTGTGTGTGTGTGTTTTGGGCAGCTGAAACTACACATTCAAATCGCACCAAAATTGGCAAAAAAATCGCAAGAAATTCGCTGATGTGAGAAAACTTGGTCCCATCACCATTGATAAACTTTCACTATATTTAATGAGTGATCACATTTTGACCTAAAATCAATGCTCCTGGCACCCGGCATAGGATCTCCGTAGAATTTTTTGCCCATAGCTATAGTAGGACTCGCCTAAGTTTGCGGCTGTGGTGTGGCTCGCACCTGTGTACAGTGTTGCCACGTTTTCTATACCGTTATCTCTCTCTCTCTCTCTCTCCTGGCGGGAGATGTGAGCCACCCTGAGTACTTTTGATTCTTTTATAAGTTGTTTATAATTGTGCTTTCATTTGTTAATTTGGTTTTGTTATATTTAGTGATCTTTATCATTTTTTGTATACGGTGACAGATGACCCGTTATTGCAGTACCATGATTGATTTTCATTCATTCATTCTCTTTCCCCTTCCTCCATCTCTCTCTCAGCCTGACAATGCCTCCACATCATTTCCACACCACCCCTGAGATCAAGGCCACCGACTGGGTGTGGAAGTGTTGCCGCTCGTGAGTGAATAATGTTTTTTTTTTACTTCGGTATTGGCATATGCCTTCTATTTTGTCCTACATATTAGCTTATGATTATAAATGTGATTATTCCTCGCCCTTAAAATTACGGTAAAAGCCAGTAAATGTGAGCATTTTTCCCTAGCAACACCTGTACAAGCTATGTTTGGGTCTACGGAGGGGTACATACTTTACCTTAGGCCAGACTAGGTGTGTCAGTATTGCCACTCACAAGAATTATATGAATTATTTCTTTTACTTTGGATATTGGCATATTTCTTCTTTTTTCAGGCTCATTCTCTTATATCCATAACTGTAATATTATTACCCACCCTAAAACTACGCTAAAAAACATTAAAAGTGACTACAATTTCTTTTAGCAACACTGTACAATATGTATGCCATGTTTCTGTGTTACTGTATAAATATTTTATGCATAATAAGATTACTGTTGATTCATCCATCAAAATACACAAGTGTAAGTTTTATTCATCTGAATTTATCGTATTTGTGTTGCCTTGTACATAAATAGCTTCCGTTTCACATCGCAAGTTGGGGAAACGTGGCACCATTGTACACAGGTGCGGGCCACACCACAGCCGCAAACTTAGGCGAGTCCTACTATACAAGTAAAATATACTATAGCAGTAGCCATGTGTCTGTGTGTATATTTCGTACTTGTGTTCGGACAACTTGAGTTCCATTCCCG
Source organism: Coenobita brevimanus (assembly GCF_032717465.1). NCBI lineage: Eukaryota > Metazoa > Arthropoda > Malacostraca > Decapoda > Coenobitidae > Coenobita > Coenobita brevimanus. Next base: position 32,838,856 of record NC_137069.1, read on the forward strand.
AAGCTGCAAATAACACGATCAATTGATTGGATGCAAAATACCCAAGTGACAATGTTAGACTAGAACAGCACATAAATGTGACTCGGATTACCTGAAATGACCACAACGCGTGCGCGAAGCACGAGGAAACGAGTGAGAAGCATGAGGAAATGAGTGCGAAGCACGAGAAAGTGAGTGCACAGCACTAGAGCCCTCCGCAGGAGCAAGTACGAGTGGCTCCTCTGTTTTTTAGTTCCTAAAAAGAGGCAGGCCAGAGAAAGGGATGGGGGATTGAGTTATCCCCGTGCCCTGAAGATTGGGTCTATGAATGTGCGTGGATGTAGTACGATTGAGGCTAAAAGGGAGGAGACTGGGAGAATGTTTGTGAGAAGAAAGTTGGATGTGTTAGCTTTGAGTGAAACGAAGATGAAAGGGAAGGATGAGCCTATGTTTGGAAGTGTGACTGGAAGATTGTCTGGTGTTGATAGAGGAAGGGCAAGAGAAGGTGTGGCCTTGTTAGTGAGTCCGGAAGTACAGCAGTGTGTGATTGAACGTAAGGAGGTGTCATCGAGACTGATGTGGGTGAAAGCGAAATTTGAACCGGAGTTGTGGGTGTTTGTGAGTGCATATGGGCCTGGTAGTGAAAGGGATGAAGAGAGGGAGTCTTTCTGGATTGATGTTGATGAGTGTCTGCAGAGTTTTGGAGCGAATGTGAATGTGGCAATGATGGGAGATCTGAATGCTAGAGTGGGAAATGTAGCAGCTGAAAGCATAGTTGGTATGCATGGTGTGCCTGGAAGAAATGAAAATGAGGAACGAATGATAGGGATGTGTGTTGAGCGAGAGATGGTGATTGGAAATACGCTGTTTGAGAAGAAAGATATTTATAAGTATACATGGGTGAAACAGGAGGGTGGAAGGGTTGTTGATAGAGCTTTGATGGACTATGTGGTTGTGTCTAGGAATGTAATAGGAAGATTGTTGGATGTGAGAGTTCTGAGAGGGGAGGGTGGAGGTATGTCTAACCACTACCTGGTGGAGGGAAAGTTAAGAGTAGGTATGAGATGGATGAGAGCTAGGAGGGTTAGGTGTGGCAGGGAGGTTTTGAAAGTGAGTGAGTTGGATAAAAGAGAGAAAATGATAGAGTATCAGGAGAAATTGAAAGATGAGTGGAACGCAGTGAAAGATCAGGAAAATGGCAGTGTGGAGGAGGAATGGCTGTTGTTTAAGAGTACTGTGGTGGGGCATGCAGAAGAGGTGTGTTGTGTGAGACGTGTGGGAGGTGGAGTAAGAAAAGGAAGTGAATGGTGGTGCGAGGAAGTAAGAATGGCTGTGGGAGAGAAGAGACGTGCATATGAAGTGTGGCTGCAGAGGAAGGATGAGGTGTCATATGAGAGGTATAAGGAAAGGAGGAATAGGGCGAGAAGAGCTGTGCGTGATGCTAAAGTGGCAGCAGATGAGAGGTGGGGTAGGTGGCTGACTGAGAATTTTCAACAGATTAAGAAAATGTTTTGGAAGGAGGTGAAAAGGGTGCGAAAGGGAGAGTCGGGGAAGGAAGAGAATAAAAGCAGAGGATGGAAGGATGTTAACTGAGATTGATGCAGTAAGGAAGAGATTGGCAGAGTATTTTGAAAGATTATTAAATGTAGAGGAGGAAAGGGTGGCTGAAATTGTGGCAGATGGAAGGGTGCAAGGAATAAATGTGTTGGGAGAGTTGAATGATTCTTTGATCACGAAGGAGGAAGTGGAGAAGGCAGTAAAGGAGATGAAAACAGGGAAAGCTGCAGGTATGGATGGGTGTGCTGTTGAATGCCTGAAGGGTGGTGGAGTGACTATTGTTGACTGGTTAGTAAGATTGTTGAATGTGTGCTTTGTGAAAGGTATGATGCCAATTGACTGGGCAAGTGCTTGTGTGGTCCCGTTGTATAAAGGTAAGTGTGATAAGTATGAATGTACTAGCTTTAAGGGTATAAGTCTGTTGAGTGTTGTAGGTAAGGTGTGTGGTAGAGTGTTAATTATGAGAGTTAGAGAGGGTACAGCGGGAGTGATTGGTGATAAGCAGTGTGGCTTTAGGAGAGGGAGGGGATGCGTGGATCAGGTGTTTGCTGTGAGACAAGTGTGTGAAAAGTATTTAGCGAAAGGCAAGGATGTGTTTTGGGCATTCATGGATTTAGAGAAAGCATATGACAGAATTGATAGGGAGGCTTTGTGGATTGTTTTAAGATTGGACTTGATGGTAGGTTACTAAAAGGGGTGAAAAGTTTTTATCTAAATAGTAGAGCGTGTGTAAGAGTGGGAAATGTTGTGAGTGATTGATTTCCCGTGAGAGTGGGGCTGCGACAGGGATGTGTGATGTAGCCCTGGTTGTTTAATATTTATATGGATGGTGTTGTAAGAGAGGTGAATGCAAGTGTTTTAGGTGGAGGTCTGAGTCTGGTGAATGTCGATGGTGGAGAGTAGAATCTTAAGCAGCTGCTGTTTGCAGATGATACTGCACTGGTGGCTGATTCAGAGGAGAGATTGAGACAGTTGGTAGAGGAGTTTGGAAGGGTGTGTGAAAGGAGGAAATTGAAAGTAAATGAGAGTAAGAGTAAAGTGATGAAGTGTACGAAGTTGGTAGATGGTACGGGGATGAATATAGTTTTGAATGGTGAGTTGCTTGAGGAGGTGGAGTGTTTGAAATATTTAGGGTCGGATGTTGCTATGGATGGAAGAATAGATGCAGAAGTGAAGTTTAGAATAAATGAAGTAGGAAAGGTGCTGGGAGGAATGAAAAAAGTGTGTAGATGTCGTTTGCTTAGAATGGATGTAAAGAGAAGGCTGTATGAGGGTGTTGTGGTACCGACTGCGTTATATGGGGCTGAAACATGGAATATGGGTGTAGCAGAGAGGAAAAGTTTGAATGTAATGGAGATGAGGTGTCTGAGAAGTATGTGTGGAATGATGCGTATGGATCAAGTACGAAATGATGAAGTGAGAAGGAGAACTGGAGTTGTTCGGGAGATGGCTGGTAGCGTTGAGCAGAGGGTGTTGCGATGGTTTGGGCATATGGAGAAAATGGATAATGAGCGATTGGTGAAAAAGATAACTAGATCTGATGTGCGACTTGTAAGGCTGAGAGGGAGACCATGAATAGGATGGATGGACAGTGTGATGAGAGCGCTGGATGCGAGAGGGATGTCTGTTGAGCAAGGAAGAGTGGCTGTGCGTGACAGAAAGAAATAGAGAGAAATTGTGAATGAATAAGTGATGACGCAGCCCTGAGGGGATATTCTCCCGCATTTGGTCTGATTAGCTAGTCAGGTCAGGTGCAAGTAAGAGGATGGGTCTATTATGATGTGGCAGGGGTAAACAAGCTCTGCTGTCGGGCCCTGCTGCGGATGTCACTGATTGCACTGCGCAGTTGACCCATGTGTGGTGTGGTGCGGTGATGATCTGTCCCTTCTCCCCTTTGGGGCTAAGATGCGAATGACTGTGTTTGAATGGATGAGTAAATGGGGAGTGTGTCGTCCTGTCTCGGCTACCTCCCTTTCCATGGGGGAAGCAGCCTAGGTATATATATATATATATATATGTATATATATATATATATTTATATATATATATAGAGAGAGAGAGAGAGAGAGAGAGAGAGAGAGAGAGAGAGAGAGAGAGAGAGAGACCATATACAAATTAACAAAAAAAATCAAATCTGATGATTTAGGAAAAATTGACTGATAGAATATTCTTGGCACAAAAAGTATCACAATAAAATTAATATCCTACAACTTCTCAGACAAATTCACAAATTCATTTCCTGCTGGTTGAGAAAGTACACTCATGTATACTTTCTGACCAGAAATTAGCCAGAGTCGTGGCCGGGCGTAGGCTATACAATCAGACACGTTCAGCCATCGTTGTTGAAAGGTTTAGTGCTTCAATGAATAATTTTCTAAGCATCACTGAAACACTTTCGCTTTACATTTTATATTACTTCTTCAAGTAATATATATACATCTTAAGAAATAGACATGAAAGTTGGTCATAGCTGTTATTTTTAGTGTATAATGAGTGTTCGATGCTATTTGACATTCATCCTGTTTTTTTATTAATCTGTTTCTTGTTTCATAGACCTATTTCATGAGGCGAGCCTTTAACCGAGCTGTTGATAGGTCATAGCGAAGAAATATCCACGACTACCACAGAAGCCGGCATCCACAGGATACATTCTAAGAATGCTTTATAATACTTATATCACTGACAAAAATTTACCATTACTTGCTACTTAGAACCAAATGTTTATCGCCAGCCTTTAAGCAAGGCGGAATGATAATATTTTGTCCCCCTGTGTGTGTGTGTGTGTGTGTGTGTGTGTGTGTGTGTGTGTGTGTCTATCTGTTCCCATTATATCTCATGAGCGGCTTGATCTATCAACATGAAACCTTTAGGGTATCAAGATACTGTATGACCAAAATCTTGAACGAGTTCGAAAATGGGCACCCGGGGTCAAGGTCGTCGCAAAAATGGTGCCAAAGGTCAGCTCGTATTTTATCGCCCACCTTTAGCACTATTACATCACATGAACGGCTTGAGCTATCAGCGTGAATCCTTCAGGGTTTTAAGATAAGGTCAAAATTTTGGACCAGTTCGAAAATGGGCACTCGGAGTCAAGGTCAAGGTCACCATAATGACTGCCAAAGGTCAACTAGTTTTTATCGCCCGCCTTTATCAGCATTATATCTCATTAACAGCTTAAGCTATTAACATGAAACCTTCAGGGTATCAGGATATGGTCAAAATCTTGGACTTAGCCAACAGCATATTATAGCGGACGATTAGCATTCGGCTCCTGAATGCTTTTGTTTCATTTTTTCTAGTGATAAGTCCCATTACCCTCCAGTGGGAATGGTTGCTCTATTCATACACGACGTCTCTGCTGCAATCCCCTCTGGTCAAAATGTGTGCCAGTTAATGACGCTAATTCATGATTATTATAATATGATGCCAATACCCACATCTCGTGGCACATGCCTATTTACTTGATGGCAATTGCCCACTTGCAGATTGAAGAAATGTCGGCCTCTGTCAATAAACGCAGATACAATAATGGAAGAGAAACCATAAAAATATGGTAATATCAGAGGTATGTGGAGTAGAATAAGTCAAATCACCTGATTACAGTTCTTTGCCCCGCCCAGTAGTGTAGAGGCTGTGTTCGAATGAGTGGCTCGTGTGTGGTCATAACACTGCCCGCCACGCGTCTCTGGTCAGAGATTAGTGATCGTAAGTGTACCTAGCGTCTCTTCCTTAGCGATTTATTATTGGATATGATTGGTTAATATCTTTTTCTACATTATTTATGCACAATATGGCGACATCAGAAGGATTTACGTGTATATAACATAGGCGAGGGCAGAAAAGTGGTATAAGCAAATTTAATCGCTATGGAAAAGGTGTTATTGGATGGATAAATGGATGGATGAATGGCTAGACAAAAGAGATAAAGATAGACAGATAGTCAGGGAGACAGACAGATAGTCAGGTAGACAGACAGATAGATAGATAAAGAGACAGACATATATAGGCAGACAAATAGCAATTGACTGAGTAATTTTTTTTTTTTTTTGTGAGGAAGAAGGAACCAAAGGCCATGAGCCCGCAGTAACAGTTCCCTCCAAGAGAAAAACAAAATACAATAGAAAGCCAAATTCAAGATCCGATCATTTTGAGATGCCTGGACACACTGCGCTTGAAAGACTGGAGATCATAGGCAGCAGGAAATACAGACAGAGGGAGACAGTTCCAGAGCTGACCTGCCGCATAAATGAAAGACTGGGAGTAACGGTTAACTCTTGCATTAGAGAGTTGGACAGAAAAGGGATGAGAGTTTGCTGCCAGACGGGTGCTACGTGCCCGTCGTAAAGGTGGAGGAATGCAAGCAGACAGTTCAGAGGAGCAGTGACCATTAAAGTAGCGATAGAAAAGAGATAAAGATGCAACAGTGCGGCGAAGAGACAGAGGTTGAAGGGAGTCAGTAAGAGGAGGAGAGTTAATGAGACGAAAAGCCTTTGACTCCACCCTATTGAGAAGGGCTGTATGTGGGGAGCCTCCCCACACATGAGAGTTGTACTCCACACAGGGGCGGATAAAACCCCTGTATAGAGTCAACAATTGTGCAGGGGTAAAGAAAGAGCGGAGTCGGCTTAGCACACCCAATCTCTTGGAAGCAGATTTTACAAGAGATGTAATATGATCTTTCCAAGACAAATCTCGAGTAAATGAAACCCCAAGCATGTTCAAGGATGATGCAGGATTAAGCTGAATATTATTAAACATTAGTGGGTATACCTGTGGAAGATTTTGTCGGGTTGATAGGTGTAAGAACTGAGTCTTAGATGCATTAAAGACAACCATATTATTTTTACCCCAGTCAGAGATACGAGCCAAGTCAGACATTAGGTGTGCCATAGCCTCATCCCTTGTTTGTTGAAGTAACTGTTGAGATGGGCGTTGCGGGAACCGAATGGAAAGGTGAAGGGTGGAGTCATCAGAGTATGAGTGGATAGGGTTAGATGTACAGTTTAGAAGATCACTGATGAATAAAAGGAAGAGAGTTGGTGATAGGACAGAGCCCTGAGGAACACCACTGTTGATAGATCTAGGAGAAGAACGATGGCCGTCTACAACAGCGGCTATAGAATGACCAGAAAGGAAGCTAGCGATGAAGGCACAGATAGAAGGATAGAAACCGTAGGAGGGCAGTTTGGAAATTAAAGATTTATGCCAGACTCGATCGAAAGCCTTTGAGATGTCAAGTTGATTGATGAATGAATGGATGGATGGACGGAAAGACAGACACAGACTGACTGATACACAGATAAATACACTAACTGAATATATACAATGATAGATACAGATATATAGATTGATAGACATGAACAGACATATGAGGAAGTAAATGAGCGATGTGGTATTGAAGTGGATATAATTGGCCATGTACAGATAACGGAGAATATGGGACGGACTAAAAGAAAAGAGCGTGTGTGAGTGAGGTGGAGGGAGAGGGAAACGGAGAGACCAAGAATGAGGTGGAAGGATGGCATGGAGATAATTGAGAGAGGGGATGTGAGTTCGAGAAAGGGCAGTCAAATGGCAGAGGATATGACGACCTGGGATTATATGTTTGTGGCCACCCCTCACGTGATTAAGGAGTCCAGTAACATAGAGATAGGTAGATAGGTAGATAGATAGATAGATAGATAGACAGAGACAGAAAGGTACGTAGGTAGGTAGGTACGTACGTGCATAGGTAGTCAGATGGGTAGGTAGGTACAGTAGATAGGTTGGTAGGTAGGTAGGTATCGGTAGGTAGGTAGAAAGAAAAATATACTGACATTTAGACACATAGATAGATACAAACAATTTAACCCTCACATCCGCCGATAGATAAACTGCTCAAAACACAATAACAGGTAAAATTTCATGCATTGAGAAATTTAGTTATTGGCTTCAACAACAACAACAACAAAAATGAGAGAGAAAAAAGATTAAAATGCTATATGCTTATCATGACAATTCATAATTTAATTCAAGGGATCGTGCCAGCAGTGATACTCTCGCGTCCGCACCGATAATAACAATGGCTTTACTTGTTTTTATTGTTTTTAGTGTAGTTTTTAAAACATTGTATTGACATTGCTTTGATGGCCGTAGAAAAAACAATGGTTGCTTTTTACGTGTTTTTATTATTATTTTTTTTATCTCTCCCTCTGGCAACGATGACAAAAGTTTATATATTTCACATATCGCTGGAAGTGGTGGTGGTGGTGGGGGTTGCGCGCCCGCGCGTGTGTGTGTGGGGGGGGTAAATTTTACAACAGGAAGATACACGGGCCACAGGATTGTATTTAGAGGGCTTTTGGTGTTTCGGTAACACATCGTCTCGAACGATTTATTTGACACAATGCACCTGAGCATTTCCTTGCATGCCACTGGTGGAAAAGTAAAATGATATAGATAACATACAAGATAACACATACACCATACATCATACGCATAAATATACCAGTACACCACATCACACCACACCATACCATTCCACACACACACACACACACACACACACACACACACACACTCACTCCCCAAGCACACCCAAACCCACAGTACACCAGGTCAAACTCACACACTTGAAGAATGGGTAGGATACAAAAAGGGATAGGAATTATGACTTTCATCCTCCTACGACTCACTTTTATCTAAACAGGATAGTTAAGAAGTTAGATGAGTTAGAATTAGAGTTAGGGTTGGTTAGAATTAGAGTAAGAGTTAGAATTAAAGTTAGAATTAGAGTTTGAAGTAGAGTTACAATTAGAATTAAAGTTAAAATTTGAATCAGAGTTGGAGTTGTCAGAATTAGAATTGAAGTTGGAATCAGAATTACAGATAGAATTAGAGGTAGAGCTAGAATTAGAACTAGGTTTTCAAATAGGGTTAAAATCAGGAATAGAGTTAGAATTAGGATTAGCTTTACAATTAAAATGACAACATTTACACTCTGTGGCCTGTATTTTCTCCAGGTAAACAGACTCCCAAGCACCTCTTCCTTAGTGATCTGTTTTTAGATACAGGTGGTTAATATCCATTTTGCAGGTTATCTATTTAAAGTGAGGTAATATTAGAAGGATCTACATAAGAGAATAGGACAGTAAGATGTATTAGGCAAAATGAATCACCACAGAAGAGGTGTTAAGGAGCTTCCTTGAGAATACAGGTCTCAAACTCCTACACCCACTTGTAGCTTCTTGGAATGGCCTGGGTCCGTGTTGTGGTTGGTTAAGGAAGCTTCCTAACACCTCTTCCTTAGTTACTGATTTTTTGATATAGGTGGTTAATATCCCTTTGAGCATTATTCAGCCGATTATTGCGATATTGGATGGTTTTATGTATCACAGAAGAGGACAGTAAGGTATAATAAAGCAAATTATATCACTTAGGAAAAAGTGTTAGGGAGCTTTCCGACGATAATACGGACTCAGGTATGATCTAGAATATAAGAGGACAGTAAGGTATAAACAAACCAAATCGCTTAGGAAAAAGGTTTAAGGAGCTTCCTAGTGGTTACTATGACTCCCTCTCGAGTGAACAAAGTCGTCTGGTGCTGGATACGCTAAAAAGAAATAAATAAATAAAATGGAATGTTCTAGTTTTTTTTTTAGCATCAGTCGCAACATAAAGAAAAAAATAGTTTATGTTCGTTTAAGGTGTAGATGTTAAGAGAGAAAGAGAGAGAGAGAGAGAGAGAGAGAGAGAGAGAGAGAGAGAGAGAGAGAGAGAGAGAGAGAGAGAGAGGAGGGGGACTCAAATTATCTTGGAATAAGTCTAATAAACCAAGAAAAATGTCACCATACTGAAGAAGTCTCCCTTCCTATAGCGTATTTTTGTTTTATGAAGATCCCCCACCCCTTTCAGCCCAGGTATTGGCCAGGTGTAGTCTGACTGGAGGGTTGACTTAACTATACTTTATTTGCACCAACCTGGCCTAGAATCACCACCTCTTCACCAAGGATGCCGAGTTGTAACAATACATGAACACATGAATATGATGGCAGTCATGAAAAAGCGCAACGGAGAGGATGTAGAGTCGTAGTATTGTCATTCTATCTCACTGATGTACGTGAAATAAGCTGCAAAAGTAAGAAATATTGGGAGAGGTTAAAGGAAGAAGAGTATTGGAACAAAGCATACTCCAAACTCATACTAAGGCTCCTCTGAAAAGTAAATCGCTGAAGAAGAAATGTTAGGAAATCTGCAACGGCACTTAAAATTCAACCCAGTCTGACGGAAGGATGTGATGTCAGAACCGAGCGACGTCTATCATGTCACGGAAGGAAAGAAGATGGAAAAGGGATTCAGGAATTTGCAGTTCAGTACGCCGACCTGTGAATATGACGGAAAAGGAAGAGGAGGAAGAAGAGAAAGGAGGAGGAGGAGGATGAGAAAGGAGGAGGAGGAGGTGGAAGGGAAGAAGGAGGAGAGGAGGAGACGTATATATTTCTCTTCATTTCTGCATTCATTAAACTCCTTTGATGATAAATTTTTCACGTTTATTCTTGCTGGTACCTCTCTCTCTCTCTCTCTCTCTCTCTCTCTCTCTCTCTCTCTCTCTCTCTCTCTCTCTCTCAACATTCTTCACACACACACACAAACACACACACACACACACACACACACACACACACGCACGAACGCAGAAGGATCCATTAATTTAGTGCTCCTGAGTCTCTCTCTCTCTCTCTCTCTCTCTCTCTCTCTCAAAACACAACGACTGAACCTTTCATTAATACCCGCTCCTGACCTACTGCGTTCAGGCCTACCCCATTACGGCAGACATAAAGCCTCTCTCTCTCTCTCTCTCTCTCTCTCTCTCTCTCTCTCTCTTAAAACTTCTCTTTTTTTCCCCTCCAACTCTGTAACTCTTTTCCCTTCAGGTCTCTTAATGCTTTCCTTTCGAAATACGTTTTTTTCTTTTTTTTTGTCGAACTCCCTAATGCTGCTCTCTCTCTCTCTCTCACTCTCTCTCTCTCTCTCTCTCTCTCTCTCTCTCTCTCTCTCTCTCTCTCTCTCTAATACTTTTTTTTCCAAATATAATTTTTTTTGGCCAATTCTCTCTCTCTCTCTCTCTCTCTCTCTCTCTCTCTCTCTCTCTCTCTCAGTTGACACATCCGGCCCTCATTCTGAGAAGCTATTTTTAAAACAGAATAAAATCATCAGAAAGTAGCATAAAAATCTGTTCAAGGGAATATTTTCCTTTCTGTTATCGCAAAATTATAATCTCCATTATAATCCTGCTATTTTTTTTTTATGCAAGAGAGAAGGAACCAAAGGCCAGAAGCCCGCATCATGGTTCCCTCCAAGAAAAAACAAAAGCAAGATAACAGAGAGCCAAATTCAAGGTTCCTTCATTTCGAGATTCTTGGACTCACTGCGTTTGAAAGACTGGGCATCATAGGCAGTAGGAAATACAGACAGAGGGAGACAGTTCCAGAGCTGACCTGTTGTATACATGAAATAGTATTATATTTAGCGTTTCAGATATTTATCACAAGATGGGTCAGATACAGCCATATGTGCCTCTTTTAAGCTTAATTCTTCTTCAGACGGTTTTCTTCAGCTTAGGAGAGACTTCGAACTGGAGGGATTGGAGAAAGCATTACTACAACCCACCAGAACGAGAGGCTAATCTGAATGAAATCGTCTGGAACAAGTATTAATGGGCGGAATAGGACGTCACCCAAAGTCTAAGGACGGTAATCCCATCAGTTAAGGAAGCTCCCAAACACCTCCTCCTCAGTGATACATTTTTAGATATGGCTGGTTAATATCGTCTTGCACATTATGTACTAGTATGGAAAGTGACGCGATATTAGACGTTACGGAACACATAGGAGAACAGTAAGGTGTAATAAGCAAAATAAATCTCACAGGAAAAGGTGTTAGGGAGAATAAGGGTCCAGAAGTTAAAGCCGCCTCACTGTTAGCTGGGTGGAGTAATATCGCTGGCTGCCATAATGTATAATATTAGGACGGACAGGCCAGGGCAAACTGAATATTCTGACACCACGACTGTCTGTGTCGCCCGTATGACACCGTGCCACTTGGGTAATACCGGCTCTTGCGCTCTCTAATTCCGGGTATTGTTCTACGTCATTCCAGCTGCTGTCTACCGTCATTCCAGCTTATCTACCGACATTCCAAGTATTATCATTCCAGCTGTTTTCGTCATCCAATCTGTTATCATCGTTCCAGCTGGCATCATCATTCCAGCTGGTATCATAATTCCAGCTATTATCATCATTCCAGCTGTTATCGTCATTCCAGCTGTTATTGTCATTCCAGCTGTTATCGTCATTCCAGCTGTTATCGTCATTCCAACTGGTATCATCATTCCAGCAGGTATCATCATTCCAGCTATTATCATCATAGCAGCTACTATTATCATTCCAGCTGTTATTATAATTCCAGCTATTATTATCATTCCAGCTGGTATCATCATTCCAGTTTGTATTATCATTCCTGATGGTATTATTATTCCAGCTGGTATAATCATTCCAGCTGGTATAATCATTCCAGCTGAAATAATTCCAGCTGACATTATCATTCCAGCTGATATTATCATTCCAGCTGATATTATCATTCCAGCTGATATTATCATTCCAGCTGGTATCATCATTCCAGCTGATATTATCATTCCAGCTGATATTATCATTCCAGCTGATATTATCATTCCAGCTATTATCATCATTCCAGCTGATATTATCATTCCAGCTGGTATTATCATTCCAGCTGGTGTCGTTATTCCAGCAGGTATTATAATTCCAGTTGTTATCCCCCGTGTTGATAAGAACGACCCAAGAAATGCATACCCAGACTGAAGGTTTTAAGAATATCATCTGCAGACAGCCAGGAAAATATATATATATATATATATATATATATATATATATATATATATATATATATATATATATATATATATATATATATATATATATAAAAGGTTGTAGCGAAGATAAAAATAAGTCAGATCTGAGCCCTCAAGTTATTAAAGTTTCTCTATATCTAAATATAATTCTGATAGCAGCAAAAATTAATAAATGGATAAATAAAATATATAAATCTAAATAATAAAGTAAAACTGTGTGTGTGTGTGTGTGTGTGTGTGTGTGTGTGTGTGTGTGTGTGTGTGTGTGTGTGTGTGTGTGTGACGAGAACGGTAATAGATATCAACCTATTTCTTGTTGCATTAGGTCGGGGGTAAGCCCAAGAAGTGTCAGAAAATTACTCCTCAAAAATTTTGGCTCTCGCATGCGGCGTGACGGCGCGAAATTGTGGTGAAATCACGACGCGAAATTATGCGAAAATAATATTGTCTATTTCTTGGGGGGAGGGTCAGAACTGGTCATTGTGGGCTCAGTAACGGTAAGGAAATAAAGATATTGATGTCTGCAAACATTTTGTGATGGAAAGGCTATTACGAATTTTTGCGGGCATACACTAGTGAATAAATAAACAAAATGAGCATCGTTGTGAACCGATCTAAGCGCCCAAGCCGAGGTTACTTGCCTTTGTTATTGAAATCAGGATGAAGTTATACTCGGTGATGGTGTTGCTGTGTGTGTGTGTGTGTGTGTGTGTGTGTGTGTGTGTGTGTGTGTGTGTGTGAGAGAGAGAGAGAGAGAGAGAGAGAGAGAGAGAGAGAGAGAGAGAGAGAGAGAGAGAGAGAGAGAGAAGTGTAATCACACTAACACTCTTTAAAGTTCATTTTTCTTCTGTTTTGAAATCAGAGACGAAGTCATATCTGGTGATGCTGTATGTGTGTGTGTGTGTGTGTGTGTGTGTGTGTGTGTGTGAGAGAGAGAGAGAGAGAGAGAGAGAGAGAGAGAGAGAGAGAGAGAGAGAGAGAGAGAGAGAGAAGCGTAATCACACTAACACTCTTTAATGTTCATTTTTCTTCTGTTTTGAAATCAGCGACGAAGTCATATCTGGTGATGCTGTATGTGTGTGTGTGTGTGTGTGTGTGTGTGTGTGTGTGTGGTGTGTGTGTGTGTGTGTGTGTGTGTGTGTGTGTGTGTGTGTGTGTGTGTGTGTGTGTGTGTTCATCATCCTATCTTCAGCGGATTAGGGAAGAAGATGAGGAACCTTTGTACATCCGGGCAGCTTCACATCCCAGTCCTATCGGTGCCACCACGTGAAGGCGTCCCTCTCCAGCATCAACATAACCCGTGAAATCATCAATCATCCATCCAAACCCTGATATTGTAGTACATATATATATATATATATATATATATATATATATATATATATATATATATATATATATATATATATACAGTATATATATTTGTGTGTGTGTGTGTGTGTGTGTGTGTGTGTGTGTGTGTGTGTGTGTGTGTTGGGGGGGGAGGAGTGGTGCCATGAATCGATGAAACTACATGAAACTTAATCTTGGCCTTAAACTGTTCGAAATGTGTAAATGGCAACTCTTCTGATTATTCTTTTCAGTCCAGTGGTTACGTGGCATAGTTAAGTCCATAGGGCCCAGCGTTCAATTCCTTCATATGATCGTGGGCGAGTGCGTAATTTTCACTTTCTTCTTGCTGTCTCTGGTTTCAGCTTTACTGAGACTATGGATAGGAGATGTTCGGTCAAGACTTTATTAACTCCTTTACCACCACAGTGTCTTATGTGCTAAATAAGGGCGACTGGTAAAGCAAGAATCGAAAAAAAAAAAAAAAAAAAAAACTATACCATTGTGGTGAAGGGTAAATTGTCATGTTATATATTGGTCATCACAAATAGAACCTCCACCAGTTTTTGTCCCTACTCATTAACGACCCTCTCTTCCTACCACACACCACATTCCCTCATCTCGCACCTTGTATCTCCATCTCGATCTCCCTCTCTCTGTCATCACACACTCATACACTCTCCTAGTCAGTCTCTCACTCGTGTGTATACTCTCTCATTCTTTCACCGTTTTCTCCATGATCCTTTCGTCCTCCCAGCCATCTCACACTTACACCCTCCTAGTCAGTCTCTCTCTCTACTTTATCTCATACAGTACATCCTCACATACTTCTCGCTGTCTCTCTCCTCCTCCCAGGCATCTCACACTGATACTCTCCTAGTCAGTCTCTCACCCATCTCATACTCATCTCTCTTCCTTCTCAGTCTCCCTCATATCTCTTTCCAACCATCTCCCTCACACCCTCTCCTAGTCAGTCTCTCATTCATGTTTTTTCCAATTCATATTCTACATATTACACATTACTTCATGTGTTATGTACCGTATGTCATTTCAATATTGACTTGAACAAATATATATTGTGTGAGTTTTACTGTGACATATGCGGAAATAAAACATAGGCTACAGGTAATGACTCTCTCTCTCTCTCTCTCTCTCTCTCTCTGTTTGTCCGTCCGTCCGTTCCCCCCTTCTCTTCTCTTCCTGCCTGTCTGTTTGTTTGTCTGTCTGTTTGTTTGTCTGTCTGTCTGTCTCTCTCTCTCTCTCTCTCTCTCTCTCTCTCTCTCTCTCTCAACATCACACTAGCTCACAGTATCACAGCATGGTATTCAGCAGCTCACTTCATAATTAAATCGTCCATATTTGCTCTCACGATGTAATCTCCCGTCGTAGAAATGAAAAAGATTAAGGTCTTTTTGTATCACGACGGTGATGATGATGATGATGATGAAGATAATGATGATGATGATGGTGATGATGATGATGATGATGATAATGACTTAAGAATGAAGGGAGCGTCACGTGGATCCAAGAATGTAATGCTTCACATCTGTCCATCAGGTGTGGTTGTAGATGAAGGAAATAGTCTGAGCATAATATTATTTAGATTAAGCCTCTACGAATTCCAAACAAGGGCTCGCAGTCTCTCTCTACCTCGGTGGTGGCCAGGGACGCCATCACGTGGTGGCACTGACGTAACTGGTCGACTCCACTGTCCCGAAATGAAGTGTGGTGTACTGCAGGAGGGCAACTTCAGCCTGCAGTCCACTGGATTCACGTTCAGATGAGCCTGTGATTACATCAACAACAACAACTACTACTACTACTACTATTACTATTACTACTGCTACTACTACTACTACTACTGCAACTACTACTACTACCATTACTTTCACCACTAATACTACAACTACTACTACCACCACCACCACCACCACCACCACCACCACTACTACTTTTAACTCTATTACAACACTCTTTTCCTGCTTTATTGTCTTTACTTTCAAACCATTCTACTCAGCTCAAAAGTGAACCCCAGCAATAAAAAGGGTTCAGAACAATAAGCGCTCTTGGTTCAAAACTTTTCCTTTCATGTGGATCATATAGAGATTATTCGTGAGGTCATACACACGCACACACGCACATAAACGCGGGGACACACACACACACACATGAACACATACATACACACGTAGTTTCCTCCCACTTCTCTCTTTGTCTCTGTCTCTGTCTGTTTGTCTGTCTGTCTCACACACACACACACACACACACACACACACACATGAACACATACATACACACGTAGTTTCCTCCCACTTCTCTCTTTGTCTCTGTCTCTGTCTGTTTGTCTGTCTGTCTGTCTGTCTCACACACACACACACACACACACACACACACACACACACACACACACACATCTCCCCTTCCCATTCCCACCCTCTGTCTCTCTCTCACACACACACACACACACACACACACACACACACACACACACACACACACACACACACACACACACACACACACACACATCCTGCGCACATATATGAGTGGACATGTGATACAGACTATAAGTATAGCGTCGTTAAAGCATTTGGTGCTTGTACGGTGTGTGTGTGTGTGTGTGTGTGTGTGTGTGTGTGTGAGAGAGAGAGAGAGAGAGAGAGAGAGAGAGAGATGTAGCACACAAAAAGGAAAGCAACATCTACTCTCTCAGTACTTAACCATCCATATTATCCTGAGATGTTAGTATGCTCTGTCTATCTATCTGTCTATTACTATCTATATAGACAGACAGACAGACAGATAAATAAATAGATAAACAGATAGATAGATAGCCAGATATAAATAAAATGGTAAATTACTCTGCAGGTAAAAATCTATTTGCTTTTTTTTTTTTTTCTGCATCCAGGTAGGCAAATGAGGTCCTAGAATGGGGGTAAGACAGGTAAATATTACATACAATGGCCTTTATAAACTGATATAAATTGTTATAACAAGTATTATGGTAAACATCGCTAATTAGGGACATGTATAAGAGATGCAAACCTCTTGTTGTGATATAAAGAATTAATATTCTTTGACTTGATTGAATAATGAGAGTGATAAAACATATTCACAAAGCAACAATACCTGGGAAGTAAGAGATTCTGCTTTTGACTCTACAGGTTAGTGAGAACTGATGAGTGACACAGTTAGTCCGTATTTAACTTACACACACACAGACACACACACACACACACACACACATGCAAGAACAGTTATTCATTCAAGTGCTGTTTCCCATACCCATTTCTGATCCAAATTTCTCGATAAATATTTTCTCTCTTATTGCAACACAGGTATTGTTATATTTAGCAATTATCTAAAAATCATAACAAAAAAGAGATTGATTCTGCGTTATTAAGTGTTCGTGAATATCTTAAAAGGCCACCTGTTGCGTGTGTTGACTAGGAGGTCTCTCTCTCTCTCTCTCTCTCTCTCATTTTTGTTCATATTGTATCGACTCAAAGTCACAGTCTCTCCCCATCTATAAAGTCTTTCTCCACCCCTTCCCCCAACTCCCTTCCCCACCCCTTCCCTCACCTTCCCCACCCCTTCTCCCACCTCCCTTCCCCACCCCTATCCTCACCTCCCGCCTCTCTCCTTCTCTTCGCCTCTTTCGTTTTTCCCCTTCTCTCCCCTCTTTCTCCTTCCTCCCTTCCCTCCCCCTCCCTCCACCTCTCCCACGTCATACCTCCTCCTCCTCACCATCCCCTCCCTCTCCTCTATTCTTTCTCCCGTCTCTCCCCCGCCATCCTCCCTACCCATCTCATTTCTCCCCTCTACTCCTCCCCCACCCTTTTCCTTCTTCACCCCATTTCACCTTTCACCATCCTCCCTATCCCATTCCATCCCCATTCCCCCTTCTCCCTTCTTCATTTCCTCATCTCCTCCCTCTGTTATCTCCCTCCTTTCTTTCTCCTCTCTCTTTCCTCCCCCCTCTCTCCCCACCCCTCGTCCCTTTTCTTCCGTATATATGGTACCTCTCCTCCCCCCTTCACCCCCCTCTCCTTCCCCTCCCCCTCCCCTTCTTTCCCTTCCCTTCCCTCTTCTCCTTGTGCTCCTCCATCCCTTCCCTATCACGACTCAGTACACACACACACACACACACACACACACACACGAGAGAGAGAGAGAGAGATCGGGGGGAGACTATAAAATTTCAATCATCCTTTTGAGAGACAAAACACTACCTTAACACACAAAGTCATTTTTCCACACCCTCATCCTCCCAAAAAACACCCCTTGACCTTTGACCCTGACCTCTGACATGGGGGATAACTTTTGCTGGATGGTTTGAAATATGTCAGCAACTTTCTAATTTGACCTCTGACCTCTGCCAATTAGCCTTGTTGAGCGGGGAGGTGTATTGTTGTTGTTGTTGTTGTTGTTGTTGTTGTTGTTGGTGGTGGTGGTGGTGATGGTGGTGGTGGTAGAGGTGATGATGGTGGTGGTGGTGGTGGTAGAGGTGATGGTGGTGATGTGTCACGGGGTTTTTATGATTATGATATATTAATGAATAATATTCAATAATACTTGAGAACAGGGACAAAGAATTGACTTGTGATAACCAAGCAATGATTACTTTATGCTGACTTACTTCGCCGATTCTCAGGACGAGAATTTATAAACTTTCTCAACAGTACACGGCAGAGACTAATTACTCACACGTGCTGTAGTAGTAGTAGTAGTTGTTCCCTAGGCAGTCTGGCTGAACAGCCCCGAGTCCCTTAGGAAGGCCGTGGCCGAGACCGGGCTTTCCCACAGAGCTCTCAAAGAGTGTATGTTGTGTTGCTGGCGTAGGTGATTGTGTGCAATGCAGTCTTTCATAATGTGCTTAATAGTATGGGGTGCTGTGTTGCATCCTGGACAGGCATCAGCGACGGAGTCATCCAGCCTCTTCTGGTAGCTTAAGAGGGCTGGATGGTGCCCACATCTCAGCCTGGCCAGGTGGACCCTGTCCTCACGAGGAAGATAGGATTCAGATGGGTGGATGTCAGGAGGCCGTGCATGCAGCTGTGTGTTGTCTTTAAGTGACTGAATGGAGCGGCGAGTGATCTGAGTGTGGATATGCTTCTGGAAGCTGGTCTGAGGTGGGCGAGGGGGGAGAGATGACAGTATATATATGTGTATGGTATCGTGTGCTGGGTGTTGTTTTGATGTTCCTTGGTGTGGGTGGATATGCTGCCATGTACTGTAGTGGATGTTGTGGGTTTCAAGAGGCTGCAGCAAGAAACTGGGTGCCTCTCATGTCTAGGTGATCACATGTGCTGTTTATTAGTACTGTTGGCCTCTGGAGAAAGTGACTCCACCCCTGACAATCAATAACTAATACTATTAATGATAAACAGGTTCTTGCTGGTGCTATTAACTCCTGGTTGCACAACGGATTTTAAGCTAATACAAAAGGACTGGCCTAAGTACCAGTTATGAATAATGCAAAGCGTTTATGCAAACTAGGAGCTATAACTAAAATAAGCTTAATGGAGAAATAAAACACGAGTTTACATTACATTAAGCTCAAAGAAAAGAACTGAAAATTGATTAATTACGATGAAACAAATTTACGTTATGTTTCAAAATGAATTCAAAATAAGGAGATCGCACTCACTCGCTCACTCAAAAGCTAAACACTTAAACCTAGGAAAAACGAAAAGAAAATACTGGTCAGAAAAGTGGACTAAGCGGATGACTGGGCGTCATTGCTGAGGAAGGACACTGCACACGCTGAGCCTCTTGCCAAATCACGCTAGGTGGGAATTCAGGAACTGGACAACGGCGGCAGCAGGAACTGGGTGTCGGCTGAGGAAGGACGCTGCCACACACACGCTGCTAACCTGCTTCCACGGCACTGAAATCTTGACTGAGTTCAAATGAACGAAACACGCCCATAACAAATCATTCAGCGGAGGTGGTAAAGTCGCGCACAAAGATGATCACTTATGACACAGTGAAAAATTGTTCTGAAAACACTCCCGATCAGGTGAATACGTGGCGGTTGACTGAGTGATAAATACTGGGATTCCACTAGAATTCGCAGTTTCCCACCAAGTTCAATGTCACGAGTTTATTTAAATATAAAATAGCGCCAACTCATGACATTATGCTCCATCAAAATGAATTTTTTTTTTCTCAGGGAAAAAACAAAATTCAATATACATACATATAAATCCTAACTCAGTTACACAAGTTTCACACTGTGGTGTGTGTGCTATCCTGCTACAGGAGAAAGTCACAGTCGCCAGTGAGCGAAAAAAAAACTCATATTTACGTTAATAGAAGCAAGCTTGAGGGAAAAACTCCATGACGACGGTGAAAAATCCTGTACTCAGGTCAAACTGAGCGAAAAGTTCGCTACATTTACATTAACAACTAATTGTTATGTGGCGTGATGTATGTAATACATGGTGTAGGTGTGACAGTTGTGTTGTAACTGTACCTATGTGTAAAATTACATAATGCAAATCAATAGTAAATGATCATGACGAGGCAGAAGAGAAGAGGCGGCAGCATGCGTCAGGGACGATCAGCTGTTCTGCATGGCAATGGTGCAACCGCCAGCTGCACCTGCAAAAGCAATCAAGGTGGAGCATCAAAAGTGTCATTTCTCTCTCTCTGCCTAGCAATCAATACTTATGTTACAAAAAGTACACTATTTACATTATTAACCAGGGAACATAGTCAAGGCGTCTCTGCAGGTCATCAAACGCTGACTCAGTTTACTGGTTAAACCCTAAACTTAATTAGCAAAAAGACTGGGCATTTCTGCGGGACATCAAACGCTGCAATTCGCTAAATTAAGCAGGGAACGTGGTCAAGAGCAAAAAGACTGGCGTTTCTGCAGGACATCAAACGCTCCAATTCGCTAGGGACCCAGTTTACTGGTTAAACCCTATACTTACGATTAACATTAGGAAGCTGAGAATCCCTATGCAATCTCGGGCAGGTCACATTTTAACACCCACCATGGGTGTGAACACTCATGTGGATAATGTGCATTCTCCGGGAATCCTCAGAGAGGCCCACAGCTCGAGACGTTCCACAAGGTAATTCATACACAGCCTCGGACTGTCTCTGTGGGGTTCTCAAACTCTCCTTAACTTACGGTACATATGTATGTACAGGTCCTGGACATACTGTGTCCTATGGGGCCAACGGGCGAGACATCAGGTCTGCACCCACTTCACCACTGCCCTGTCTCTCAACTGACTCAGAGATTACGGGTGTGGTTTCGAATGGCACAGGAAGGACATGTCCCTGATTAGTGGTACGTGGACACACGTTGCAGAAACGCTCTAAACTATCTATCTCTCGTCCCATCCCTGGCCAGAAAAAGTCAGCTCGGATACGGCCCTGGGTTTGCCTTTTGCCCAGGTGACCTCCTGACGCTGAACAATGACCCCATTCTAACATTGCTTGGCGGTACTTAGCGGGAACGACGAACTGCAGTTGAACGCCCTGGGGTGTTCGTGACTCATGGTACAGCTGTCCTTGTTTACGAAGGAACTTGGCTTGACCTCCCCGTGAATACATAATCACTCTACCCTTTAGTTTCTTTTGCACAGCAGCAAGTGTTGGATCAGTATGTTGTTCTTGAACAACAACTTGGCTACACATCAGATCTTGCGGTGATTCAATGGTCACCGGGGTGACACAGCTTGGAGCCTCAGCCATGGCTCGTGTTACTGTTGCCGAAGTCTGCGTAGCGTCATCTTCAGTGCAGCTATACTTGGCACCGGGAATATTGCCTATGATTAGGTCAAATAAAGGTTCTGGCATGACAACTGCGAGTGTCGTACCAGTGTAAAATGGAGGTGCCACCTGGATACGAGCCACAGGGAACAATCTCACTGATCCATCAATAAGGTACGCTTGGATCTGTCGACCTGTGTACTGCTCAGGCCGAACTAGACTCTGTCTGACTGAGCAACCTGAGGAACCGTTGTCTCTCAGGACCTTCACAGGAATATCTCCCACAAACCCTGGCTGAACAAGGAAGGCACTGTCACATGTGGGAGGGCCTGTGGAGGAAGCAGCTAGCCACTGATTAGGCTGCTGAATAAATGATGCGGCAAACATAGTGCCCTGAGAATTAGATACTTGAGGGGTTGTACTCACTGTCGGGGGAGATGGAGCATTGACCTCATGTGGCAGAGTGTTCACTGTCGCTGTGGGACTAAAGAACTGTGGGGGAGTACCCGTACTGGTAGGGACGTGACCACCATGCCGCTGCTGAGGAATGAATGCTGCGTTAGCCTCCTGCCTCCTATTTACTTGAGCTGGTGCTGAAAAGGACAGTCCCGATGGTCAGTTGCGTGGCTGCTGCTGCTGCTGGTGGAGCTTGGGCCAGCTGCACCAGATGTGTCTGAAGCCAAGGAATCTCGCTTGAGCTTCAGCACTTGAAGTTCATGTTTTTTGCGTGCTACTAGCTCGGCACGTTCGTGTTCTCGATCTCTGTCTTGTTGTTCACGCTTGTATTCACGTTCTCTCTCACTTTGTTCTAACTCGAGTTCGCGTTGTTTTTGCTCGTGTTTGCGTTCTTTTTCGCGTTCCTCAAGCTGAATTCGACACTCTTCACGAGCATCATTCTCGCGTTGCTGCTCGTAATTAAACCGAGAGAGGACATATTCTTTTACTTCTGTGGGGTCTGTAAGCCTCATATCTTTGGCTTCCTGTACATAGACGTTGGTAGTCATGATACTAACTCAGTCTAAATGAACTAGAGACTCAGTACTGACTGCAATTTGGAGAGAAAGATGCCAATAATCGAGAATAAAGAATATAGGCACAAGTTAGTGGTGACCAGTTTTATCTAATTAAACTGGCAAAGAAAATTAAACAAACAACTGACTCTGAAAACTATTATGTAAATTGATAGAACTGGGTTAATAATCACCAGTAAAATAGTGCCTATAGACTTTGATGATAAATACTTAAACATGAGTGAGTGAGTATTATCTCATTAATAACTTTAGAGCTAGGAGTTAATATCCTGGAATGAGGTCGCCAATTGTTACGGGGTTTTTATGATTATGATATATTAATGAAAAATATTCAATAATACTTGAGAACAGGGACAAAGAATTGACTTGTGAGAACCAAGCAATGATTACTTTATTCTGGCTTACTTCGCCGATTCTCTAAGGACGAGAATTTATAAATTTTCTCAACAGTACACAGCAGAGACTAATTACTCACACGTGCTGTTTATTAGTACTGTTGGTCCCTGGAGAAAGTGACTCCACCCCTGACAATCAATAACTAATGCTATTAATGATAAACAGGTTCTTGCTGGTGCAATTAACTCCTTGTTGCACAACGGATTTTAAGCTAATACAAAAGGACTGGCCTAAGTACCAGTTATGAATAATGCAAAGCGTTTATGCAAACTAGGAGCTATAACTAAAATAAGCTTAATGGAGAAATAAAACACGAGTTTACATTATATTAAGCTCAAAGAAAAGAACTGAAAATTGATTAATTACAATGAAACAAATTTACATTACATGATTCAAAATGAATTCAAAATAAGGAGATCGCACTCACTCGCTCACTCAAAAGCTAAACTCTTAAACCTAGGAAAAACGAAAAGAAATACTGGTCAGAAAAGTGGACTAAGCAGATGACTGGGCGTCGTTGCTGAGGAAGGACGCTGCACACGCTGAGCCTCTCGCCAAATCACGCTAGGTGGGAATTCAGGAACTGGACAACAGCGGCGGTGGGAACTGGGCATCGGCTGAGGAAGGACGCTGCCACACACACGCTGCTAACCTGCTTCCACGGCGCTCAAATCTTGACTGAGTTCAAATCGTGAGAGGGAGGCGAGTGTCGAGCTGCACTTGGTAATGGCTAGAATGAGCGAAACACGCCCATAACAAATCACTCAGCGGAGGTGCTAAAGTCGCGCACAAAGACGATCACTTATGACACTGAAAAATTTTTCTGATAACACTCCTGATCGGGTGAATACGTAGCGGTTGACTGAGTGATAAATACTGGGATTCCACTAGAATTCGCGGTTTCCCACCAAGTTCAATGTCACGAGTTTAAATATAAACTCGCGCCGACTCGTGACATGTTGATTGTATTATTATCATTACTGTTATTATCATTATTATTATTATTATTATTATTATCATCATCATCATCATCATCATCATTATTAATAATATTACCATTTTTATAATTATTTTCATTATGTTGTTATTGTTGTTGTTTTTGTTGTTGTTATTATGAAGTTATATTACAATTTTGTGGGGGAAGGAGGTCTGGATGCTGGTGGTGGTGGTGATGATGATTTATTATTGGTATTTATTATTATTATTATTATTATTATTATCTATTCCTGTCCCTTCCAGATCATTTTTACTCCTTTCCATCGACCCTCCTCGTTGTGAAGTGGCTAAGACACTCCCTATTAACCCATTAAATCTAATAAGAGAAAGAGAATGAGCTGGATAAAGGAAAACAGATGAGGGAGGGTGGCGTGGAGTAGCAAGACAGACTATACCTTTTCTTCTCTAACTTGGCCTAAAACTGCTATCTCTCCTTAATGAATGCTGAGTTAGTGCAATGGACAAACACTAGAATACAGTGCTAGTCACCAAGAAGTGCTACGGGAAGGACGTAGAGCCATAGTACTGTCTTCTTCTGCCGCTACTTAACGAGAAATAAGCTGCGAAAGGACAAAAATCTGGGTCAAGTTAATGTGAAAGAACTATAGTGATAAATAGTAATAGGGATGGATGGAAGAATTGGAAGATGAATTAAGGAAGGAAAGTAGAGACTGAGATGGAAGATTAAGATATGGAAGTATGTGAAGGAGGGGCTTGGAGTGGTGTGATGGATGATAAGGAGGAGTGATGGAGAGGCTTCGAGATGTTGATGAGAGAAGGAGGTGGAAGATGTTGGAAGGGTGTATGGGGGCGGACAGCTGTATAGGATAACGGTGTGGTGGTGACAATGATGAAGATATTTTGAGAGACATGAACACTGAAGGAGGAAAGACTGAGATGGATTGATAGACTGGAGGAGTGGATGAGAGGTCGGATATAGAGTGACAGGAAGAAGTGGTGATAAAATAGAGGTTTGGGGAGATAGAGCAAGGAAAGGAAGGAGGAAGGAGAGATAGAGCATGGAATAAAAGGAGGAAGGAGAGCTAGAGAAAGGAATAGAAGGTGGAAGGTGAGATAGAGCAAGGAATAGAAGGAGGAAGGAGAGATGGAGCAAGGAATAGAAGAGGAAAGGATAGAATGAAGCACAGTCGGTTGCCAAAGTCCTGTCGCCTTTCTTGCTTCTCTCTTTATGGACTTTGAAAATCAGGATAGCAAATCCGTAGCAAATGGCAATGATGGATTTATTTGGCCACGGATCAGGATCATCAGCGTCGTTTGCTGAAAATTCGCCAGAGAGAGAGAGAGAGAGAGAGAGAGGGGGGGGGGAAGTAGAATAGAAAATGAAGGGAGGCGGCATAAAGAAAGACTAGGGTTTTCTCTCTCTCTCTCTAACATTCCTGTGAGTTGGACTAATGACTTTTAAACAGTAATACTTTTCTCGCAAACAAAGAATCTAGTGCAAATTCGTGTAACTTAATGCCTGTCTATATACCCATCACAGTCAGTTAATAGTCACCAGCCTATATATGTATTTTCCTTTTTTGATATTGTGGGAGATATTTCACACTAATTCCATGCGTATACTTTCCCTTGTAACCTTTTATAGTACAACTTTCATTTTTGATATATACATTAACCCTATCATATCCGGGGAAACTCTATTATTCTTTTTCCAGTAAGCACCTCATGGTTTTATTCATGTAAGAGTGAATTAATATGGTCCTGTGAGTGTCAGTACGGTCACGAATCAATTTCTTATTTTCGGAACAACTCTCGCTTTCTATTCCAGCTAACGCCAGGCGGGTTTATTTAGCTCAGAGGTATACTCAGCGCCATGCAACTTGTCATTAACCCCGCCCCTCCCCACCCACAGCCCGTAGAGTTTTTTTTTTTCTTTTTTCCCATAACAACGAGCAAGTTCGTGTTGCTGTCATTTATGCTTTGGGCGCAAGTTATTAGACACCACCGTGCTGGAAGAGCTAATTATTCTAATCCAAATACTGTCTTCTCTAACATAACATTCTCGCTTATTTTCCCTACATAACTAACAACAATGACCTCTGTTTTTAAACTGTCATGATATGTTTACTGTCGTCACCTGCTTACGTAATTCTAAACATACATTTCGTTTCTTTTTTTTGTTTTTAATATTAGTGCTCCATTTACCCTGTAACCTCGTTTGAGGAACTGAGAACAGGACAGTATTGGTTTAGTAAACAGTCAAGAAAGAATTGTGATGCACCAGTCGGGCTAGTGCCGTGTATAAATGAATGAAGGTAGAGAGAGTGGGGAGAGGAGAAAGTGGAGAGGCATGAACGTGAGTGGCGTGTAGGAGGGAGAGGGGTAGAGAGAGTGGGGAGAGAAGAAAGTGGACAGGCATGAACGTGAGTGGGAAGTAAGAGGGAGAAGAAGGGGTGGGGGGACATCAGGAGGAGAAAGGGGGAGAGATGGGAAGGGAGTTGAGACACGGTTATGAGGAATGTCAGAGTATTACGCTCGTACGTCGTTTCATAAC
>NC_137069.1:32867795-32900295 GCF_032717465.1 Coenobita brevimanus
AGGCCCCTAAACACCTCTTCCTTAGTTATTTATTTTTGGATATGGCTGGTTAATATTCTTTTGTGCGTTATTGATGTGGATGTGATAGGAAGCGTTAGGAGAAACACTCTGAGGTGGTTTGGCCATGTAGGAGGATGGAGAGTGAGAGACTGACGAGGAGAGTGTATGTGAGTGACGTGGAGGGGGAGAGAGGGAGGGGGAGGCCAAGGATGAGATGGAGGGATGGAGTGGAGAGGTATATGAGAGAGGTGGGTGTGAGGTGAGAAGCAGGGCAGTGAAATGGCGGGGGACAGGGCGACGTGGAGGCGATTTGTTTGTGGCCACCCCGTATGGGATTAAGGCGTCTGGCGATAGATAGATAGATAGATAGCGTTATTGAGGCAGTGTGTGGCGATATTAGAAGGATTTATATACAACAGAAGAGGAGGGCAGTGAAGTGTGGTAAGCAAAAATAAATCGCTTAGGAATAGGTGTCATGGAGCTTCCGACGAGAATACGGGACTTGAATATTGGAAGATAACACAGAACAGGGAATTAAGCTGTATTAACCAAAAACAAATCGCTTTGGATGAGATGTTAGGAAGCTTCTTTATGCACCAAGAATACGACAGCAAGGTTTAATAAGCAATATTAAATCGCTTGAGAATAGGTGTTAGGGAGCTTCCTTCACTAAATAGAGCAATAAGGTGTAATAAGCAACATAAATGGTTTAGGAAAAGATATTAAGGAGAATACAGGACTTGAATATTGGAGGAGTTATGTATCACAGAAGAGGGCAACAAGGTGTAATAAGCAACATAAATCGCTCAGGAAAAGGTTTTCGGGACCCTGGAGCCTCATCTATCTAGCTGTTCCCTCCGGTGTAGACTCTGCTGAATTCCACAGCTGGCCGCCGAGACTTTGGTGATGATGATGAGCCCGCGAATCAGGAGCAGGTAGCGTGTCAGGTGAATCAGAAAATCAGGAGCAGGTGTGTTTCTCCCTCTTTATTATGCCACAAAAGATACAGCTGTGACAAGAGAGATAACGGAACAGAGTGTCTACTGCTGGCGAGAGCTAAAAGCTATCTGACTGCCCCGCTACCCAGCCCTGGGAACCAGCACAGGTCAGCAAATTAGGAGATGCCACATCTCTCAGACATATGGAGACATGTACACGAGTAGGTGTGAATTACAACTCTACCATGCACATCATACATCTCAATAAGGCAGTATTAACTGTATATGTAATGTGGTAAATATTGTAACCAGACTGACCACACTGCAATTAGCAGAAGGCATAGGAGTTATTTGCAAGATGTTTGCGTAAGGAGGGGGGCAGATATAGGTAGTGATCATCAACTTGTTGTGTCAAAGATTAAAATAAAACTTAAAAGAAACGTTAATGGTAATTGTACAGGAGGTAATAATTATGATCTGGATGAGCTGAGAAGTGACGAGAGCACGAAGGAAAAGTTTCGGTGGGAATGTAGGAACAGGTTTCTAGTCCTGCAGACTTTGATGGAATCTGAAGACAATGATATTAATCAAATGTGGAGAGAGGTAAAAGGGGTTTTGCATGAGAGTGCTAAGGTTACTATTAAGAAAAAGGGAAAAGCGAGAAGGAAAAAGTGGATGTCAGATGAAACATGGAATGCAATTCAGAAAAGGAAAGAGGCTAATTTAAAAAGTGAAGAACAACATGTTGATGGCCAGGTAGTTGAAGTACTTAGAGCAAAGTACTGGAGTTTACATTCTGAAGTAAAAAGACTCGTTAGACTTGATAAAAGGAGACTATATTATGAAAAGGCGACAGAGACAGAAATTAAATTAAATAAAAATGACGGTCAGAGCACAAGAGCAGCGTATCAGGCCATAAAGGAGTTAACTGGGACTGAAAAGAGAAGGAAGGAAATACTTGTACGAGATAGAAATGGTAATTTGATGACTAAAGATTTGGATATAAAAGGAAGGTGGAAAGAGCACTTTGGATCTGTTCTAAATAGACCAATCCCAGCTGAAGAGGACATTTTGCCAGCCGAGAGAGATTTGCAGATAGAAACAGGGGATATAACTTTGGAAGAGGTAGCAAAATCTATAAAGGAGTTAAAGAATTTTAAGGCCCCAGGAGAGGATGGAATATTCCCTGAAATGCTTAAGGTGGAAAATGACGAGTTGATGAATGCGCTTTTGAAACTTTTTAATGTGGCTTGGGATAATGGTGGAATTCCAGAAGAGTGGTAAAATGGAGTGATTATAAAAATACCAAAAAAGGGAGATTTAAGTGTGTGTGTCAATTGGAAGGGGATAACTTTGACACCTGTAATTGCAAAAGTCTTTTCCAAAATCTTGTTGAACAGAATAGAGCCGGTAATTGATAAAATTTTAAGAGAAGAACAAGCGGGATTTAGAAAGGGTCGAGGTTGTAATGATCAGATTTTTATTGTAAGGCATCTAATGCAACAAGCTAATGAGATGAAAATGCCACTTAGTATGTGTTTTGTGGATTTTGAAAAGGCGTTTGATAGTGTTTCGCTTGGAGCTATGTTGAAAATTATGAGATTCTATGGTATACCAGAAAAGTTTGTAAATATTATTAGAAGTCTGCATGAAGGTACTTTTTGTAAGGTAATGGTGGATGGTTCTTTGAGTGATCCATTTCAAGTTAGGTCAGGAGTGATTCAAGGAGGAGTTCTTTCGCCATTGTTGTTTGTTTTGGTTATGGATTATGTTATGAAAAAGGTTGTAAGGAGAACAGGTGCAGGAATTAACTGGAAAGAAAGTAAGAAGCTGATGGATTTGGACTATGCTGATGATATTGTACTGATTTGCGGAAGTATTTGCGAGATGCAGAGGGTGCTTGATTGTCTGGTGGAGGAAGGAGAAAAAGTGGGATTGGTAATAAATTGTGGAAAGACTGAAATTATTAATATGAACGTGGAGAACCAAATCGATTGTGTAATTGGGAATAATGTGGTGAAGAATGTAGAAAACTTTAAATATCTGGGAACGATTGTATCATCTAATGGATCATTAAACAATGAAATTGAGGGGAGGATTAGACAGGCTTGGCGAGCTGTTGGAATGTTGAAATCTGTTTGGAATAATAATATGCTTTCGGTACATACTAAAGTGAAAATTTATAAGTCCATGGTTAGACCAATTTTAATTTACGGGCATGAGTCATGGTACAGTACAATTGCAACAGATCAGAAAGTAATAGGATTTGAGAATAAAATACTAAGAAGGATTCTTGGGGCAAAGTGGCAAGACAGAGTTACAAATGCAAGAGTAAGGGATATTACGAGAGTGGAACCAGTTAATGAATATGTGAGATTGTCTCGCTGGAAGTGGCTGGGGCACATATACAGAAAAGAAGGTAGTTTAATACAGGATGTGCCAGAGTGGACTGCTAGAGGAAGAAGAGGCAGAGGTAGGCCGAGGGAAACCTGGTTGAGGACAATGAAAAAAGAAGCAGGAGAGGAGTGTTGGTGCGACCTGAAGGAGATGACAAGAGACAAATATTGGTGGAGAGAGTTCATTGAGGCCCTATGCATCCCGTGGGGTGCCACAGGAAGTGAGTGACTGATTGATATATTTCCCCAAGACTGAGGTATATACAGAATTTCTTCCCCTCCCTCACCTCACCTTCAATCTTCCTGTTTACGTCCAAAAGTGCTAGCCATAGCATGTTTGGCCTCTCTTTATCTCTCCCACCACACTCAACAGTGAGGATTTATTTGGTTATTCATCTGAACACTACCATACATATTCATTAAATATGATTAACCACATCCCTGTATATAACATGTAAAAGTAGCGTGAGACATAACTCATTGTGGAAATGATGCCAGAACCAGAACACAGCAGCGATCAGTCAGCCATATTCCCCCCATACACCTGCCCTTTCACGGCAGAGTCCTGTCAGCTTGATCGATTTCTACGCCTGTCTTTGATCAGTCAGCTAGTGTCAGCCAGGAGGAAGGGGAGAGGGGTAGGTGAGACGTGATTTCGTCAGCCTCGTCAGCTCAGAGAGGAATGATAGAGGTGAAAGTTGGCTGACACTTCCTTGCCGACTGTGGTGATGGGAAGGTTTAGCATGAAACTGTTTGTTTGTTTGTGTGTGTGTGTGTGTGTGTGTGTGTGTGTGTGTGTGTGTGTGTGTGTGTGTGTGTGTGTGTGATGACTATAAAGCAAATAACAATGAATGTGAGAAGGAAGAGTTCTACTGCACGAAAACTTTACGCGTACTAACGACAATATAAAACACACAACAAAAGAAGTATGAGCAAGAAGGATATTTTCTGTCGCTTGAAGAGGAATGAAAAATATGGAAGGCAGGGCAATAACTGGAAATTAATATTCTATGTGTTGGCAAAATTAACCACACGGCAAAAGAGTATGAGAAGGCAAAATACTGAGAATTATGAAAAACAGGGTACAGTGCTGGAAGGGATTCGTCAGCGAGAATTTGCTGTAAACAATACAGCAAACAGAAGCATCCAGTCTTTTACTATACTCTTTTTACTTCTACGTGGCCTAAAATTGACAATTCCCCACCTCCAGTGCTGAGTTGTAGCAATAGACTAATAATAGAATACGATGCTAGTCACGAAGAAGTGCCGTGGAAAGAATGTAGAGCCATAACACTGTCCTTTTCTGCATCGGATCTTCTACTATAGTCTTTTTACTCTAACTTGGCCTAAAACTGACAACTCCCCACTTTCGGCGCTGAGTTGTAGAAACGAACACTAAAATAGGATGCTAGTCATAAGAAGTGCCATGGAAAGGATGTAGAGCCATAGTATTGCCTTTTTCTGTATCCACCCTTCTGCTATACTCTCTTTACTCTGACTTGGCCTAAAACTGACAACTCCCCACCTTCAATGCTGAGTTGTAGAAACAGACTAATACTTGAATATGATGCTAGTCACGAAGAAGTGCCCTGGAAAAGATGTAGCGTCATAGTATTGTCCTTTTCTGGCACTTAGCTGCGCGAAATAAGCTACAATAGGACGAAACTCTGGGCCAAGTTAGAGTAAAATGAGTACAGTATATTTCGTTGAGTGTCGTAAGCAAACTGGCTTTCGAGTTTACTTTAACACCTCTTCCTTAGTGATTTATTCTGAGCAAAACACTTCAAAATGCAATGGAATGTTATTGATGTGAAGTAAGTCCACAACAAAACGATTTAAATAGGATATAGGTGAATGTTAAGGTGTAATAGACAAAATAAATCGCCAAGGAAGAGGTGTTTGGAAACCTCTTAAGCACTTAGAACACAGCTTTAAGGCTCATATTCCGGTCAGGTAAGGAGGGTCCCTAACACCTCTCCCTTAGCCATTTATTTTTAGATATGGCTGGTTAACATTCTTTTGTGTGTTATTTATGGAGAGTACGGCGATGTTGGAAAGATTTATGTAACACAGGATTGTACAGGACAATGTAATAAGCAAAATAAATCGCTTAGGAAAAGGTGTTAGGGGGCTTCCTTAACCGACGGACCTAAGAGCGAAGATCGGCCGTAATCTTGGTGTTATTGGAGGCTACTTTGCACCTTTTCCTTAGCGATTTATTATGAGTAATAAATTAATAGATAAATAAAAAAGATCGTCTGCTTACCTGACCCTCGCATAGTCGATAGGCATTAATCTCTCTCTCTCTCTCTCTCTCTCTCTCTCTCTCTCTCTCACACACACACACACACACACACACACACACACACACACACACACACACACACACACACACACACACACACACACACACACACACACACACACACACACACCGAACCTGGGAGCCTCCTAGGACCACGAGAATAAGGTTCAATAAGGCGGCTCGACCCTGATATAAATGTATTGGTGTTGGGAGGAGGCCAGAGTGGGTGAAAAGAAGAGGGAGGGAGGAGAGGGAGGGGGAGGGGTGAGGGAGAGGAAGGGAAGAGATGGGGTTGTTCAAAGGACAGGGCTGCGATGGGGGAAAGGATGAGGGGATGAGGAGTGATGGGAGAGAGGGGATGAGGGAGAGGAGGGGGAGGGATGAGGGGGGAGGGAGAGGAAGGTGAGGGATGAGAGGATGAGGGGGGAGGGAGAGGAAGGTGAGGGATGAGAGGGATGAGGGGGTGAGAGAGAGGGGATATTCGAGGGATGAGGGGGTAGTGATGGTTGGGGAGGGTTCGAGAATGAGGGGGTTGTGAGTGGAGGGGAGAAGTCTGGTAGAGGGGGAGGGAAATGAAAAGTGAAAGGAAAGAGGAGCGGGGAAGAGGGTGGGGGAGAGAAGGGTGGATGTGAGAGAGGTGGATGAAGTAGGGGGGGGAGAGTTGGGGTATGGGGGAGAGGTCTGGAGAATGAGGGGGTTATAGGGGGAGGGCAGACGGATGGAGGGGGAGGGGGAAGGTGTATGTAGAGGGAGAGGGCTGTGATGGAAGGGAAAGGAGGGAGAAGGGGGAGGGATATGGAGACTGAGGGTGTGGTGGGTGAGAGAAAGAAGGATGTAGGAGGGGGAGGGGGTTGTAATAAGAGGGAGGGAGGGAGGCATGCTTGTTGGGACGAGGGGGAGAAGATAGTTAGGAGGGAGGGAGGGAAGACTTTTGGGAGGCAGGAAGGGAGAGGGAGTTTAAGGAAAGGCTGAAGAGGAAGGGGAGTGGAGGGAGAGGAAGGGGGGAGGTCGTAGTAAGGTGGAGATGGAGGGGTGAGGTTGTAGTAAGGTGGAGAGGGAGAGAGGGAAGGGAAGGAGTTTTGGGGGGAGGTAGAAAATAGTGGAGATGAAAGTGGAAAGGGTGAGGGGTGTGAAGGAAGGGGTGAGGGGTGTGAGGGAAGGGGTGAGGGGATGAGGAAGGGAAAGGGGGCTGTAATGGGGGGCGGCTCGTCAGCTCCCCCTCATCAATATCAAAACTAAGGGTTTGTGGGGTCTTAGGAGGCTCCCTAACACCTCTACCAATTTCCTCTCACGTATACCATTGATTTTAGGTTATAATTAAGGGCTTGTGGAGTTAGAAGGCTCCCTGAAACCTTACCAGTCAGGAGGCTCACTATACTCCTTTCACCTAAACCTGGCCCAGAATTTCGTCCCTTCGAAGCTTATATCACGGTGCTCAGTGTCGGAATTATGACCTTGACCTTTGACCTTGACCTTTGAGCGATCCGTAGCAAAATTGAATCACTTCCCATCTCCACCTGCAATACCTGTGCTAATTTTGATCGAAATCTTATGACACTGATGACCCTAAGCCACACTAAAATTTGACTTTGACCTATGACTTTTAACCTTTGATAGAGTTGCACATTTTCTTCACACACACACACACACACACACACACACACACACACACACACACACACACACACATATAAATATACCCCCTCACACGCAACCATAACTATCCCCTCAGAAGAGAGCGAGTTCAGAGCTCCAGCTTCCGACCGTCTCCGCACCGCATCTCACTGGAAGGACGGCCAATAGAGCTCTTTATCTTTCAACTCAGTGCCGTAAGTTGTCGATGGGCAGACGTCTAGGGGGAGCACCGAGAGTCTATCCATGTTTATGGTGTCGTAACTCCGCCCTGACCTGTGGTGTGCCCGGACTCTCGTAAATAAGGAGAGGACACAGACATCATCCCTTCCTAACTTCAGATACTGCCCCTTCATTTATGCCTTATCTGTTCTTCTCAACTATCCTTTCCCTCATTGGAGTGTCTCGATAGCTACCACCTTTCCTTCCTAACTTGAGCTATTGCCCTTTACCTTATGCCTCATCTGTGCTCCTTCTCATCTACCCTTTGCCTGTTTGGAGTGTCTCGATAACTATCACCCTTCCTAACTTGAAATATTGCCCTATACTTTGGGCCTTATCTCTCCCCCATCACAATTAAGGATTTTTCCAAACCTCTTTCATTACTAGGAGTACCTTGTTAGCTAAATGAAATCGTAATTGTAGCAGTAATATGTAAGACTAAAAGGTTAAACAAAGAGTAAAACTTCTTGCATGAGGACACACAACCCACCCTCCCATCCTAACTTGAGATACTGCCCTTTCCTTGTGCCTTACCTCCACTTCTTCACAATTACTGGCCTTTCTTAACCCCATTCACTGCAGTTTTTACCATTTTTCCATCCTGATTGCTGAATTGTAACAGCGGATTAACACTAGAAAATTATGCTAATCAGGAAGAGGTGCTGTGAAAAGGATGTAGAGCCATAGTATTGCCTTTTTCTGACACAGAGCTAAGTGAAATAAACTGCTAAATGACGATAATCTGGTCAAAATAAGGTGAAAGAACTATACCATGGCTCTCTCATTAGCGCAATAAAATCGTAATTGTAGCAGGAATGAAGACGACCTAAGGGCTTGATAAAAATTGATAAGAACTTCTTACAAGAGATTGCAAAGACGCATCTCCTTCCTACTCAGACTTACTGCTCCTTTCCCTTATGCCTTATCTCTGCTGCTTCAGTACGAGGACATCTTTCATAACCTATTTAGTTTAAGGAAGATTAAGAAAGATTAATGGTAATAAAAGGATAACTACTTAACGGTAGCCTAAATAAAATTGCTTTGATCCACTTCTCAGTAGGGACACAGATCCACCCACCCTTCCTAACTAGACTTACGGCTCCTTTCTTTATGTCTCCCTTTCACCCCTTCACAACTACGGATGTTTCTAAATGCCCTTCACTTCTCGGGACCCTCTCAGGCTGGAGGAAATCGTCTGACCATAGCAATAATATAAAAGACTAAAGGATTTAATAAACACAAAGATACTTAAAATGGGGCACATGCATCCGTCCCTCGCTAACCAAGCTTATTTGTTTCCTTGTCTTATATTTACTCCTTGACAATTAAGGATATTTCTAAGCCCCTTTCACTACAAGGCCTTTCTTGAGTTTAATCGAATCATCTTACTGGGGGACACAAGTGTACAACCAATTCTACCCAAACTTACTGCCCCATTCCTGTGCCCGTATCTCCACTCCACGACAAAAGTCCCTGAGAAGAACAGTCTGACGGTAGCAAGATCTTATAAGACGTTGTGGCATTTTAAGTGCTGATGGTGATTCCTTAGAGTGACTTGCCAAGGAGGAGACAAGGTGGCCCTTCCTTACCAGACTGATATAACCTCTTCCATATTCCTTTTCTCCTTTGCTTTACAATTACAGTTCTTTCTTATCTCCTATCAACATATGGTCCTTCCTGAGCTTAGTAAAATGGTCTGACGGACGCATGAACAAAATATATACGAGGTAGACATCAATTTTTGACAGGGGCGACACAAATACATTATCCACACATCAAATTGAAACAGAAACGACACAAATACACATCCACACATCAAATTGAAAAGAGGAACAACACAAATGCATCATCCATTATAACCAGACGTCTATCTATCTACATACCTGGGCTGCTTCCCCCATGGAAAGGGAGGTAGCCGAGACACGACGTAATCCCTTTATTCTTTTTATTTATCTCCACTTTTCCAGTACGAAGGGTTCAGAGGATAAACAAAACAAATAAATGCGTCCTCTCTTAGCAGGGATAAAATCGTACGTGGAAAACAAGAATAAAAAACTAACTGGTGAGAACAGGAAGAAAAAATCGTCCCACTACATAAGGAGGGGACATACACTCGCCAAAGATGCTTGCCAGATTTACCGCCCCTTCCTTATGTCTTGTCTCTACTGCTACACTAACAAGGGGGTTTCATGCTGCCTAAAATCGTCTGGAGGTGGAGGAAAAATGTAGAAACTTTAAAGGGTTATTGTAGACTGACTGGAACTACTTTAACCCGTCACGTCCCGAGCCTTTCCGCACCTATGACATCCCCCAGTCCCGAGCCTTTTTGGAAAAATTTTTTTTCTTATGAAACTTCCGCTTAGGTCGAGAAACTATGGAAAATCTTGAAGAAAGTGGTCTCTGCGGTCTATAAGTGGTCTATACAGGTGCGGTTTCCCCCCGCAGGTATCGTATTCTGTAATGGGCTGGATATGCGTTAACGTTTTCTATGGTAAGGAGTAATGGGACAAACAACACACAACACGTCTACATTTATTGAATTTGTAGTAATAAACAATAACAGTAACAACATAATGTATTTCAGACACATATATAGGAAAAATAAGCATTGTACCATCGCGCGAGCTAGCGAGTTAGGTCCGAGTCGTATCGTGCTATCTGCTAATTTTCTGTTATGAGTCTACCGATCATTTTTTCTACTTGTATACTTCTGTTTCAATGACAATTTACCAATTACAACTGTTTGTAAGTGATTTCAGATGTTTTCATTCATTATGATGACATGCAGCATAAGTTTAGCGCACATCAGCTAAGTAAGCGCACTCGCTATGACTCGTATTTCAACATACCAAATTGTTTTATCACTTTCCAATTATTTTCCCATTTACATAGAACCTTTCCCCCACCACTGTGAAGGTTTTCAATTATTTTCATTCATTACGAGGGCATTTAACGATATGCTAGCGCCTATTCACGTAGCAACCACGATCTCAAACACTCGTGTTTCATCATCTACTTTATTTATTCACTCCAATTATATTTTCCCACTTACATTACACACGTTTACACCCCTCCAATGCACTGTACATACTTACTGCCATTATTTATTCAAGTGAGCGTGAGAATATCGCCTGAAAATACCCTCGCCAGGAATGTTACGTCATACATAATACTCACACACTTATATACTAATTCACTCACACACTTATATACTAATTATTCACTTTATCACTTGCTGACTTTTATTTTGACTAATACGTGCCTTATTCATTCGACTAAGCGTCAGGAAATCTTATCTTTATAGACACGCTATGAATATTTGACTTAGGAAATACATCATCATATACAATAATTTGAACTTATATTATACCCGTAAGAATGTCACATAATAGAAAATATATAATAAGGGGCCGCATTTATTGCACTGAGCGACAGAATATCGCATCAAACAACCCTCTCTATGTAAGTTTCAACTTAGGGCAGATTTATATACTTACACCCAATGTTTTCACTTATGTTCTACCCGTAGGCACTTTATACTAATATTTGGCGATCCACATGACTGATATTTTCACAGAGCGTCTGTCTGTCGCATTTACCTCATAATTTCAGCGTCCTTTCGCATTCACACCATGCTACAAGTGCAGCAACGTGTGATATTCACTAAAACATGGGTGAATACACAGACCCACGTTGCACTGCACGCACTCATAGCGGGTGTCCTTCCTCTGTGTCGTGAGTCTCACCTGGGAATTACTGCACACGTGACACCTGCGCTGGGGCCTAGGTCTGTTGGGCTGGGGCGGGATAGGAGTGGGGAAATGGCGGCCGGATATTCTCTGGGGAGTGTGGGTAATATGGGCAGTGCGGGGGCGCTGTTGGGGCCTTTCAACAGCATACTTTGCAAAGATTTCTCGTGTGAGCTCCCTCACAAACCCTTCAAAGGTTTCCTGAACTCCTGTGGTCATGGCGTGAAGGTGGTGGCAATTCAGAGCAGTGATATCTAGCAAGTGAAAGAACAGTTTTTTATACCACTTCATCGTGGTCCTGGCACACTCTACCGTCGATATCATGGAGTCTGACTGGTCCACGAGGCGCATGTTTATGTTGTAATCCATTACACACTCAGGTTTCCAAACACGACGCCTGCTCTCGCTATGGTAATCAACAGAATCAGTACGGTGCATCAAGGGGCGGTGAACCGTGGACAAGAGGCTTACTTCTCTGTTGTGGTTCCACATTGTTGCAAGGATGTTGTTGGCTTTGAAGAAGACAACCTCACTCCTTGCAAGTTTCCGCCCTACCTTGACCATGTGACGCCGGTTCACCTTTACGGTTCCACAGACTCCCGTTTCATGTCTGTGAAGATAACGAGCGAGAAGAGGGCTAGTGTACCAGTTGTCGAGATAGAGAACGTGACCACGATGAAGGTAGTCTTGTATCATCGTCTTTACCACTGCTCCCGAAAGTCCTATACTTCGATCTTCTATTATGTCTGTCTGTGCACCGGTGTACAAGACTATGTCTTGCACGTATCCAGTCCTACAGTCACACATAACAAAGATCTTGAACCCAAAACGGTGCCTTTTGCTGGGTATATACTGTCTGAATGAAATATTGCCTCTCCACAACACGAGACTCTCGTCTATGACGAGATCTCTATAGGGATAGAATGAGGATCGAAAGGTTTGCCTGAGGTGATCAAAGACCAGCCTAATTCGCCTCATTTTGTCCGTGTTGTTTGCATTTGCAGGGTCATTAGCATCATAAAAATGGAGGCGACTTAGAATTTGTTGAAACCGATTACGGCTCATCACTTGACCAAATATGGGGGTAAACATAACAGGGTCCGTAGTCCAGTAAGCAGGAATTCTATTTTTTCTTATTATACCCATCAAAAGGACAAGGGCAAAAAATAAGAACATTTCTGGAATGGAGACAGGGTAATCATAAATCATTGAATGCCTACTCCTTGTTCCCAATCTTTCACTTTCTAGCCGTTGGCCGCTTGCAAACAGGTTTGTTTGAAACACGATCTGATCAACGAAGGCCTCACTGAAAAACAGGTGGAAAAAATCCAACCTGCTTGAATTACAGTGAATACCTGGTGCAATGCAGCCAGATCGCCCCTGCTCAGTGAAGGGGTGAATGAGGGGAGAAAAATCGCTCCCATCCTCCCAATCCCACGACACAAATCCCTCGTCCCCATCACCGCCTTCGTCTGGGTGGGGAGGAGATCCTGGTTGGGGAGGTTGGGGAGAAGGAGTACGGAGGGCTTCCCCACTGTCACTCCTCTTCCCTCTGCCTTTACCCTTTCCCTTTCCCTTACCCTTACGGCCTTGAGGAACATTAGGGGGCTGTGGGGATGAAATAGTTGGATATTGGGGAGCAGAAGACGTGCTGGGGAGTGGTTCCTCCCCACCTTCCCCCTCCATTACCACACCACGTGCTCTCTCACGCAACCTTGCTCGACCACGTGTTAGGGGATATTGGGGAGCATAAGACGTGCTTTGGAGTGGTTCCTCCCCACCTTCCCCCTCCCTCACAACCCCACGTGATAAGGAACGCACCCCCACAGGCCCACGTGATCCACTCTGCCGCCTCACACTGCGTAGGGAGAGCAATGACTCACCCACCTCACTCTCACTTTCCCTAATCCCAGGAATGTCCATTTCACTCCCCACTCCCTCCACTTCACTTCCTACCACCCCAAACAGAATGCTAGGCCCATACCTGCTTAGACGACGTGGTGTGCGCTCTGGGCCACGATGCGTAATCACCTCCCGCCCATACCACGTGGCAGCACGTCCCACATCTCCGTCCTCGTCCTCGACCTCGAATTCTGCTTCCAAGGCACGCTGGGGATAGGGATATGACATACCACGTGCCTTCTTTGCCTCCTGCCCCTCTCTAGCAGCATGGTAAGTCACGTACTGCCGCTTCCTTGGTGACGGAACTTCCTCGTCATTGCTGGTGGTTTCTTCCTCCTCTGGCTGCACATAATCCTTGTCCATCTCCTCGTCATCCAGTGGGGAATCACTGTCGCCGGTAAAGGTGTCCAGGGCGACTTGAATTTCTCTCTCTGAGAGACCTCTCTTAGCCATGTCTGAGCAGGACCGTGGCTACCAGGTGAGTGGACGAGTGGCGGGCTAGCGCGGGTCGCGCGGGGTCGCCGAGTGTCCCCGCCTGGTGGCAGGTAGGGGAAGGTCAGGCGAGGGTACGTACTGCAAATCAAGCGCGAAATTTGAAAATTGTCGAAATTATGCACATTGCAATTGCACGACGTACTGGTACGTCGCTGGGACTGGCAAATGCAAATCGTGGTGACGTACCCATACGTCGTCAGGACGGGGCGGGTTAAGAGGATAGGCTACACATGCTCAGGTCTTTTTGTATTAGGCGTACTATCCTCTTCATATTTATCTTTGCTGCTTCAGTGAGGGGGTAAAAAAAGATGCTGTATGAAATCGTCTAGGAGTCAGAATAATGTTGTCCAAGAGGAATAAGAATAAAATCGTCAAGGAGGAGTGAGAATAAAATCGTCTGGGAGGAGTGAGCATATAATCCTCTGGCAGGAGTGAAAACAAAATCGTCTGAAAGAATTATGAATTTAACTTCTTAGATTCACTTCTCAAGGGGGACACAGAGATCTCTATTGTCTTCGGTTAAGAAAGCTCCCGAACACTTTTCTTAAGCGATTTATTTTGCTTGTTTTACCTTACTGTCCTCTTCTGTTACATAAATCCTTTCAATAACATCATACTCTGCATAAGTAAGGTACAAATGGATATTAACTACACGTACCCCAAAAATGAATCGCTAAGGAAGAGGTGTTAGGCAGCTTCCTTAACCGACGAAAATACGAACCCTGGCCCTTCTAACCATGCTTGCTGCCTCCTTCCTTATCTCATATCTTTCCTATCTCTAATCTTCAGACGAATGTCAGGCCACTAAAATATCATAACACACTACATAATAGCTAGTGACATTTATTGTTAACCCTTTCCCGCACGGTAAGTTTCAGTAAGTTTTCTGGTGCAGGAATTTTCACTACGAAGCCGCCCGGCCGGGGAGCGCGCGCGCGCGGCAAATTTGAGCAAATTTGAGCGAATGAAACACACTCTTGCCTTATTTTCGCCACCCAAAAATCCATGTATTTCCATCAAACCTTTCTCAAGGTAGGCATCGATGTTTGTTCTATCTGATAAACATGACCAAAACACAGGAAAACACCAGCAAAAAAAGTTATTAGCCCTGGAAGCATGGTCGAGTAAACTTTTTTCACTTCCCAACATCGCCGTTTGAAGGTTTTCCATCATACAGGAAAATGATCTAATAAGTTTTTATAGAGAATTTCATCAGCTTCTAACGAAACCAATCCGGTTGAGATACGATGTATACTTTTCGAGAAAATGGCCAAAAACTGAGAGCCATTTTTGGAAAAATTTCACTGACCTCTGAGAGCAAAGTTTTCCCAGGCACCTTATGTTTTTATTACATAGTAATATGCCCCAATTATCCAGCTTTCCCACTGTGACGGGAAAACCCCATACGCCTCATAGTTCTCGAGTAAATCGAAAAAAAGTACTAGGCACTCAGTGCGTGATTGACTTTCGTTGATCTTGGCGCCAAGAAGGCGTACGCAATGTTCCCGTCTACGTAACAACGAATTCTTATCAGAAATATTACATATTTATGTATTGTACATATGTAGAATTTCCTGCTCTTCATCAAGGTTCAAACGTGAAATCGATACGTCCAACAGTTTCCGAGTAATTGGCAGAGAAACAGAGTGTATTACTACGAGCATTTTTCAATGGTAACAGCCGGGAAGAGACACTCATTTCCACCGCCTTTTCTCGCACAAAACGTAACATAATGCATACATTTTGGTATTGATCATACGTAGAATTTAGTGGTATAGATCATGGTTGTTACAGATAATCGATAAGTCTAATAGTTTTCGAGTAATTGGCCGACAAAGTGAGGTTAGTACTCCGAGCGCTTGTCACTGATAGCAAACGCGAGGAAAAAGAAAAAACCCTCGCCTTTTACCCCCCAAACCGCTACCAAAGGCTTACATTCGGGTATTGATTATACGTAGAATTTAGTGATATTGATGATGGTTGTAACAGAAAATCGATAAGTGTAATAGTTTTCGAGTAATTGGCCGACAAAGTGAGGTTATTACTCAGAGCGAATGTCACTGATAACAAATGCGAGGAAAAACATTTCCCTCGCCTTTTACCCCCCAAAATGCTACCAAAGGCTTACATTCTGGTATTGATTACACGTAGAATTTAGTGGTATTGATGATGGTTGTAACAGAAAATCGATAAGTCTAATAGTTTTCGAGTAATTGGCCGACAAAGTGAGGTTATTACTCCGAGCGAATGTCACTGATAACAAACGCGAGGGAAAAAAACATTTCCCTCGCCTTTTATCCCCCAAAACGCTACAAAAGGCTTACATTTTGGTATTGATCATACTTATAATTTAGTGGTATTGATGATGGTTGTAACAGAAAATCGATAAGTCTAATAGTTTTCGAGTAACTGGCCGACAAAATGATGTTATTACTCCGAGCGCTTGTCATGTCACACAACAACCGCTAGGAACAAAAACATTTCTCTCGCCTTTTACCCCCCAAAACGCTACCAAAGGCTTACATTCTGGTATTGATCTTACGCAGAATTTAGTGGTATTGATGATGGTTGTAACAGGAAATCGATAAGTCTAATAGTTTTCGAGTAATTGGCCGACAAAGTGAGGTTACTCTTCCGATCGCTACCAACTTTTACACACACTGTTTTTTCCTTGCACACCTGCCTGAAGACTATGCTACCAACTTTTTTTCCCCCTATCTGTACAGACTGTTACATCTTCCATGGATGTTTTCCTATTGTTATAACCTACTACACATAAACATAACTCTTCTATAGTTACTGCTGTGGAGATTTACTTTCTTTCATATGTGTAATCTGTAGGAGAAAATGGTTATTTGTCTGAAAGTTGGAGAGGTAATGGTAATAGATTATTATATATATCAACAAAATTTGCAGAACTCACTTCCTCCAGGGGTGTTGATCCAGTTAGACCAGGGCTTTGAAGATGAGGAGTTATGTAGTGTGTGTGTGAGTCAGCTTCTCCCTGAGAGTATGAGGCAATGCTATTTTTAGCACACACCACACTCGTTCACGGAAACTCGCAGCTTGTTTGACGTATATTTCATACAATTCCATACGCATTTACACTATCAGAATCACAATAATTCCAGCCCTAAAACACCGGTAATTCTCCTCTCCCAACTTCAGGTTTGCCCCTTCACAACACTCTGTTTCATGCCGTACGTAACGCTTGCTGGCTCCATAATTTCACCAAGCCATCCACAGAATCTTTCACACAATATATATTTATGCCTTGGCTTCATTTATATACGTATTTCCACTCACGCCATATGGCCTACGGGGGGGGGCGGAGTGGCGAAACCCCGCTACACTGACCAAGGGTCTGGCTCCAAGGCCCAACGATTGCTAACGGCCAGAATTGCTTTTCATTACATATATGTATGTTCCATCAACAATATCACATCACTATATGTTCACATACAATGTATTATCTCACTGAGTCAATAGGGCCTTTGCCTTGGGCGAGAGGGGGAGAATTATGGACGATTTAAAGGGAACCACGAGCTGTCAGACACCACCGCCGGACTGCTCGACAAACACTGAGGTTGGAGGGAGCGGGCTGAGGTAGATAAGGCAAAGCAGCATTGCCAATGACTTACCTCGAGAGAGCATTGGAGGAACTATGACGCATCAAAAAATCACGCAAATTGGTCTATAAGTTTTTTTCTGACGATTATTTTGGTGCTTAAACCACACAATTCACGTGACTGTGCCTTTTCACAATTGAGGCCACGTCACGCGAATCGCGTGACCGTGTCTGAGAGGGATTTTATTAGTATTACTCGTATCATCATCATCATCATCATCATCATCATTATTATCATTATTATTATTATTATTATTATTATCACTCTTATTATTTACTGTTGCCACTACCACATTTTTATTCATCTCAGTTGAATCCCCTTGTTGCGGAGTGACTAAGGACGGCATTCTAGTAGGGTTAGGAAGTATACTAACACCTCTTCCTTTCCGATATATTCTCATTCTGATTCGTTATTATATTATTGTGTGATATTCATGCGTAACCGATTTATTTCTGATTCTGCTCTGCTAATGTATTCTTGTGTGTTATTCGTGCAATCTATGTCGACACTGAACAGACATGAGAAGCAAGCCAGGGGATAATAATTAGCAGTTTGGAAAATAAATCGCTAAGAAAGAGGTGTTAGGAAGCCTTCTTACTCGAAAAGAATAAGCACAGTAGACCCCCCCCCAATAACCCATTAAATGTAATGGGAGAAAGAGAAATAGAGAAATAGATGAGGGAGGGTGGCGTGGGGTGGCATGAGAGACTATGCCCTTTCTACTCTAACTTGGCCTAAAACTGCCATCTCTCCATCATGAACGCTGTGTTAGAGCAATGAATTAACACTAGTATATGGTGCTTGTCACGAAGAAGTGCTATGGAAAGGACGTTGAGCCATAATACTGTCTTCTTCTGCCCCTACGTTACGCGGAATAAGCTGCAAAAAGGAAGAAAATCTGGGCCAAGTTAATGTGACAGAACTATTGTGATAAACAGTAATAGGAATGGATGGAAGAATTGAAAGATGAATTAAAGAAGGAAGGTAGAGACTGAAATCGAAGATTTAGATAGGGAAAAACGTGGAGAAGGGGGGCTAGGAGTGGTGT
This sequence comes from Coenobita brevimanus, assembly GCF_032717465.1. Lineage (NCBI taxonomy): Eukaryota > Metazoa > Arthropoda > Malacostraca > Decapoda > Coenobitidae > Coenobita > Coenobita brevimanus. Next base: position 32,886,112 of record NC_137069.1, read on the forward strand.
GAGGGAGTGATGAGGAGTGATGGAGAGGCTACGAGATGTTGATGAGAGCAGGAGGTGGAAGATGTTGGAAAAGTACATGGGGAAGGAGAGCTGTATAGCATGACGGTGTGGTGATGATAATGATGTAGAGGGTTTGAGAGACATGAGCACTGATGGAAGGAAAGACTGGGATGGATTGATAGAGTGGAGGAGTGGATGAGAAGGTCGGATATGGAGTGACAGGAAGAAGTGGTCATAAAATAGAGGTTTGGAAAGATAGAAAAAAAAAATAGAAGGAGGAAGGAGAGACAGAGTAAGGAATAGAAGAGGGAAGGAGAGATAGAGCAAGGAATAGACGGTGGAAGGAGAGATAGAGCAAGGAATAGACGGTGGAAGGAGAGAGCAAGGAATACACGGTGGAAGGAGAGATAGAGCAAGAAATAGAAGGAGGAAGGAGAGATAGGTCAAGGAATAGAGAATGGAAGGAGAGATAGAGCAAGGAATAGATAGTGGAAGAAGAGATAGAGCAAGGAATAGACGGTGGAAGGAGAGATAGAGCAAGGAATAGACAGTGGAAGGAGAGAAAGCAAGGAATAGAGAGTGGAAGGAGAGAGAGAGTAAGGAATAGAAGGAGGAAGAAGAGATAGAGCAAGGAATAGACAATGGAAGGAGAGACAGAGCAAGGAATAGAAGAGGGACAGTCATCCTCAAAAGCACTGTCGCTAATCATGCCTCTCTATTCATGAACTTTGAAAATCAGGGTAGCAAATCCGTTGCAACTGACAATGGTGGATTTATTTGGCTACAGATCAGTGTCATCTGTGTCGTTTGCTGAAAATTCACCAGAGAGAGAGAGAGAGAGATGAAAGAAGTATCAGGAACTGTCTCTCTCTCTCTCTCTCTCTCTAACATGCCTGTGAGTTGGACTAATGACATTTAAACAGTGATATATTTCGCGCAAAGTATCTAGTGCATATTCGAGTTACTTGATGCCTGTCTATATGCCCATCACAATTAGTTAATAGCCACCCACCTATGTATTTTCCTTTTTGATATTTTGAGAGATTTTTTCACTCGCGAATTCCATGCATATAGTTTCCCTTGTAACTCATTATATTTCCCTTGTAACTCTTTATAGTGTAGTTTTCGTTTTTGATATATACATTCGCCCTAACAGGTGAAAACTCTATTATTATTTCTCCAGTTAGCGCCACGTGGTTCTGTTCAGGTAAGGGTGAGTTATAGGAGCCTGTGATTGTCGGTACTGTCGTCATTCAGCCTCTCATTCTCGGAACAACTCTAGCTTTCTATTCCAGCTAACGCCAGGCGGGTTTATTTAGCTTTGAGGTATACCCAGCGCCATGCAACTTGTCCCTTAAGCCCTGCCCCTCTCCACCCACGGCCTGCAGAATGGGTGGGGAGGGGCGCGGCCATAACTTCAGATTCCTCCAACGCTTGACAAACTCGTGTTGCTATCATTTACCTGTTTTGCGGCGCAGGTGATAAAGATATCCCTGTAATGGAAGAGTTAATAATTCTAATCCTGATGTTTTCTTCTCTAACATATTTCTGTTTACTTTTGCCTACATAATTTACGGCTGTGAGCAGTAACCTTTGTTGTTAAGCTGGCATGATCTTTTTACTGTCATGAACTGTTTACATAACTTCTAAACACATTCTTTATTTTAATAATAGTGCTCCATTTATCCTGTAACCTCATTTTACACGATTTCATTTTACATCACCTCACCTCATCTCATCATCACATCACATCACATCACATCACATTATTTACCGTGGCATTCTTACTTCCATACGCCACCTTTTCTCCACCTCTTCCTTCCCTCATATTTTCCCTCCACCTCTTCTCTCCCTCACACCACCTCTCCACCTCTCCTCACACCACCTCCTGCCCCAGTTCACCCTCGCCTCACAACGCCATAACACCAGCTGGCTAAGATGGTGCTTCAGAGTCTAGTGTCGTACAAATAGTGCGTCCGTGGTTATGGGTTTTAAGTGTGTTTTTCTGGACATCTTTTACGTGCTTTCTGTTCTAACTACCTACACCTGCCAGTACCGACACACCTGCACACACATGTACAGTCCCCCCAAAAAAATATCAAGACCCCAGGGTCCAACAATAATGGAAATGAGCAAATAATCTAGACAAAGATAGAACTCTAAGGCGCTGGTAGCACTGAGTACAGTCACGCCCACCGCGTTAAAAGGTTAGCATCGATCTTCGAAAGTAACTAGGGATGAAGAATCTAAACCAGCACTTGTGCTATCGTAACGGTTATATGTCAGGTGCGTGATAGTGTAATTAGTGAAAGCTGGGAAAAGTATTATACTCGTGCCATTCTAGGTAACATGATTAGTGCATACCTGATGTGTGATAAAACGCATCAACCCAAGAGGTAGGTGGTTTCGAATATGACTGATTCGAAACAGAACCGGATGTTATGTGGCAAACTAATGCTACACCGATGTTATTCTGCTACAAACACCCAGCAGCGATGGAAGGACGAAACACACAGGAAACATCGAAGGAAAAGAAAAGTGCCATCATTGCATTGCACAACAACGGCCTCAGCAATGGAGAGGTAGCAAGGTGGACTGGTGTGCATAAGTCTACGGTGGCAAGATGGATTCGTCGTTACGAAGCGACTGGCAGCACCCTAGATCTCCCACGGACAGGTCGCCCACGGTGCACGACACCACAGCAGGATGCTGCCATTGTAGCCACAGTGGGAGCAAATCCCATTACCACTCCAACCAGCATGCTACATCAGCTCCGTTTATCGTGCACATCGCAGACCATCAGAAATCGTTACCATTCTAGCCATCTACACAGCCGCAAAACTGCGAAGAAGCCTGAGTTAACTGAAGAAAATATGGATAGGAGAATGGAATATGCACTAGAGTATTCCAGTAAACCACCCATTTTATGGGAATCTGTCATCTTCTGTGATGAGAAGACTTTCTGTACTAGCGACCAGATGACGAAAAGAGTGTGGCGCAGGAACGGCACCAGGTAGTCCCCCTCTCTCCACCACCATCTCTCTCTCTCTCTCTCTCTCTCTCTCTCTCTCTCTCTCTCTCTCTCATACAGTGTTAACTTCAGATATGGCAGACTAACCCCTTGTCACACTGTCCTAACTATCTATCTATATACCTAGGCTGCTTCCCTCACGGAAAGGGAGGTAGCCGAGACAGGACGACACACTCTCCATTTACTCATCCTTTCAAACACATTCATTCGCATCTTAGCCCCAAAGGGGAGAACAGACAGATCCTTACTGCACCACACCGCACAAGGGTCAACTGCGCAATGCAATCAGTGACATCCACAGCAGGGCCCGACAGCAGAGCTGGTTTACCCCTGCCACATCCTAACAGACTCATCCCCTTACCCGCACCTGACCTAAAATAGCTGATCAGACCAAATGCGGGAGAATATCCCCTCAGGGCTGCGTCATCACTTATTCATTCACAATTTCTCTCCATTTATTTCTGTTACGCACAGTCACTCTTCCTTGCTCAACAGACATCCCTCTCTCATCCAGCGCTCTCTTCACAGTGTCCATCCATCCTATTCGTGGTCTTTCTCTCAGCCTTACACCTCTCACATCAGGTCTAGTTATCTTTTTCACCAATCGCTCATTATCCATTCTCTCCATATGCTCAAACCATCCCAACACCCTCTCATCATTCCGCACTCGATCCATACACGTCACTCCACACATACTCCTCAGGCACCTCATCTCCATTACATTCAAACTTTTTCTCTCTGCTACACCCATATTCCATGTTTCAGCCCCATATAATGCAGTCAGTACCACAACACCCTCATACAGCCTTCTCTTTACATCCATTCTAAGCGAACGACATCTAAACACTTTTTTCATTCCTCCCAGCACCTTTCCTACTTCATTTATTCTAAACTTCACTTCTGCATCTATTCTTCCATCCACAGCAACATGTGACCCTAGATATTTAAAACACTCTACCTCCTCAACCAACTCGCCATTCAAAACTATATTCATCCCCCTACCATCTACCAACCTCGTACACTTCATCACTTTACTCTTATTCTCATTTACTTTCAATTTCCTCCTCTCACACACCCTTCCAAACTCCTCTACCAACTGTCTCAATCTCTCCTCTGAATCAGCCACCAGTGCAGTATCATCTGCAAACAGCAGCTGCTTCAGATTCCAGTCTCCACCATCAACATTCACCAGACTCAGACCTCCACCTAAAACTCTTGCATTCACCTCCTTTACAACACCATCCATGTAAATATTAAACAACCAAGGCGACATCACACATCCCTGTCGCAGCCCCACTCCCACAGGAAACCAATCACTCACAGCATTTCCCACTCTTACATACGCTGTACTATTTACATAAAAACTTTTCACCCCTTTTTTAGTAACCTACCATCAAGTCCATACAATCTTATGTCCTAACATGGACATAAATTCCCAGCAATTTATATTGACGTGGCCGATCTCTCCCAAACCTTTGAGGGTTTAATAAAGCACCAAATAATTATATTTCGGTTACGAACACCAACATGTTGTGGGCACCCGAAGGAGTGGGAGAGTATCAGCTGGAATGTTTAGTTGGATACATGCTGGAGGGGTTGGAGAGCTTGTGGACATTGGAACAGGAAGATTTACTAGTGAAAAATACTTGGAAATATTAGACGATGTTCTGCTGGAGTCTGTGAGGAGGTTACTGTACGGTATACTGAGCAAGAGCAGACTCCATTCTACTTAAGTGCACGACAACAGTCCAGTGCATACTTTGCGCGCGGTGAGTAGCTGGTTTGACGATCACCCGGACATCACAGTGATACCTCATCTACCCAGGTCACTTGATCTAAACCCAATAGAAAATATATGGGGTTTGATGACACAGCAACTTGACGACCATAACCCCATGCCTCGCACCAGCAATGCACTGGTGGAGAGAGCTCACCACGTCTTGGAGCAGCTACGGAATCAAGCTACGTGTGAAATAACATGGGCAACTGCCATGTCAATGCCGGAGAGACTCAATAATGTAATTGGTGCCGGAGGTTCTTATACTAAATATTGATGATACTTAAAGATCCTATGTCACACAGGTTCATTGACCCTATGCAATTCCTTCAATGATTAAGTATGAAAATCCTAACTGCCAACATATTATACAACCCATGATCATTAGCACATATGTACAGTATATAACACACTAGATGAAACTGACAGGGATATGATGGTTAAGTCTATATTAAAGTGGCGAATAACTGTTGCAAAGTTTTATTATTGTCACTGATGAAACTGCTACATTTTCTTTGGTGTTCATGGCTTTGACGAATACCTCTAACACTGGAGTGCAGGGTTTGCCTGGTATTTGTGCACCTTTCCCTATTATACTTTATCATCATAGGAATATTGTGAATAGTCTCTTTTACCATGTGAGTAAAATCAAAAAGTAGGCGGCTGAACGGTTCTACTAACAACCATACGTATGTAGCTTTCAAACACTGAGGCAGTGTTACCAACGTAATGGTACGGACGTGTCAGATACTTCGTCCAATGTTCCAAAGAGTATCGTGCTAGAAAGGTCCCTATACTTTTTTGGGGGAGTGTACACACACCTGTCCACACTTACCCCCACACCTGCCCACATTTACACACACCCATCCACACCTGTCCATACATCTACACTCACCTGTTCACACTTACCCACACACTCATACACACATACCCACACACTTCCACCTACCCACACACCTGTCCACACTTACCCACACACCTATTCACACACCCACACCTACCCACACACACAAAAAGACACATATTTTCTCACACCTACACACACACTTGTCCACAACTGCCAAAACTAATCCACACACCTGCTCACACCTGCCCACACCTTCCCACACACCTATTCACACACCCACACACATATAAACACACACTTGTCCACACTTACCCACACCTGCCAAAATATATCCACACACCAGCTCACGCTTGTCCACACATTTACAAACTCAATCTACCCACACATCTGCGTTGCACTGAGGATAATCTTTTCAAACTGAAGTGGTTAACAGCCTTTATTTACCCCATCATTTCTCTGGTGCTGCACTAACTTTAATACAATCGTCTGGTAACAATAAAAGATGGAATGAAAAGAGTGTATTTGGTCCGGACGGGGTTAAAAAAGAAAAGAAAAAGGTAATCGTTTAGGAAGGGTTCACTCCTTCCCTTACTGAGATTTTCCATTTTATTCCTATCTTCAGACGATTTTATACAGCTTAAGGGAGACTTTCTTGTAATTTGAACACTGTATTTTGAACATTATTTTGAACACCGTTTTGAACACTATTTTGAACACTATTTTGAACGTATTTTGAACACTGTTTGGAACGTATTTTGAGCACTGTATTTTGAACACTTATTTTAAACACTGCATTTTGAACACTGTATTGAACGCTGTATTTTAAACATTTATTTTGAACACTATATTGAACACTGTCATCTGAAGAATTTTTACAAGCTGAATAAAATAGTCTGGTAGTAGCAAGTGTAATATAAAAAAATGGTCTCGGTCTGAAGTGGTAAAAAGATATTATCCTCTTAAAAAAGATTGTTAGTTACAGATCCATACCTATCTACCTATCTATCTATCTATCTGTGTCTGTCTGTGTCTGTCTGTCAGTATCTGTCTAGCCATACCTATCTATCTGTTTGTGCCTGTCTGTCTGGCTGTCTGGCTGTCTGTCTATCCGTCCGTGTATTATGTCTGTCTATTTGTCTCTATCTATCTGTATATCTATCTAAGTACCTGTCAGTCTATCTGTCCATCTATCTATTTAATTATCTATCAGCTCATCCACCTCAAAAACCATAATGACAAACCAACAACATCAGTAGACCCTAATAATTATGGTCTAATTGTGTTTGCCAGATTAATAACGCTTTCCTTTCAGGTGTCATTAGCAAAATAATTTCAGGTGACCAGGTGATTAGCAGGTAATTAGCAAGTAATGACGTGGCCTGAAGCAATTCCGAGCCAGTCAGTGTTTTGTGTCTGTATATAATAAAACGCTTGGGATCCATCACAATTCAGGGCATTTTTTCTTTATTATGATGTACATACATACACATACATATTAATACCATAATCATCATCATCATCATCATCATCTAAGTCTATGTTGTGTGTTTGTAAATATAATAACATTAGGTATGTTATGTATATTTAGCTTTGTGCTGGGAAATTTACACACACACACACACACACACACACACACACACACACACACACGTCATCACAATTAATCTGATCCTCTTTTCCGCCTAAAGATGAGGTTCAGTGTGTGTGTGTGTGTGTGTGTGTGTGTGTGTACTCGTTTCATTACCTCCAATTTTGTGTGAAACCCCATACAGGTACTGGAGGTGCTAATCAGCAGGTGATGATAACAGGTGTACTTGTAAGTGCTTTGTTTTTCTCCAAGTAAATCTTGAGGCGGGTGTGGTTCTTCCATCTTGGTGCCTGGAATTAAGGCAGAGAGAGAGAGAGAGAGAAAGAAAGAATGTACTGTACTCAGAAAAAGTATTAAAGCATTACGAGATTTTTTTCTTCCATTCTCTTCCTTTCTTCATCTTTATTTTTTTTTCTAGAAATGCCAGATGGTATAATACGAGTAAACCTTGAATATTGCGAGAGATGTCTGCCAAGACGCTTTCCCATTCTTAAAGAGTTTGCATATCTAAGATGAATATCAGAATGACCCAGTCTGCATGACTGACTCATAAGGTAGTCTCTCTCTCTCTCTCTCTCTCTCTCTCTCTCTCTCCTCACCCAAGTAATGCATAATTTTAGTATTTTCTTGCCATTATATGGCGCCTGGTGGATTAGTGGGTTATGGTGTGCCAAACATATTCAGCCTGTTAGGGTTTATATCTGAAGAGTGGATGGAGTGTATTGCTCATATAATGCCGCTCAGGGATGTGCGGGGCTGGTCACCCTCGTTTTGGATGTCGGGGCTGAGTTCCTGCATAACACTGATTATGTGTTCGTATATCCAGCTTGTTGCCACATTTCACTCCCTTGGTAGTATTTCCTACGGGCAGTGGTAGCTGGCTAGGTACTATATTATACGGTGTACGCGCAAAAATGTCAAGGATTATAATTTTCTTAAAGAGAAAATATACAGGGGAAGACAAAAAAAAAAAAAAAAAAAACATGTATAAGACTACAGACGTCCTCCTTTCGTAAAGCGAAACTCAACAGTTGGTCTCTACCTGCTGCTGATTGAAGTCTGGGGGGAAACTATTCTCGGTAAGCAAGTTCCAAAGAGATGCAGTTCGGGGAATAAACGATTTCTAATAGGCAGAAGCTTGGCAATATGGCAGTGTGCTTTTCACTGCTTCTTCTTCGCGTTTAGTGTTTGACAATGCTCCTTCCAACAAACATACCCCCCAACCTAATCATTATTATCTGTGGATGTCTACCTGGAACTTATCAGGTACCAGGAAGTAAGAAGGAAATGTGTTCTGTGGTGTTCCTTATATCAACCTGCCTTCAACCCTGCTTCTTGTACTCCACACACAGTCCATTGAAAGGTCGTGGGCGTTATCGCAGTGAACGACGCATAACCAACTGGGATACGAATCTTTTTTTTTTTTTTTTTTTTTTTTTTTTTAATTCTTGCGATCTCCCCCTTCCATCGAACATTTTAAAATTTTTGTTCAATGTTTATGTTAAGCTTTTCAACTTTTCTTTTTCCCCCGCTCTGAACTTTCTTTTTTGGTCTATATTTTTTCATGATTTTTTTCTTTGAACCAACTGGAATATTTATTCATTTATTTACTTGTTTGTTTATTATGCTTTTTTTTGGGGGGGCCATTCCAAATTCCTTGAACCTTTCATAACTCTGAACTTTTCTGAGTAAGTTTACATCTTTCTGAACCCCTCTGAACAAATCTCCATCACAAGGGGAAGGGGAGAACAACAGGAGCAAGGTGTGGAGAAGGACTAATGGGGCGACACATTAAGGGGGGCGAGAGAAACAATACAGCCACACAGATGGGTAAGGAGGGACGAGGGTGTAGAGAACAAGACCACCAGTTCTGACACCAAACGATATATTCAGGAAATTTGTCGCTTCAGATGTAAAGCAATCATCATCATTACCATCATTATTATTATTAGTGCCATCATCATCACCATCATCATTGTTATTATTGTCATCATCGTCATTATTATCATCATTATTATTATTGTCATCATCGTCATCATCATCATCATTATTATTGTCATCATCACTATCATCATCACTATCATCTTCAAGAAAAGAAAAGAAAAAAAAAAAATCTTCTCGTAATGCTCTAGTATGTTCCCTGAGTACTGTACAGTACATTGTGTGTGTGTGTGTGTGTGTGTGTGTGTGTGTGTGAGAGAGAGAGAGAGAGAGAGAGAGAGAGAGAGAAATGTAATCACGCTGACACACTTTAACCTCGGGGCCTCGTTCATTTTTCGTCTGTTATTGAAATCAGCGACGAAGTCATATCTGGTGATGCTGTGTGTGTGTGTGTGTGTGTGTGTGTGTGTGTGTGTGTGTGTGTGTGTGTGTTCATCGTCCTACCTTCAGCGGATTAGGAAGGAAGATGAGGAACCTTTGTACAACCGGGCAGCTCCACATCCTAGTCCTATCGGTGCCACCACGTGAAGGCGTCCCTCTCCAGCATCAACATAACCCGTGAAATCATCAATCATCCATCCTAACCCTGATATTGTAGGACATTTTTTTTTGTGGGGGGGGGGGAGGCGTGGTGCCATGAATTAATGAAACTAAATGAAACTTAATCTTGGTCTTAAACTGTTCGAAATCTGTAAATGGCAACTCTTCTGATTATTCTTCCATAGGGTCCCGCGTTCAATTCCTTCATATGGTCGTGGCCGAGTGCGTAATTTTCACTTTCTTCTCGCTGTCTCTGGTTTCAGCTTTACTGAGACTATGAACAGATGTTCGGTCAACTCCTTTACCACCACAGTGTCTTATGTGCTAAATAAAGTCGACTGGTAAAGCAAGATTCGACAAAAAAAATAAATAAAATAAAAAAACTATACCATTTTGGTGAAGGGTAAATTGTCATGTTATATATCGGTCATCACAAATAGAGCCTCCACCAGTGTTTGTCCCTACTATCGACCCCCTCTTCCTACGACATACCACATTCCCTCATCTCGCACCTTGTATCTCCATCTCGATCTCCCTCTCTTTGTCAATCTCAAACTCATATACTCTTCTAGTCAGTCTCTCACTCTTTCGCATATGCTCTAATTACTTCAACCTTTTCTCCCTGTTCCTTTCGTCCTTCCAGCCATCTCACACTCATACTCTCCTAGTCAGTCTCTCACTCTCCTTTATCTCATACAGTACATCCCCATATATTTCTTGGTCTCTCCTCCTCCCAGGCATCTTACATTCATACTCTCCTGTTCAGTCTCTCACCCCCCCCCTTTTATACTCTCGTCTTATTTCTCTTCCTTCTCAGTCTCCCTCACCATCTCTTTCCAACCACCTTGATCTCATACACTCTCCTAGTCAGTCTCTCACTCTAGTCCCTCCCTTACAATACTTTCACTTTACTGTATCTCTCCTGGTCTCCTCTGTCCAACCACTTCGCTGTCATACACTCTCCTAGTCAGTCTCTCATTCATGCAATCTTCCTATTAATATTCCATTATACACATAAATATTACTTCATGTGTTATATACCGTATGTCATTCTAATAATGACTTAACCTAAACAAATATAATATGAGAGAGTTTTACTGTGACATACGCGAAAATGCAGCAGACAGGTAGACTCTCTCTCTCTCTCTCTCTCTCTCTCTCTCTCTCTCTCTCTCTCTCTCTCTCTCTCTCTCAATATCGCACTACCTCACAATATCAGGGCGAGGAGTTCTGCAGCTCACTTTATAATTAAATCGTCCACATGGTTGCTCTCACGATGAAATCTCGCGTTGCGGAAATGAAAAAGAATAAGGTCTTTTTGTGACATGATGATGATAATAATGATCTTTATAACATTCTTGCTGCCTCCTGACGATTTTGAACGATTCGATGATTATGACTGAAAAATGAAGAGAGCGTCACGCGGATCCAAGAAATAATCCTCTCCAGTCCTGCATGTGGGGCTGGAGAGGAAGGAAATCGTCTGAACTTAAGATTATTTACATTAGAAGAACCTGTAGGAATTCCACACAAGAGCTTACAATCCCTTTCTACCTCTGTGATGGAGAAGGACGCCTTCACGTGGTGGCTTTGACGTAACTGGTCGGCTCCACATCCCGGTTATATCAGCGTCCCTGAACTCCCTACATATCCCCCGGAAGGGAGGTTGGTGGACTGCAGGAGAAAGGTAACTTCAGCCTGCAGTCCACCGGGTTCAAGTAAGATGAGCCTGCGATTACAACAGCAATAACTATAAATACCATCATACTACTACAACTGCTACTACTACTACTAGTAGTACTACTACGACTACTACTACTAGTAGTAGTACTACTGCGAATACTACTACGACTACTACTATTACTGCTACTACTACTACCACCACCATCACCACTAATACTACTTCCACTATTACTACCACTACTACCACAACTACTACTACTACAACTACTACTACTACTACTACTATTATTACTACTGCTACTATTACTACCACCACCACCACCATCATTTTCACAGCTACTATTACTACTACTACTACTACTACCATCACCACCATCACCATCACAACCACCACTACAAGTACTACTATTATCATACCATTCACCCTAACAGAGATCCTTTCAGCCCTCAGTTACAACACCCTCTTTTTCTGCTTAATTTTCTTTTTCTCAGACCATTCTATTCAGCTCAAAAGTGAACCCTGGTAATAAAGAGGGTTCAAAACAATAAGTGCTCTCGGTACACAACAATTTTCTTTTCATGTGGATAGTATAAAGATAAAATATTCATGTCTTCACACACACACACACAAACGCAGGCACATGTTTCAATGACCCCGTGCTCCCCACTCAGGTTTATGTCAGAGATCTGAGGTGACGTATAATGGAGGTTTATTCCAGAGAGAACTTCTATACCTGTGCTCTGTTAGATGTCTAGCCCCATACTGCCTCACAGCGAGCAGCGGGCGTGGGAACCTTAGCTTAAGTCAGCAGTTTAGAGAAGTGTGCTGATTTCATCAATGGTACTGGTTACATATACATATATGCATAGGTTTTAGCTGTACATAGTATGGGTACAATACTCCCCCGGTAAAAATGGAATTGGTGTCTCCTGACACAATGAAGGTAGGAATGCAGTGGATATTTAATAATTGTGGAAAAAGTGTGGGGGGTGTTTAGTAGGTATACAAGTAAATGGGTTAATTATCACTGTATAGCAAAAACAATTCACAGGAACTGCAGCAAGGCACAGGAATACAGTATATACAATGCATGGCCATGTGAAAGAAAAAATGTGAATACATAGGAATAATATAACAACGGGTATATAGACATATGATGTAAATGCACAGTACGTAGGTACAATAATAAAAGAATAGACTGAAGGGTAATATATCATTTGTGGAGCACATATGTGTGGAGGTCACTATATTTATAAGGATCCCATCCGACTATATGATGCACACTATTATTGTCTTTGTCGTATAAATCCATATTTGGTTCAGTAATTTCACACTGGATTTACTGTTCCACATATATTCTATATGGTTAATTTACGCTACTAGTAGAAAATATTGATATTATTTTGGCTGTCACTACATTTTTCTTTTACTCATGAAGTGTTCGTTTCCAGTTAGGTTAAACTTTTTCAATATAATGTAAGGTGTTTCTGTCAAAATTTCTTATATGTTATGTTTATTTTCTTATTTTCTTTTAGTAGATGTTATTTGGATGATTCTGCACTTTTAGTTACCATGGATGGACACTAAACACTGCCTTTTTCTGCAGCCCGGGGAGGCTGTACAACTCCTGTTGCGATTCTGATTTCTTGAAGGTGGCGTTCCATTTTCCTTACACAACAGTGCATTGCACAGATCATAAGAATGAAACCTATCAAAGAGATGGCCACTGGGGGAAACACAGTTGTTGGATGTACCCATGAACGGCTGAAGGCCATAGAAAACTGGTCCATAATGAAGTCACTTTCATTTAGAAAGGTTAGCATACGCAAGTTTGCAGAGGTGATAGAGATATTATCAAATGGTAAAGTGGAAGTCATGTTGAGTGGTTGAAAGATGTCATAGGTGTGATTGCGGACAGCTTGGTGGTAACGAGTGGCATAAGTGATTACAGATTCAGATTTGACTGTACAATAGTCAGGTGTCTTATAGAGACCATTAGCAAGCACTGAATGAATAGAAGAACCAGGACACATGATGGTAACAGAGACAGGAACCGTGAAAAAGAAGTACTGGACGTGGTTGAGATGAGCGTGATGGACTGGAAGTTCTGGAGCCGGTGCAAAGGAACAGGCAGAGTGTACAGAATGGTTGAGAACTAAGGCAGACTCGCAGGGCGCGGCGCTACTAGGGAAAATAGAAGGTAAGCAGCACAAAGGCGTGACGTAGGGGTAAGGAAAGAACATTTGGTGAGATCTTTTGAGGAGATAAAGGCAATCAAACGTGATCATGGGATAGGAGGAAATATTCCGAGAGAACAGATGCTTGTACTAAGGAGTTATTAAACTTGAAAGGAAAGGGAATAAGTTGGAAGAGGTTAAAGGTGATGGTAGAGCGAAGAGGAATATGAACCATGACATAGTTTGCAAGAAGGGTGGCCTCAAGAACTGGATAGTAGAATTCTAGAGAGGAAAAAGAAAGTAGTGGAGACAAGTCGAAGGTAGAGTGAGCCCATTTCAATATAGAACGAAAAGCAGATATAGGTACTAAGTCCACAGTGACACGTCCATCAACAGCATCAACTAGAATACGAACCAAGGTGGAAACTTGAGAGAGGAGAGAGTCAATAGAGAGTTGGAGGTTGTCGAGGTGAAGTTTTAGATAGACGAGCTGAGAAACAATATTAATCTTAGAAATTTTTTGTCTGAGAATGTCTGTGAAGTTGTTCAGAGTGTAAGTGACTTCATTGAGGTGGGCTGTAATTTTCTCAACATAGTGT
>NC_137069.1:32905295-32952795 GCF_032717465.1 Coenobita brevimanus
GTGTGTGTGTGTGTCAAAATATACGATCAAATAGTGTGTAAATGAACGCTAACTTGTGAGTGTGCTGAGATGAACGATTTTTTTTTTTCCACGGGTCCTATTTCGTTTCACTTCGTTCCGGACTTTTGCGAAACCCAAAAATATTCACTTACACATACAGCCGTCAGAGTCGAATAATAATAATAATAATAATAGTTCTGGTGATGATAATAAAAACAATATTGAAGTGACAGTAATTCTAAAGATAATACTAATTGTATGGCTAACATCAACAAACACAACAACGACAACAACAACAACAATAATAATAATAATAATAATAGCTGGTGATGCTGCTCCAAATATTGGTTCCCAGACATTTCGGCATCACTCGTTTTCTCCTTCTCCTGAACAGAAAAAGTGGATGGAAACAAAGGAATGAAAATGAAATATAAAAGGATGAAAAGAGAGAGAAAAAGGAAGAAACAAAGGACGAAAATGATGGAGACTAAAAACAAGAGATAAAAGCAAACAAACAAAACAGGGAAAAACAACTGGAGAGAGAGAGAGAGAGAGAGAGAGAGAGAGAGAGAGAGAGAGAAGCGCATCTATCTACAACAATTACAAGAACGACACTGACCTCCGAAGCTTCAGAATCAGAAGTTTTGGTCTACCCCGCGGATGCTCGACTCCCCGAGACGTACAGTGACGTCACAGCCAATCTCCTCATACCCTACGCAAAAGCCAGTCAATGTAAAAAAAAAAAAAAAAAAAAAAAAAAATAGTAACAATAAATTCAGTGACACTCGTGAATAATGATCACTAAATTTACTCAGACTAGAAAAAAACAACAACAACTAAATTTACTGAAACTGCACAAAACTAGCTAAATATAAATCATGCCAAACAATGGTAGTTTTAATCAAATTGTAGCGTCACCTAATATGCCCTTCAGAAAGACTATTTTTAATATTATATTCTCGCTAACAGAAGATGATTTTAATTAATTTTGGGTTTTATGTCCTAAAAATAGGAGAAAGGAAATAGAAATGAAATACTAAAGAAAATGGGTAGACATCCGATGACAGAAAACGTATTGATGGGTTATTATTACATTTTCCTCGTTATTATACCTCTTCTTGCCACCTCCAGACAATTTTATTCGTCTGGAGGTAGCAAGAAGGGGAGACTTCTCGGATTTACGGGGGGTTTGTTTACGCCTTTCAGTTTCTTCTTCACGTACAAACATTCTTAAGCTTATTAAAACAGGCTGATGGCAAAAGAAAATATAATTACAAGCATAAACAACCTCCCAGGACTGATGGTAACCCAACTACATGAAAAAAACGACTGCCTTTATATCAGAGGAAATTATCATGTGGTCAGTATTCCGGATCTTCATCTATCTTATTCTCAGTCTTAATCCAACTTATTCTCGATCTTAATCCATCCTATTTTACATCTTAATCTTATTCTAAGTCTTAATATACCTTCCTCTCTATCTTCTATCTATCCATCTATTGCTAGACGCCTCAATCCCGTTCGGGGTGGCCACAAACAAATCGCCTCCACGTCGCCCTGTCCCCATTTCACTGCCTTATTCTCGATCGTAAGCTAACTTATTCTCCACCTTAATCTAACTTATTCCCGATCTTAATCTGACTTATTCCCTATTTTAATCTAACTCTCAGTCTTAATCTAACTTATGCTCGGTCTTAAACTTATGCCCTGTCTTAATCGAACTTATTCTTGATCTTAATCTAACTTCTTATACATCTTTTTCTAACTTATTCTCAATGTTAATCAAACTCATTCTCGATCTTAATCTAACTTATGCTCAATCTTGGGTCGATATTCTTAGCCTAATGTCAAATCGTGCTTAGACAAGAATGGAGAGGAATATTTTGGGTGTCAGAGAGAGAGAGAGAGAGAGAGAGAGAGAGAGAGAGAGAATGTATTAAATGAAAACTGTAGACCAACGACAACAAGTCCCACTAATATAGCCTAATATTCATCATCATCATTATCATCATCATCAGCAGCACTGGGATGGATATAGAAATTATCTTGCTGACAGTCCATGGCAGTCTTTCTTCTCTAGTGATGCCAGTTCTACCCAGTCCCACATTTGTGACTTAATACTAGCTGGTATGGATTTATTCATACCAAGTCAACAGTTCACTAAAAGCTCGAACTCTCCAAAATGGTTTGATAGCACCTGTGCCAGAGTAACAGCCCGAAAGTCATTAGCATATAACTCTTACTTAAAATCAAAAACATCTGAATCACTCCCTCGATTTGAAATTGCTAGAAACATTGCAAAAGCTGTAATAGATCTCGCTAAATCAAACTTTCTTCAAAATCAAGCATCAAAACTACTTAACAGCCCTAGTGACAATAGAATATTCTGGTCAACTCTTAATTCTTTCAGTAATAACTTCAACAAGTCATCATCGATTCCCCCACTAAAATCTTCAGATGGCAACTTTACCAATGACCCGCGTAGGAAAGCAGATATCTTTGCCAGTACATTTGCCAGAAATTCTACCATAGAGGAAGCCAGCCAGAATGTCCCAGTACTAGAACTTGACTCTCCCGAAGTTGTTCCACTTAAAATACAGACACGATACGTAAAATCTATTCTAGACAATTTACCTGCCAACAAAGCTCCAGGCCCAGATGGAATTCTTCCAACTGTTTTGAAAAGGTGTTCCCCAGAACTTGCCTCTGTTCTAGCTATAGTATTCAGACTATGCACAGGTACTTCCTCATTCCCTAACTCATGGAAAGAAGCCAATATCCACCCAATACTTAAGAAAGGAAGTTCCTCTGACCCCTCATATTACAGACCAATAGCTGTCACATCTTCTCTTGGTAAGATATTTGAAACTTTAATTAATAAGCACATAGTCAAACATCTCGAATCCAACAACTTAATTAGTGATAGACAATATGGTTTTCGCCATGAAAGATCCACCATTGACATAATCGTCTGACTCATACCATCCAACAATCAATCGACCTACATGGAGAAAATCATGCAGTAGCCCTTGATATTTCTAAGGCTTTCGACAGAGTATGTCATCGTTCCCTGTTGTCCAAACTCCCTTGCTATGGACTAAAGTTTTTTGTTCCTTTGAATTCCTCATATCTCAGTGACAGAATAATAAGAGTAAAAGTTGATGATGTATATTCCAATTTCCACTCAATTAATACCGACATGCTGCAGGGATCAGTTCTGGCTCCAACCCTGTTCCTGGTTCATATTAATGATCTCTTATCTGTCTTCCACAATCCCATCCACTCATATGCAGATGACTCAACATTACATAGTTCATTTACACTCAGACACCCATTTACAAAGTCTAATATCTCTACCTCTCAATTCAGTACAGCCATCTCCATAAATCAAGGCTTATCGACGATCAGTGAATGGGGACAAAACAACCTTGTCTCATTTAATGCTAGTAAAACTAAATATATACAATTTACTAATAGACAGGTATTGCCAGATTTGTATATTACTTTCAATGCTACAAATGTTCCCATCTCCAAAAGTATTGAAATTCTTGGTGTCTCACTTAACAGTGCCCTCAGCTGGACCTCTCGTGTCAGGTCACTTGCTAAAACTGCCTCAAAGAAACTTCGATTATTGTACAGAGTCCGTAACTTCTTCACTGACGAGCAGTTAGCTATAATTTATGAGTCATGTGCGCCCTCAGCTTAAATACTGTTCACCCTTGCGGAATGGATGTGGAGAGGTTGCATTAAAACAACTAGATAAAGTTCAGAACAAAGCTGTTGGAATTATTAATAAAACTACTATTATACATAAACTACTTCCCCTACAAGTAAGAAGGAATGTTGCCTCCCTTGAATTATTTTACAGATATTTTTTATAGCAAATGCTCAGACGAAATTGTGCCCATTGTGCCACCTCTCCATGCCTTCCCTCGTGCTAGACGGGTA
Source organism: Coenobita brevimanus (assembly GCF_032717465.1). NCBI lineage: Eukaryota > Metazoa > Arthropoda > Malacostraca > Decapoda > Coenobitidae > Coenobita > Coenobita brevimanus. Next base: position 32,909,244 of record NC_137069.1, read on the forward strand.
CCTGGCAGTGCTCATGACTGGGCTGTCACACTACCATATTGCAGAACTTCTGCCTATCAGAATTCGTTCATTCCCCAAACTGCATCTCTCCGGAACTCGCTTCCCCAAAGTTGTTTCCCTCAAAACTTCAACCTTCAGCTGTTCAGGTCTAACTGTTACAGATATTTTATGAAAAGAGGACACCTATAATCTGGTGTGTGGATTAGTTTTTTTTTATTTTTTTATTATTATTCATTTGTTTTTCCTTCCTCTATTCCCATTAAAAAAAAAAAATATTTTGACAGCTTAAATCAGCCAAACGGTGAGAGACAGACACATGGTTACCATTATTCACTGATAGGAAGTCATATATGGAGATTCTGCTGCCACCATAACATGTGACCTTGAATGACCTTGGATGGACAGACTCAAGCTCTATGAAATTTTAAAATTATCAATGTTATTCTTCTTCTTCTTCTTCTTCTTCTTATTATTATTATTATTATTATTATTACTACTACTGCTACTAGTATCATCATCATCATCATCTTCATTATCATCATCATCATCATTATTATCATCATCATCATTATTATTATCATCATCATCATTATTATCAGCATCATCATTATTATTATCATCATCATCATTATTATCATTATTATTATTATTATTATTATTATTATCATTATTATTATTATTACTACTACTACTACTACTACTATTGTTATCATTTTTATTATTTACATTTACCACTACCACATTTTTATTCGTCTCAGTTGAATCGCCTTGTTGTGGAGTGACTACGGGCAACATTCTGGAAAGGCAGCTTAGAGGGGAAGGATGGTGTGGTGGTGATAATGATGAAGAGATTTTGAGGGACTGGTAAGAAATGAAGGAAGGAAAGACTGAGATGGAATGACAGACTGGAGAAGTACATGAGGAGGTCAGATAAAAGTGACAGGAAGGAGTGGCGATAAAATAGAGGTTTGGAGAGACAGAGCAAGGAATAAAAGATGGAAGGAGAGACAGAGCAAGGAAAAGAGGGTGGAAGGAGAGATAGAGCAAGGAATAAAAGGTGGAAGGAGAGATAGAGCAAGGAATAGAGGGAGGGATGAGAGATAAAGCAAGGAATAGGAGATAGAAAGACAGACAGAGCGAGGAATAGACGGTGGAAGGAGAAATAGAACAAGGCGAAAAGGTGAAAGGAGAGATAGAGCAAGGAATAGACGGTGGAAGGAGAGACAGAGCAAGGAATAGGCGATGGAAAGAGAAATAGAGCAAAGAATAGACTGCGGAAGAAGAGACAGAGCAAGGAATAGACGGTGGAAGGATAGAATGAAGCACAGTCGGCCTCAAAAGTTCTGTTGCCTTTCCTGCTTCTCTCTTCATGGACTTCGAAAATCAATATAGCCAATCCGTAGCAACCGACAATGGTGAATTTACCTGACCACGGATCAGCGTCATCAGTGTCGTTTGCTGAAAAATCACTACACTGGTACTCAAAATTTCTGGAGAGAGAGAGAGAGAGAGAGAGAGAGAGAAGAAAGAAGTATCAGACATGCCTGGAAGAACGAGGGACAGAAATGAAAGGTGGAAGATAAAAGTAAAGCAGGAAATGAAAGGCGACGGCAAAGAGAGAGACTAGGGCGTTCTCTCTCTCTCTCTCTCTCTCTCTCTCTCTCTCTCTCTCACGCACACACACACACACACACACACACACACACACACACACAGTTAACATGCCTGTGAGTTGGACTAATGACTTTTAAACAGTGATATTTTTCGAGTAAACAAAGGATCTAGTGCATATTCGCGTTACTTGACGCCTGTCTATATGTCCATCACAACTACTTAATAGTCACCCACCTGTCTATGTATTTTGCTTTTTTGATATTTTGACATAGTTCACTCGCGAATTCCATGCATATATTTTGCTTTGTAGCCTATTATAGTGCAGTTATATATATATATATATATATATATATATATATATATATATATATATATATATATATATATAAAAAACCCTATCATTTTCTGGAAAACTTTATTATTCCTTTTCCAGTAAGCGCCACATAGTTTTATTCAGGTAAGAGCGAGTTGCTATAAGCCTGTGAGTGTCAGTGCGGTTACGAATCAATCTCTCATTTTCGGATCAACCCTAGCTTTCTATTCCAGCTGACGCCAGGCGGGTTTATTTAGCTTCGATGTATACCCAGCGCCATGGAACTTGCCATTAACCCGTCACGTCCCGAGGTTTTCCGCACCTCCGACATCCCCCAGTCCCAAGGTATTTTCGATTTTTTTTTTTTTTGGCTAAAACCTTCGCTTCTGGTGAGAAACATCGAAAATTCATAGAGAAATCGCTCACCTGAGGTTTAAAATACCCAATCCAGGTAGGAGTTCCTCCTTACCTGACTGGGTTTTCTAACATGCTGGCACTAAAGAAAACGAGTTTTATGGGAGGGTAACTATTTTATCCACTCATAAACGGTATTTATTTATTTACTTGGTACGAATGTATATGTAGTATGAGAGTATATTGGTTTTCAAGCAGTAATAAAGGCATTATAAGCATTGTTTCACTCACTAACTAATCACCATACCTGACCTTTTTTTGCCACATTACCTGATCATTATTTCTGGCTGTTTCTTCTTCTAATGCTATGTAAACATTGTCCTCCACATTGTCATCGATTGGGGAATCATTCTGGCTCTGAATATCTTTACTAGCCAGGTCACTGGTAACAGGTCCTTTGCCAAGACAATGGCGTGAGGGGGGGGACGGGGGAGGTTATGCGGTGCAAGGCATTGTCCCTGCTTGGCATCTTGTAGAGGAATAGAGGAAGGTGTCCCGTGTACACATACGAAAAATCACGCGCGAAAATTGAAAATTGTGCAATTTAGGGACCTTGCAATTGCACGACGTACTGGTACATCGCCGGGACTGGCAAATGCAAATCGTTGCAACATACCCATACGTCGACGGGACGGGACGGGTTAAAGCCCCGCCCCTTTCCACCCACCGCCTGTAGAGGTTTTTTCCAATAACAAGTTCGTGTTGCTCTTATTTATATTTTGCGGCGCAGGATAATAGTCACCACCGCACTGGAAGAGTTAATTATTCTAATCCAAATACTGTCTTCTCTAATATATTTTCGCTTACTTTTGCCTACGTTACTTGCACCAATGACCTCTGTTGTTACTCTGCCATGATCTTTTTACTGTCATCAACTGCTTACGTAATTCTAAACCTACATTTTTTTTTTTTTTTTAATAAGTGCTCCATTTATCTTGTAACCTCATTTCACACTAATTCATTTTACATCACCTCATCTCATCTCATCTGACCCTATCAACATCACATCACATAACATCATTCTATTTACCCTTGCATTCTTCTACTTCCATACATCACCATTTCTCCACTTCTTCCTTCACTCGTACCACTTTTCCTCCACCTCTCCCCCTCACACCACCTCTCCACCTTTCCTCACATCACCTCCTACCCCAGTCCACCCTTACTTCACAACACCATAACACTATAACACCAGGTGGCTAAGATGGTACTTCAAAGTCTAGTTCAGTACAAATAGTGCATCCGTGGTTAGGGCTTTTACGGGTGTTATTCTTGACATCTTTTACCTGCTTTCTGTTTTAACTACCTACACCTGCCAACACGTCCACACACCTGCCCACACATGTACACACACCTGTCAACACCTGTCCCCACACGTACCCACACTTGAAGACACCCATCCACACCTACTCATACATCTACCTACACCTGCCCATACTTACCCACACATTCATACACACATATCCACACACTTTATTACACCTACCCACAAACCTGTCCACACCTACCACACGCCTGTCAACACATACTCACACATACCAAAACCTATCCACACACCTGCTCATACCTGCCCACACACCTATTCACACACCCACACATTTACATACACACACACCTTCCAACACCTACCCAAACACGTGCATTGTATATAGGATAGACTTTTCAGACAGAAGGGGTCAACAGCCTTTATTTACCCCATAATTTCTCGAGAGATGTCCTAACTTTAATAAAATCGTCTGGTAACAATAAAATATGGAATAAAAATGGCGTACTCGGCCTGAAGGGACTTGGAAAAAATTGTCATCGTTTAGGAAGGTTTAACTCCTTCCCTTACTATGGCATTTTCTAATTTATTCCTATTTTCAGGCGATTTTTTACAGCTTAAGGGAGACTTTTTGCAATTTAGTATATTGAACACTGCATCTGTCACCTCTAGAATTTTCACAGGCAGAACAAAATCGTTTGGTGGTAGCAAGAGCAATATAAATAAAGGCCTCGTACTGAAGGGGTAAAAAGACATTATCCTGTTAAAAGAGCTACTCAGTACAGACCCATACCTATATGTCTATCTATCTTTCTGTGTCTGTCTGGCTGCCTGGCTGTCTGTGTCTGTCTGTGTCTCTCTACTATGTCTCTGTCCTACCCACCTGACATTGATCCCCCCCCACTTTCCGCTAACTAGGTGTGCCCCCTGATGTAATGAGGAATGTTATGGGATGCAGAATTGAAAGATGCACCTTTAGGTTTTGACTTCATGTCGATATGACGAATTTGAAAGGAGTTATGGCGGGGGAAAAAACATAAACGATTTTTTTTTTAAACATTGTTTTAGGCCTACAGCCTTGACCTTGGACCAGTTTGGCCTAAAATTTAATCAGATTATCAGAAGGTTATGCCTCATCATCCCTGTAATTTTAGTCAAAATCGCACTAGCAGTTTTCGCGTGAAGTTGTTAACAGACAGACAGACAGACAGACAAAAAAAGAAAGAGACAAACTGAGTGAAAACAATACTCGTTCCCGAACACCTCCAGGGCTGGGACGGGTAAAATTAAACATACTGCATGTTCTGAATTCTGATAAGATTCCAATGTTTAAATATTTACAAACACAAAGCACTGACTGGCTCGGAACGGCTTCAGGCAACTTCATTACCTGCTAATCACTTGTTCTGCTGAAATTATTTTGTTAATGACGCCTGAAAGGAACTCGTTATTAGTCCAGCAAACACAATTAGACCTTAGTTATTAGGGTCTATTGATGTTGTTGGTTTGTCATATGGTTTTGAGGTGGATGTGCTGATAGATAGATTGATGAGTAGACAGATAGATAGATAGACGGATAAATAGATAGATAGGTTGATAGACAGATAGACAGAGAGACTGACAGATAAAGAGATAGACAGATGGATACTGATAGACAGGTAGAGACATACTGGACAGATACTGCCAGACAGATACAGACAGACAGACAGATAGACACTGTGAGATAAATAGACTGATGGACAGATAAAGAAATAGACAGATGAATACTGGTAGACAGGCCTAAAATTTCAAGTGGGCATAAAATCGTCAATTTTCACACGATTTACTCCAAATTTCATATGTGACATCTTTGACTAGACATCCTGTTGTGTTTATACGTCAGCACTAAAATGACTGCCGGGGACTACTTTGCTGTGCCTTGGCACCGCTTCTTGTTTTTACTAGTATATACATACATACACATACATATACATATCATCATCATCATCATCATCATCACCAAGTTTGTGTTGTGTGTTTGTAAATATTTAAACACTGGTGTCCTATCAGAAGTCAGGGCACGTTAGGTAGATTTAGCTTTGTGCCAGAAAATTCGCATATAGTCATTCACACACACATACACACACACACACACACACACACACACACACACACACACACACACACACACACACACACACACACACACACACACACACACACACACATTTCATCATCACCATTTAACCTGATCCTCTTTCCAGTCAAAAAATGAAGTCAGGTAGGTTCCGGAAACAAAGGATGGTTCAAAGTGGAGGAACTGTGAGTGTGTGTGTGTGTGTGTGTGTGTGTGTGTGTGTGTGTGTGTGTGTGTGTGTGTGTGTGTTGGGGTATTTTTGCAATATTATGTTTGTTTTGGTTGCTTTGCTTAAGTGCTGTTTTCACCCCATGTGTTCATTGATGTCTATGTACGTATGTGTATGTGTGTGCTCATTTCATTACCTCCAATTTGTGTGAAACCCCATCCAGGTGCTGGAGGTGCTAATCAACAGATGATGACAACAGGTGTGCTTGTATGTGCTCTGTTTTTTACCAGGTAAATTTTGAGACACGAGTGGTTGTTCCTTCTTGGTCCATGGACTTTATGCAGGGGGAGAGAGAGAGAGAGAGAGAGAGAGAGAGAGAGAGAGAATGCCTAATCAAGATAAAAAAAAAAAACAGGATTCTCTTTATACATCACGTTCGTTGGGATCCCTCTCTCCCCAGTGTATTAGCGAGAGATATAGAATAATGGAACTGAATTATTAATCAGATATAAAGAGAGCTTCATGTGATAAGGGAACAGATGAAAGCAAGGGATATAAATGGATGTGGGCAGGTCACGTCCTTCGTAGAACAGATAACAGAATGACAACCAGGGTAACTGAGTGGCAGCCCAGAGATGGAGTGAGAGGAAGAGATAGAGAAAAGGGAGGAAAGAGAGTGAGAGGAAGAGACAGAGAACAAGATGGAGACACAGTGAGAAGAAAAAACAGAGAACAAGATGGAGAGAGAGTGAGAGGAAGAGACTGGGAACAAGATGGAGAGACAGTGAGAGGAAGAGACAAAACAAGATGGAAAGAGAGTGAGAGGAAGAGACTGGGAACAAGATGGAGAGACAAAGTTCGGAGATTTACTGGGACTGGATGGAACAGGTTAAGGGTTAATAAACCTAAATGGACAAAGAGGGGAGGAACCTTCATCTTGTAGTGAACTGTCTCAAATTAATGATGGTGATGATGATGGTTTGAGTGGCAATGATGACGACGACGACGACGACGATGTCGACGATGATGTTGATGATGATGATGATGATGATGATCTGACTAAGAAAGATGATGACAATGATGATGATGACGACTGTTTGAATGATGATGGTGATGATGATAAGAACGATGATGACAATGATGTTGATGATAAGAACGATGATGACAATGATGTTGATGATGACGACTGTTTGAATGATGATGATGATGATGATGATGATGATGATGATGACTGCCTAATGATGATAATGACGATTGTCTGAATGATGATAATGATGATGTTCTAGCTGATATCGATGATTGTAATGATGATAATTCCTTTACATCCGAGGCAACCTATTACCTAAAACTTTCATCCCGTGTCAAAACTGGCTGCCTACTTTTCTACACCCTTGTCCCGCTGTACCCAATTGTGTGGCTTTGTTCCTGTCGACCCCCTGCAGGTGTTGGCCCATTAGTCCTCCTCTACACCTCGACTATTTTGTCTCTCCTCCCCTCGTGATGGAGAAAGTTCAGAAAGGTTTAAAAAATGTAAGCATACTCAGAAAAATTCAAAGAGGTTCTTAAATGTTCAAGGAGGTTGGAAATGGTATACATGAATAAAAAAAAGAAATAAGTAAATCAGTAAAAATCTCGCAAGGTTCGAAGAGGCTAAAAATAATTGACAAAGCAGTCAGAGAGGTTAGAAAAGATCCAGGGAGGGGAAAAAAGCTGAAAACTGAGCTTAACAAAGGATTCAACAAAATCTTTAAAATGTTCAAGGGGGGGGAGGCACAAGGATTAAAAAAAAAAAAAAGTATTCCAGTTGGTTATGTGTCGCTCACTATGATAACATCGTCAACTTTTCAGCGGAATGTGTGTGCAGTACATGAAAGAGGGTTGAAGGCAGGTTTGATGCTGGGGACACCACAAAATGCATTTTCCCCTTGCCTCATGGTATCATCAGGTAGGTTCCTGGTAGACACCCACACAAAATAAAGAGGGGGGGGGGGAGTTATGCGTGGAAGAAGAAGCATTTCCAAACAATTAGGTCGAAGAAACATTAAACACCAAATTATAATAATTGATAGTTTTATGCGTACTATATAATCGTGATAGATAGCTACCATTGACTTAGGAAATTCTATCATGGGAGTGAAATGTGGCCACAAGCTTGATATACAGACACATCACACCACTCTTATGCAGAAAGTCAGTCCCAGGTAACTATAATCAAAATCGAAGCTGAAACTCTCACATCATCATCATCATCATCTAATCCTGTGTTGCCCAATGAGGAGTGTAGGAGCCCTGGGCTAGGCAAGTTGGTCCTGACATTTAAGATGAGAGTGAACAGCCTCGCTCATCCCTGAGTGGCATTACGAAAGTAATAAATCCCAACCACCCCTTGGATGTAAACCTATACAGGCTCAATCTGGTTGGAGCGCCTTAATTACCCACTAAACCACCAGGTCCCTTAATTTGGTTATATGGTTACCGCCCAGCGTTGTAAATGGTTTGACTGGTGTACAGAAAACCATTTGGCTCGTCACTCAGTGTAGAGTCACCCGTAGACAGAAGGAAAAGAAAAGAATGAAGGAAATAAAGACAGTAGAGGAAAGATATCATATTATAGTTCTGACGCTTTTTCTCAGCAGTTAGTGGAAAATACTAATCAGGTTTTGGCTGTTTGGTCGGCTTCGATCTCATATAAACTATCTTACCGTGGCCAATTCACATCTTTTCCATCTCTCTCTCTCTGCACAGATAAACGTACAACATTCATAAAATTTAGTCCGTTGTACAGCCTTTACTAAAAAATGTACTAGTCTTAATATGGCGCATTTATCTTTATCTTATTAAAAAAGGGACCCCATTTCACCTTTGTAGACGGCCAGGTGTAGTCAGACTGAAAGGTAAATTTGGCTAGTAACCAAGAAGACTCATTCCTACCCTATACCTAAGGCTCACTGAATCTCACACAACCACTATTTAGTGTTTGGGTTGTGGAAGCAGCCTTGTTTCGTAAAAATGAAAACAATCTGACTACATCGTTAAAAGAATAAAGATCCTCCTTCACTGAAGACAGACCAAACTTTCATACAATGGTATACTCTTAAACATAATCTCTTTAGAGCGAGGACATTATTTTATACTCATATATTTACTTATCTGTTTGTTTATTTCTATAATTATTTCATGTTTTACTATTACAAGTCAGTTTTATTCAGCTCAAAGTTACTATTCTGAGATATAGCCTAAATTAACCCCTTCATTGCCAGATGTTCTCTGAGATGAATTAAATCTGTTTGTGTGCTTGTCTGTTTGTCTGTCTGTCTGTTTTCTGTCTGTCTGTCTGTCTGTCTGTCTGTCTCTGTCTGTCTGTCTGTCTCTCTGTCTGTCTCTCTGTCTGTCTCTCTAACCATCTATCTATTTTCTTCTTCCTCTGGAGGTAGCATTATCTACAGTATTATCCAGAACTTCTTTGGCCCACTCTCTCTCTCTCTCTCTCTCTCTGAAGGTAGCAAACATCACATCATCTGTTATTCTGTGCTTCTTTCTCCCATCAGTAGCGTCGGAGTTGGGTGCTAAATACTCACACCCGACATTTAAGGGTGACCAGCCTCGCAAACCCCTGAGTAGCATTATATGAGCAATAAACTCCAACCACTCTTCAGATATACACCCTTCTTGGCTGAATCCAGTTGGAGCACCTTAACCCACTCATCCACAGGCGTCATCAGGTAGCAAGAATATACCAAAACTATGTATTGTTTAGGTGAGGACGCTAATAAAGAGAGAGAGAGAGAGAGAGAGAGAGAGAGAGAGAGAGAGAGAGAGAGAGAGAGAGAGAGAGAGAGAGAGAGAGAGAGAGAGACTACCTTATGAGTCTAAGGTCGTGCAAACTGGGTCATTCTGAGATTCATTTTAGATATACAAACTCCTAGAGGCTGGCGAGGAGTCTTGGCAAACTTTTCTCTCTATATTTTAGGTTTATTAGACATTCTTGCATTTGTAAAGAAAGAAAAGAGAAGGAAAGAATGAGAAAAGAAAGAAAAAAGAAAAACAATGTTTCACGTAATGCTTTTGTACGTTTTGTGAGTACAGTACATTCTCCCTCTCTTTCTGTGTGTGTGTGTGTGTGTGTGTGTGTGTGTGTGTGTGTGTAAAGCTTGCTGCCGTTTCTAAAGTCATTAAACCCACGAACGAAGAGGAAGAAGTAGTGATGAAGAAGAGAAGCAATAAACCGTCTCACCGAAGACCCGACAACACAAAGCTGTACACCTTTTGATCCTGTGTCCCCGTAGGTAAGGCCAAGCACTATAAAAGGGACATAAGAAAGGTGAGAGGAATAACACGCGCGCACACACACACACACACACACACACACACACACACACTCTCTCTCTCTCTCTCTCTCTCTCTCACACACACACACACACGCACTCTCTCTCTCTCTCTCTCTCTCTCTCTCTCACACACACACACACACACACACACACTCTCTCTCTCTCTCTCTCTCTCTCTCTCTCACACACACACACACACACACACACACACTCTCTCTCTCTCTCTCTCTCTCTCTCTCTCTCTCACACACACACACACACACACACACACACACACACACACACACACACACACACACACTCTCATACTGAGCTTGGCAGCTTCCTAGGGCCACGAGAATAAGGTCCACAAAGGCAGCTTGACTCTGAAGTAAATGAATCGGTGTTGGGAGGAGGCCAGAGTCGGTGAAAAGAAAGGGGAGGGAGGGAATGAAGGCGTGAGGGAGGAGAGGGAGGGGGTGAGGGAGGTGAGGGAGGGGATGAGGGAGGTGAGGGAAGGATGAAGGGGTGAGGGAGAGGAGGGGGGGTGAGAAGGTGAGGGAGGGGAGGGGGAAAGGTGAGGGGGGAAGGGAGGAGGGGGAGTGAGAGGGTGATGGAGAGGAGGAGAGAGGGAAGGAGTTGTTCAGAGGAGGGGGTTGTCATGGAGGGGGAGGAGGAACGAATGAAGGGATGAGGAAGAGGGGAAAGAGTAATAGGTGTAAGGGGGGAGGGAGAGGAGGGGGAGGGATGAAGGGGATGAGGGGGTGAGGGAGAGAAGGTAATGTTAGAAAGAAAGGGGTTATGATGGTGGAGGAAGGGTTGGAGAATGAAGGGGTTGTGAGTGAGGGGAAGAAGTGTGGTAGAGGAGGAGGGGAATGAAAAGGTAGGGGGAAGAGGAGAGGGGGAGAGGGGTGTGAGGAGGTTGAGGGTGGGGGAAAGAATGATGGGGGTAGGAGGGGCGGATGAAGGCGGGGAGTTGGGGAAGGGGGAGAGGGTTGGAGAATGAGGGGGTTGTAGAAAATGGGAAGAATGATTAAGGGGGAGGAGGAGGAGGGAAGAAGGATGCAGCAGGAGGGAAGAAGGATGGGGCAGGAGGGAAGAAGGATGCAGCAGGAGGGAAGAAGGATGCAGCAGGAGGGAAGAAGGATGCAGCAGGAGGGAAGAAGGATGCAGCAGGAGGGAAGAAGGATGAAGGAGGGGAAAGTGTAGGTAGAAAGAGAGGGTTGTCATGGAAGGGAAGGGGGGGGAGATGGAGACTGAGGGTGTGGTGGGTGAGAGAAAGAAGGATGGAGGAGGAAGCGTAGGTTGCTGGGAGTCAGGGAGGGAAGAGTGTTGGGGAATGAGGCAAGGAGAGAAGATTGTTGGGAGGGAGGAGAGAGAAGATTGTTGGGAGGGAGGAGAGAGAAGATTGTTGGGAGGGAGGAGAGAGAAGATTGTTGGGAGGGAGGAGAGAGAAGATTGTTGGGAGGGAGGAGAGAGAAGATTGTTGAGAGGGAGGAGAGAGAAGATTGTTGGGAGGGAGGAGAGAGAAGATTGTTGAGAGGGAGGAGAGAGAAGATTGTTGGGAGGGAGGAGAGAGAAGATTGTTGAGAGGGAGGAGAGAGAAGATTGTTGGGAGGGAGGAGAGAGAAGATTGTTGGGAGGGAGGGGAGAAAACTGCTGGGAGGGAAGAAAGGAGAGAAGACCTTTGGGAGGGAGGGAGGGATGGAGAGAGAAAAGATTGTGGGAGGGAGGGAGGGAGGAAGAGAAGACTGTAGGGAGGAAGGGAGAGAAGATTGTTGGAAGGGAGAGAGAGAAGATTGTGGGAGGGAGGGAGGGAGAGAAATTGTTGGGAGGGGGAAGGGAGAAGGAGTTGTAGTAGATAATGAGAGGGAAGGGAAGTGGTGGGTGAGGGAGGGGGGTTGCAGTGAGGTGGAGAGGGAGGGAAGGAAGGGAAGGAGTTTTGGGGGAGGTAGAAGGGGGTTGAAGGGGAAGGGGTGAGGGGGTGAGAAGGGGAGGGGAGCTATGAGGAGGGGGTGGGGGATCGCAGGAGCTCGCCTCATCAATATCGCAACTAATGGCGTGTGAGGTGTAGGAGGCTCCTTGACACATTTTCCTTGCCAAGTACTTTATGGGATATGGGATTTAGGAGGCTCCCTGATACCTCGACCAATGTACTTCTACGTAACGTCAATTTTAGGCTACAATTAAAGGTCTGTGGTGTTAGGTGGCTCCCTGGCACCTTTACCAGTCTACTTCTGTTTGACAAAAGTATTACAAAAACTCAGGGCCTGCAGTGCTAGGAGACTCACTATACTCCTGCCACCTAAAATTGGCCCAGAATTTCGTCCCTTTGAAGCTTTTTTTATGGAACTCAATTGCAGAAAGAGACAATATTACGGTTTTACATCTTTTCCATAGCACTTCTTCCTGACTAGCATAATATTCTAGTGTTAATTTATGGCTACAACTCAACATTCAAGATGGAGAGATGGCAATTTTAGGGGAAGTTAGAGGGATGGGAGTATAATATCTTTTCTTAAGCAATTTATTTCCCTTTTTACACCCACCTGTCCTTTTCTGTGTTATATATAAATCCTCCTATATCGCCATACTCTGCGTGATTAACGTACATAAGCATATTAACCAACCAAATCCAATAATAAATCGCTAAGGATGAAGTGCTAGGGAGACTCCTTACCTGTCGAGAAAATGGGTCCTTGAATCCGAAGATGTATTTTATCTTGTATATCTTTTCTTCTGGTGCTTTTATTTAACTTAAGAAGGATCTGTAGTATTAAAGGAGCTTATTAAGACTATACACTTTTTCACCTCCAGGTATAAATATTTCTGAAGACCTAAATGGCACTTTCTGTAGAAAGAAACCACTACTATCACTACTACTACAATTACTACTACTACTACTACTAAAACACTACTACTACTACTACTACAACTACTACTGCTACCACTACTACTACTACCACTACTACTAATAATAATAATCTATCTATCTATATACCTAGGCTATTTCCCCCAAGGAAAGGGAGGTAATAATGATAATGATAATTAATAATAATAAAAATTATAATAATAATAATGATAATAATAATAATAATAATAATAATAATAATAATAATAATAATAATAATAATACCAATAATACTACAAGTATTAACAACAACAACAATAAATAATAATAATAATAATAATAATACCAATAATACTACAAGTATTAACAACAACAACAATCTTCATCATCATCATCATCATCATAATGATAAAAATAATAATAATAATAATAATAATAATAATAATAATAATAATAATAATAATAATGAGGATAGCAATAATGATACTGCTACTACTACTACTACTACTACTACTAATAATAATAATAATAATAATAATGATAAAAATAATAATAACAATAATAGTAATAATAATAATAACAATAATAATAATGATAATAATAATAATAATAATAATAATAATAATAATAATAAAAATAATAATAATAATAATAGTAATATAATAATAATAATAATAATAATAATAATAATAAAGTAATAATAATAATAGTAATAATAATAATAATAATAATAATAATAATAATAAAAATAATAATAATAATAATAATAATATAATAATAATAATAATAATAATAATAATAAAGTAATAATAATAATAGTAATAATAATAATAATAATAATAATAATAATAATAATAATAATAATCCATCCATCCATCATCCAATCCTATGTCGCCCCATGAGGAGCGTAGGAACCCGGGGCTAGGCAAGTTTGTCCTGACATTTAGGATGAGAGTGACCAGCCTCACTCATCCCTGAGTGACATTACGTGAGCAATAAACCTCAACCAACCCTTGGATATAAACCTACACTGGCTCAATCAGATTGGAGCATCTTAATTACCAACCAAACCACCAGGCTACACAATTTGCTTATATGGTTGCCACCCAGCGTAGTAAATGGAAACCATTTGACTTGTCACTCAGTGTAGAGGCACCCATTGGCAGAAGGAAGAGGAAAGAAAAACAGAAGAGGGAGTGTCAAGTCACCCGTAGGCAGAAGAAAGAGGCAAGATTGAAGGAAAGGAAGACAAAAGAGGAAGGAAAGAAGAGGAAAGGTCAGACACCCAAAGCTGCACTACATCGAGTGAGTGGATGGTGAGCGCCCCCACCTACCTCTAGCGCCCCCACCTACCATAATAATAATAATAATAATAATAATAATAATAATAATAATAATATAAACAAAAAACAAAAACAATAGAAATCAATGTGTAGAATTTCACATCTACCCATAAATAAAAAAAAAAAATGCACTACTCGTATATAAAAAGGAATAAAGATATAAAATCAATACCACACAGCTAGGTAAAGATATGTAAAGGGTATGTTAGGCAGCCTTCTAAGTCCACCGCGGGGTATATGGGCTAAAAACCTTGAGCTCCTGACACTGTGGTATATCGGAGCACCATAATATCCCTCAGCATACACCCTCCTCTCGTTATGTATCTATCGCATCCTGTCTAGTGTTAAGGAAGGCAATGAAACAGGTCAAAATTAATAATGCTTACCGTCAAACGAAATACTGTGACCACATATGTTATTTTGTTGTTATTTTTTCTGGGAGGGAACAATCTTGCGGATTTCTGACCTTTGGTTTTTCTTCATTAAAAAAAAAAAAAAAAATAGTGAGAGTATTTAGAGACAAGAGGGAAGATTCTTGCTGGTTTTCTGGCCTTTGGTTCTTTTTTCACTTACAAAAAAAATACTAGAGTTGGTGTTTAGAGAGAAGAGCGAAGCGCTCACTCGAATACTGACCTAGACTTGTGACCTTGACTTTTGAGTGATCTGTACCAAAATCAACTCACCTCTTCCCATCTCCACATGCAATATCTGTGCGGATTTTGATAGAAATCAGATAATACATTCATGACCCTAAGCCACACCCAAAACTCTGACCCTGACGTATGTCCTGTGACCTTTCATCAGCCTGCATATTTTTTTTTTTTTCCTCAAACTTACACACAGTAAATATGCTAGGTTTAATTCAGACGGTATAAGGGACTGAAGAAATATTTAACAAAGGAGCATACATACTTATAGAGATACATGCAAAGCAACCAAAAAATAAAAACAACTGAGGTATTTGTTCTCTATTATATACTCGCATACATAGTTACAGTGAGAAAGATTGACTTAGGCTGTATTTTGTATGACTAGATAGAATGGACGATTCTGAAGATTTTTAGCATTGCGGCCTCTTGTTTTGTACACATACACCCCCCATACGCACATACACCCCCCCACACACATACATCCCTCCACACACACAAACACCCCCACACAAACACAAACACCCACTACACACACAAACCCCCCCACACACAAACCCCCCCCACACACAAACACTCCCACACACACATATACACCCCCACCACACACACAAACACCCCCCCACACACAAACACTCCCCCACACATAAACAAACACCCCTCTACACACACACATACACACCCCCACCACTCACACAATCACCCCTAACAAACATCCCCCACACACACATACACCCCCGCTACACACACAACCGTAAATATAACTATCCTGTCAGAAAAGGGTGAATTCGGATCTCAGGCTTCCGACCGTCTCCGCACCGCATCTCACTGGAAGGACGGCCAATAGAGCTCTTTATCTTTCAACTCAGTGCCGTAAGTTGTCGATGGGCAGACGTGTGGGGGGAACACCGAGAGTCTATCCATGTTTATGATGTCGTAACTCGGCCCTGACCTGTGGTGTGCCCGGACTCTCGTAAATAAGGAGAGGACACATAGCCATCAGCCCTTCCTAACCACCAGCCCTTCCTAACCTGAGTTACAGCCTTTTCCCTTATGCCTTATCTGTGCTCCTTCACAACCAAGGGTCTTTCAAAGCCACTTTCACTCCTACACTCACATTACCTTAACTTGGCCCAGATTTTTATTCTTTTATATCTTATTCCACATAATCTTAGGTAGATAGAGATAATGCTATGCCTCTACATTCTTTCCTGAGTACTTCTGTGTTACTTGCATTGCGTGTTGGTATTAATCTGCTATTAACCCTTGGCACATAAAATGGAATGACGGAAATTTTTAGGCCAAGTAAGAGTAAAAGCAGTACAGGGGTCTCTTGTCAGTTAAATATAATCGTAATTGTAAGAGGAATGGAGAAGACTTAAGGGTTTGATGAAAACTGCTATAAACTTCTTACAAGATATTTCAAAGACGCATCGCCTTCCTACCCAGACCTATTGCTCCTTTCCCTTATGCCTTTTCTCCGCCGCTTCAGCACGAATCTTTCTTAAGTTTTTTTGTTTAAGAAAAATTAGGTTAAGAAAGATTAATGGTAGTAAAAAGATACTTGTTTGACGGTAGCCTGAATAAAAGTGCTTCGATCCACTTCCCAAGGAGGATATACAACAACCCACCCTTCCTAAATAGACTTACTGCTCCTTTCATTATGTCCTCCCTTCACTCCTTCACAACTACGGATGTTTCTAAAACCCTTCACTTTTCGGGGCCCTCTCAAGCTGGAGGAAATCGTCTGGCCATAGCAATAATATAGATGACTAAGGATTTAATAAAGATTGGTTAAAGCTACTTAAAAAGGGACACAAACTCCAGTCCCTTCCTAACCTGACTCACTCGCTCTTACCTTTGACTTATCTCTGCTCCTTGACAACTAAGGATATTTCTAAGCCACTTTCACTACAAGGCCTTTCTTGAGTTTTATCAAATAGTCTTACGGGGTGACACAAATGTACAGCCAGTACTACTCAAACTTACTGCCCCTTTCTTGTGCCCGCATCTCCACTCCACGACATGAAGTCCCTGAAAAAAAAAAAAAAAAAAAAAAAAACACTCAGACTGTAGCAAGATTTTAAAAGACGTTCCGGCATTTTAAGTGTTGATGATGATTCCATAGAGAGGCTTGACATCGAGCAGACAAAGAGGTCCTTTCTAACCTGACTTAATGTAACCTTTCCTTATGCCTTTTCTTCCTTGCTTTACAGTTACAGTTCTTTCTAAAACTCCCTTCACTACAAGGCCCTTTCTGAGCTTAGTAAAATGGTCTGATGGCACCATGAAATATATACAGAGTTATATAAAGTAAGCATCGACTTCAAGCAGGGGGCGATACATGTACACCATGCACACACACCAAACTCAAACAGGGGGCGACACAAATGCACCATCCACACACCAAATTCAAACATGGGGCCATACAAATGCACCATGCACACACCAAATTCAAACAGGGGGCAACATAAATGCACCATCCTCACACCATGCTCAAACAGGGGGTGACACAAATGTGCTATCAATTCTAACCAGATATATTCCTCTTTTTCTTTTTTTTAATTTCCACTTTTCCAATACTAAGGATTCTCAGGTTACATAAAATAAAAACGCTCTCGCTTGGCAGGAATAAAATCGTACGTGGATAACAAGAATAGAATTGATTAATGGGAACGGAAATATAAAAATCGTCCCTCTGCATTGTGGAGAAGGGATATACACTCATCAAACTTCCTAATTTACTACCCTTTTCTTATGTCTGATCTCTACTGCCACACTTCCAGGGGGGGTTCAAGCTGACCCAAGTCGTCTGGAAGTAGAGGAAAATGTAGAAACTATAAGGGGTTCATTTAGACTTACTGGGACCACTTAAAGAGGACACACATGCACATGTCTCTTGGTATTAGACTTACTATCCTTTTCTTACTGAATCTCTGCTGCTTCAGTAAGGGGGCTTAAAGATAGTGAAGAAATTGTTTGATGGTAAGTCTTAAAATCGTCTGGGAGGAGTGAGAATAAAATCGTCTGACAGAAGTATGAATTAACTGCTTAGATTCACTTCACAAGCAGGACACAAAGGCCCGTATTCTCATCGGTTAAGGAAGTTCCCTAACACCTCTCGCCAAGAGATTTATTTTGCTTATTTCACCGTACTGTCCTCTTTCCTGTTACATAAATCCTCCCATATCGCCGTACTTTGCATAAATAGCATACAAACGGATATTAACCAGACATACCCCAAAAATAAATCGTTAAGGAAGAGGTGTTGGGGAGCTTCCTTACCTGACGAGAATACGGATCAGAGACACCGGGCCTTCTTAACTATACTTATTGCCCCTTTCCATATCTAATTTCTTATCTCTAATCTCTGCTCCTTCACTGCTTTGAGGTCTTCCTTTACCTGTATAACCACGTCTTAGGGGATGTGGAAGAGACGCAGGTGTATTTATGGTAATTAATGTGAACTTCATACAATTACTACACAAGGAAACACAGGCCCTAACACTTTACCATAGCAATTTATTTTGGATATGACTGGTTATTATGATTTTGCACGATATACAGTATATGCAGAGTATTGTGGTATCAGAGTGATTTAAACGACACAGAAAGGATAGTAAGGAGTTCTAAGTAAAATAATTCACTTTGGAATTGGTGTTAGGGAGCCTCCCTAACCCATAAGAATATAAACCTAAGACATTCCATGTATAATCGTAAAAAGAAAAAAAAAGTTTGCCTGGATTTTTCCGATCTTTAATTTTAAGGATAGGACTTTAAGATTGGGTTTGTTTCACTCCTCTCTCCTTATCCCTCCTCATCGTCTTCCAAGGAGACACGGATGAGAACCAGACGGAAGGAAGTTTGGACTGTGCACCGTCCTTATGTCATTCAGGTTTGGATGTCATTTTACTTTATTCTCTCTATCGATTTTACTAAGTACAGATTTTTCGGACTGAAGTGGTTAGATATAGCCTACAATTATCCTTCTCTCTCTCTCTCTCTCTCTCTCTCTCTCTTTAATATTTAGGTTTAACAAACCTAAATAAAGTTGCCTGTAAGTGGGAAAAACAATATGAAAAACACCTGACTTTTAATTGTCTGTCTATTGGCAGACGCATTACTCCCATAAGAAGTGGCCACAAACAAAACACCTCCACGTTACCCTATCCTCTGTCACTTCGCTGCCCGCCCCCCAACTCACATCCCCCACTCCCACATATCTCTCCACTCCATCCGTACGTCTCATCATCGGTCTCCCCATCCACTCCAATATATCTCTCCACCCCAGCCTTTCAGCTCATCCTTTGTCCTTGGTCTCCCCCTCCACCTCACTCACATACACTCTTCTAGTCATTCTCTCATTCTCTCCTCTCCTCATGGCCAAACCATCTCA
Source organism: Coenobita brevimanus (assembly GCF_032717465.1). Classification (NCBI taxonomy): domain Eukaryota; kingdom Metazoa; phylum Arthropoda; class Malacostraca; order Decapoda; family Coenobitidae; genus Coenobita; species Coenobita brevimanus. The sequence continues at coordinate 32,928,678 of NC_137069.1, forward strand.
GAGTATTTTCTTATCTCGTTCAGTCACATCCACATCAACACCACAACACTCCTTCACGTCCTCATTTCTCTGTTTATCTCCCCATGTAACTCCATATGCTCCTCAAGTCACTCATTTCCACAGCCCTCTCACCCTTGACCTGTGTCCTTCCAACAGGGTCCAAGCTTCACTTCTATACGTTAGGAAAGGGATCACAATACTATCAGGGTGACTTTTTCACATCCATACTCACATCTCTATTCCTCCTCACGGCTTTCATTGAACCAGCAACCTTCCTTCCCTGCTGTACCCTTCCATGCACTTCATCCTCTAAACTTCCATCCGTACTCATCATACTAGGTAAATAATTCACTCACAATCTTTTTCCTGAAAACCCAGCCTCACCGTGGATTCTGTGACTATTTCTCTCAAAGGCCATGTTCAGATTGAAAATAAATGCCAATAATATTTTTACTCCTTACACCATAATATCCAATGTTTTTAAACATTTTCGTCATGACGTTATGTATGCTTTACATCTATTCAGTATTACCCGTCCCCGCCCAGGAGAGGCTCGGAGACGAGTATTTTTTTCACTCTGTTTGTTTGTTTGTTTTTGTCTGTTTGTCTGTCTGTCTGTTAACAACTTTACGCTAAAACTACTCGTCCGATTTTGACTAAAATTACAGGGATGATGGGCTAGGACCTTTTGATCATCTGATTAAATTTTGAGCCAAACTGGGCCAAGGCCCAAACTGTAAGCCCAAAAAATGTAAAAAAAAAAGGGGGGGGGGGAACGGGTAAAATTTGTTTGTTCGCCATGACTCCTTTCAAATTATTCATAACGACATGAAAACCTAAAGGTGCATCTTTCAAATCTGCATCCTATAACATACCTCTTTACATCAGGGGGTTCACCCCTCAGTTAGCGGTAGGGGGGGTCAATGTCAGGTGAGTCGGCCCCAAAATTTTAAAATGGATATAAAATCGTCAATTTTCACTCGATTTTCTCCAAATTTTATGTGACATTGTTGACTTGATATCCTGCTGTATAATAAGTTAGCACTAAAATTACTTCCGGGTACGGGTTTGCTGTGCCTTGGCATTTTTCTTGTTTATTTTTTTTTTTAAATTTAACGATGACACTTGAGACAAGTATAATACCAGTGAGTTCTATCGTAAGGGTCCCTAAAGGGAGACTGAGTTCTTACTGTTTCCGCTTTCTGTGACAACTTCGTGTTCTCCAGCCTGGAGCTTTTCCTTCTCGTAGCCTCATTAGGCGTTAGTACATCGACTTCTAATCCCTTAAAAGGTACTTTGACTGTACTGCATCTGTGTTAGTAATGTTTTGAAAGTGGTATCTGCCCTGAAAATTGTGAGATATGAGAAGTACAGAACCGCTGTGTGAGGAGGCCCAGAACAACTGCGTCAGCAGCTTGCTGCCCTGGAGTAAGACTGTGCAGTCGCGTACACCATTCTGATGCTAAAAACTGTTTTGTAGTTATAAGAGTGATATGTTCTTCTCTTATGCACTGTAATTCTAACAAATAAAGGTTAGGGTGGTCAAAGGGCGGCTGCATTATCTGCTTCCTTGAAATATTATGATTTTTTTTTTTTTCACATTCAAATATAATACTTTCATCTTATTAATTTGCTGGAAAATCTGAAAGTTCTGACACTTTCAGGGGTGCGAGTCTGGGTGTAAGTCTGGGAGTGGACTTCAACCAAGTTCTGGCGCAGTATTTTGCATCTGAGACTGGGACCTGTTTGGCCATTGTCTTGTTTTAGAGTATTTTTCAAGCTTTGCTTAGACCTGGAACAAGCCCCGTCTCCCTGGTGTCATCTAGCACGCATGGAGAGACAGCAAATCAATAAAAGACCACCACCTGCAGTAAAGTGTTTCGTCGACATCCCTCATGATCATACCCTTCTTTCTGGGCAACTTAAACTGAAAATCCTCAGCAGATTCAAGACTTTGGATGTCTAGTACGAACTGAAGAGTCCACGCTACCATGTCTATCTTGTGCCCTTCACCAAGTTATAGTATGAAAGCCTCTTAATATTAGGTCCATTTATTTTGTTTCGTACGATGTATTAACAAGTCCCAAGTGTCAAAATTTTCATATATTGATCAACTCTTAAATTTAAATGTACCGGTCAGTTATTACTGAAAGAGGTTGTTTCGGCCAGTACAGTCACAACTTTACCCTACTGGACGTGTACCCATTTGGCCCTAAAGAAGGCTTAAGTAGGGTCAAAACTGCTGTATTTTCACTGCTTGATTGACGGTTTGTGGATATTTTTTGACTTATCACGTCTCGTCCTAGCCACCTTTTTTTTGTTTACATAAACAAAGTTAACGATGAGTAAATACCGCATAGGGATGGCACAGATTTAACATGGTGTCCCTGCATAAGATATAGGGAAGGGAGAACAATGGCGATCGTGAAGTCCAGGTTTAAGCATACGAACTAAATGATCTTCGCTATTTAAGTACAAAGCTGCTCATAAAATCCCGCTAACCTTCGTATGAGTCGCGAAGTCGAGTCACAACGATATCGCTTTTGTTCTTCCTTCCTTTCTTTCTTCTTTCTTTCATTCTTTCTTCTTTCTTTCATTCTTTCTTCTTTTCTTTTCTTTTTTTTTTTCGTTCATTCTTTTTGTCTTACTCTAATCGTCATAACTCAAAGCCACAAGGCATACAGGAGCGTGCAACGTATCAAAACAGTTTCTAACAACCGGAGATGATTCTTTTCTAGCCAGAGCATGCGAGCTAGAAAAAAGTCTCTAACATTCAGACCGCTTCTCAGAATAGTTAAACAGACAGTTAGATTGACAGACAAATAGGAGTAAAAACACAGATGTGATTATATAGACAGACAGATAGACAGACATATAGGGAGACACACAGATAGACAAACAGATAGATAGAGTAGGTAAAAACACAGAGATGATATATAAATAATATGTATTAAATGGACTTTTAATTTGGATTTTTTATAAATTTATTCCTGGAATTAAAAGCTCTCAGGCTTCCAGCGTCTTGTTCTCTCTCCCTTGATTGAAAAAAAAAAAAAAAGATTAGACAGACTCCCATGGCCAGGAGCCACCTGAGTGTGCATTGCGCATTATGGAGGTTACTCTATCGGGCATGGAAGCTTACATTCTTTTCTCATATCCTTTGACAAATGCAACAAAGCCTTGGTTTAATCACGTTTGTTCTAATGCTGTCCGCAACAAGGAGACGGCCTATAAAAGGTAACGGAGCCAACTCATCCCTGAATCACATCTTTTTTATATTTCTGCCAGGAATCGTGCTAAGTCTGTTCTTCGCTCTGCTAAAAATAATTTCATCCGTAATAAGAAATTGTTTTGGAAGGAGGTAAAGAACGTAAGGCAGCGCGAAAAGTGAAATAGTAGGGGAGTGAAAGATAGGAATAATAGATTGTTGGTGGAGAAGAGAGAGAAATTGAGGAGATGGAAGGAGCACTTTGAGGATTTGTTGAATGTAGAGAGTGAGAGCAGTGCAAGTATAGGTGGTTGGGGAATGGCTGGGAGAAGAAGAGATGAGAGGAGGGAGGAAGAGATCAGTAGGACGGAAGTAGTGGAAGCAATGAAGAAGATTAAGTTGGGAAAGGCCCCAGGAATTGATGAAGTGTGTGGTGAAATGCTGAGGTATGGGGGTGAGATTGTTGTGGAGTGGATATGGAAGTTGTGTAGATTGGCTTGGGAAGAGGGAAGGGTTCCAGAGGACTGGAAATCAGGTATAATTGTTCCTTTATACAAAGGAAAAGGGGAGAGAGAAGTATGTGGTAACCATAGGGGTATTTGCCTTCTTAGTGTGACTGGTAAAATATATGGTAGAATACTCATTGATAGGGTTAGGCATATGTCAGAGGAGCTAGTTGGAGAAGAACAAGGGGGATTTAGGAAGGGAAAAGGATGTGTAGATCAGATATTTGTTCTAAGATGTTTAGTGGAGAAGTATCTAGAGAGGGGAAAGAAAGTGTATGCTGCCTTCATGGACTTGGAGAAAGCTTATGACAGAATAGATAGGCAAGATATGTGGAAGGTATTAAGAATATATGGAGTGGAGGGGAAATTGTTGAGTGCTGTGAAGAGTATGTACGAAGGAGCTAGGGCTACGGTGCGAGTGGATGGTGAGCTGAGTGAGTTCTTTGATCTCAATGTTTGACTGAAACAAGGTTGTGTGATGTCCCCATGGCTGTTTAATATATACATGGATGGGGTTGTAAACGAGGTGCAGGGTAGGGCAGTGGATGTGGGGGTGGCCCTAATGAATGAGGGTGAGATTTGGAAGATTCCGGTGTTGCTGTTTGCTGATGATACAGTATTGCTGAGTGAAGATAAATAGGAGTTGCAAGGTTTGGTGAATGAATCTGGGACTGTGTAGGAGGAGGAAGCTTAAAGTTAATGTAAACAAAAGTAAAGTTATGGTGTTTGAGAGGAATGAAGTCACAGAATGTACAGTGAGGTTGGATGGTGAGGATATGGAGAATATGGGTGCATTCAAGTACTTGGGTAGTGTGATGAGTAAGGATGGAACTCTGGGGGATGAAGTGCGTGAAAGGGTACAGCAGGGAATGAAGGTTGTTGGTTCACTGAAAGCAATGATGAGGAAGAGGGAGGTGAGTATGGAAGTTAAGAAGTCACTGCATGATAGTATTGTGATCCCTACCTTGACCTATGGAAGCGAGGCGTGGACCCTGCAAGAGGGGAACAAGTCAGGAGTGAGAGCAGTGGAAATGAGTTACCTGAGAGGAGCATGTGGAGTGACATGGAGGGACAGGTTGACGGATGAAGAAGTGAAGGAACGTTGTGGGGTGGATAAGGATGTGGTTGAGAAGATTAGGAGAAATACACTGAGGTGGTTCGGACATGTGGAGAGAATGGAGCATGAAAGACTGACTAAGAGGGTGTATGTAGGTGAGGTGGAGGGAGGGAGAGGGAGGGGTAGACCGAGGATGAGGAGGAGGGATGAAGTTGGGAGGTATATGAGGGAGAGGGGGGTGAGTTGGGGGGACGGTAGTCAAATGGTGGGTGACAGAGCGACTTGGAGGCGTTTTGTCTTCGGCCACCCTTTGCGGGATAAGGGCGTCGGGCTATAGATAGATAGATAGATAGACTAAATGCTCTCAACTCTCCAACTCAAATTCTTCCCGCCCCTTCTGGCACCTTGCCAAAAACCTTTCCAACAACTTTACCTCATCATCCTTCCCTCCTCTTTTCTACTCTGATGCCTCTGTAGCTATTTCCTCGACTGATAAAGCAGATCTCTTCGCTCAGCCTTTCTCCTCCAATTCCACCTTAGACGATTCCGGTGCTGTTCCTCCATCACTTCCCCCCTAAGACTTTCTCATAGACAACATTAAAATTTCTTCAGCTGATGTATTTTCTGCCATCACAGGCCTCAGTACTAACGAAACATATGGGCCTGATGGAGTCCCTCCTGTTGTCCTCAAGAACTGTGCTTCTGTGCTTACACCCTGCCTAGGCAAACTATTATGTCTTTGTCTTTCAACTTGTACCTTCCCTTCTTGCTGGAAGTTTGCACTCATTCATCCCATCCCAAAGAAGGGTGACCATTCCCAGCCCTTTAACTATCGTCCAATTGCTTTAACATCCTGTGTCTCAAAAGTTTTGGAATCTATTCTTAACAGAAAAATTTTAAAGCATCTTTCCTATCACAGCCTTCTTTCTGATCGTCTGTATGGGTTCCGTCAGGGACGCTCCACTGGCGATCTTCTCACCTACCTTTCAGACTCCTGGTCATCCTCCTTTCGGGACTTTGGCGAAAGCTTTGCCATTGCACTTGACATCTCAAAGGCTTTCGATCGAGTCTGGCATAAATCTTTAATTTCCAAACTGCCCTCTTACGGTTTCTATCCTTCTACCCGTGCCTTCATCTCTAGCTTCCTTTCTGGTCGTTCTATAACTGCTGTTGTAGACGGCCATCGTTCTTCTCCTAGATCTATTAACAGTGGTGTTCCTTAGGGCTCAGTCCTATCACCAACTTTCTTCCTTTTATTCATTAATGATCTTCTTAGCTGTACATCTAATCCTATCCACTCGTATGCTGATGATTCCACCCTTCACCTTTGTATTCGGTTTCCGCAACGTCCATCTCAGCAGTTACTTCAGCAAACTAGGGATGAGGCTATGGCACACCTAATGTCTGACTTGGCTCGTATCTCTGACTGGGGTAAAAATAATCTTGTTTTTTTATGCATTAAAGACTCAGGTTTTACACCTATCAACACGTCAAACATAGAGAATGGAAGTAATTTGAATATAAGTGGCTGAGGAATGGCTGGGAGAAGGAGGGAGGTGAGAAGACAGGAAGAAATCAGTAGGATAGAAGTTGTGGAAGCAATGAAGAAAGTCAAATTGGGGAAAGCCCCAGGAATTGATGAAGTGCGTGGTGAAATGCTGAAGCATGGGGGAGAGATAGTACTAGAATGGATGTGGAAAATGTGCAGATCGGCCTGAGAGGAAGGGAGGGTCCCGGAGGATTGGGAGTCAGGTATCATTATTCCCTTGTACAAGGAAAGGGGGAAAAAGAAGTGTGTGGTAATCATAGGGGCATTTGTCTTCTTAGTGTAATAGGAAATTTGTATGGTAAGATAGTTACTGACAGAGTTTGGGAAATAACAGAGGAATTAATTGGAGAAGAACAGGGAGGCTTTAGGAAGGGAAGAGGTTGTGTAGATCAGATATTCATTCTTAGATCTTTAGTGGAAAAGTTTCTAGAGATGGGAACGAAGTTTTATGCGGTCTTCATGGATTTGGGGAAAGTATATGACAGGGTGGATAGACAAGGATTGTGGGAAGTATTAAGAATATATGTAGATGGGAAGTTGCTGAATGCTGTGAAGAGTATGTATGATGGTGCGAAGGCTGCAGTGCAGTGGATGGTGAACTGAGTGAATTTTTCTTTTTGAAGGTTGGGTTGAAACAGGGATGTGTCATGTCTCCATGGTTGTTCAATCTGTATATGGATGGGGTAATAAAAGAGATACAAGGTAGGGCAGTGGATGTTGGAGTGGCCCTAGTGAGAGAGGGTAGTGTTTGGAAACTCCCTGTACTGTTGTTTGCAGATGATACTGTGTTGTTAAGTGAAGACGAAGGGGAGTTGCAAGGCTTGGTGGATGACTTTGGGAGAGTGTGTAAGAAACAGAATCTAAAGGTGAATGTAGGGAAGAGTAAAGTGATAGTCTTTGAGAGAGGTAAAGTCAGTGACTGTACTGTGAGGTTGGACGGTGAGGAAATGGAAAATGTGAGTACGTTTAAGTACTTGGGGAGTGTGATGAATTAGGATGGAAGTTTGGAGGGTGAAGTGCTTGAAAGGGTACAACAAGGAAGAAAGGTTGCTGGTTCCTTGAAAGCAATTATAAGAAACAGGAAAGTGAGCACGGAAGTGAAAAAGTTATTACTTGGCAGTACTGTGATACATCACAAACTCTAAAGTATGGAAGTGAAGCTTGGACGTTGTTGGAAGGACACAAGTCAAGAGTGAGTGCAGTGGAAATGAGTTATATAAGAGGAGCCTATGGAGTCACATGGAGAGACAGGCTGACAAATAAGGATATAAAGGAGCGTTGTGGTGTGGATGCGGATGTGATAGGAAGCGTTAGGAGGAACACACTGAGGTGGTTTGGCCATATGGAGAGGATGGAGGGTGAGAGACTGACGAGGAGAGTGTGTGAGTGAGGTAGAGGGGGGAAGGAAGGGGAGGCCGAGGATGAGATGGAGGGATGGAGCGGAGAGGTATATGAGAAAGGGGGGTGTGAGTAGGGAGCAGGGCAGTGAAATGGCGAGGGACAGGGAGACGTGGAGGCGATTTGTTTGTGGCCACCTCGTACGGGATTAATGCATCTGGCAGTAGATATAGACAGATAGATAGAACCCGTCAAAATCTTCCACAGGAGTACCCACTAATGTTTAATAATATCCAGCTCAATCCTGCATCATCCTTGAAAATGCTTGGGGTTTCATTCACGCGGGACTTAGCTTGGAAAGATCATATTGCATCTCTTGTAAAATCTGCTTCCAAGAGATTAGGTGTGCTAAGCCGAGTCCGTGCCTTCTTCACCCCTGCACAGTTGTTGACTTTATACACGGCCTTTATTCTCCCTTTTAGAGTACAACTCAAATGTATGGGGAGGCTCGCCAAGCACATCTCCTCTCAATTGGGTAGAGTGAAAGGCTATTCGTCTCATCAACTCTCCTCCTATTACTGGCGCCCTTCAACCTCTGTCTCTTTGCCGCACTGTTGCCTCTTTATCTCTTTTCTATCGCTACTTCAGTGGTCACTGCTCCTTTGAACTGTCTGCATACATTCCTTCACCTCTATGACCGGCGTGTAGCACCCATCTAGCAACAAACTCTCATCCCTTTTCTGTCCAACTCTCTAATGCAAGAGTTAACCATTACTCCCAGTCCTTCATGTATGCAAGAGGTCAACTTTGGAACTGTCTCCCTTTGTCTGTATTTACTACTTCCTATGATCTCCAGTTTTTCAAACGCAGTGTGTCCAGGCATCTCGAAATGCATGGATCTTGATTTTGGCTCAATATTGTATTGTTTTTGTTTTGTGTTTTTTTCTTGGAAGGAACGTTTTGCGAGCTCAACCTTTGGTTCTTTCTTCCTGACATTAAAAAAGACAAAAAGACAAATAAACATTAGATGGACAGTGATGCAAAGCGACAAAAAAGTTCGCTGACAACCAAATTACAAGATACATAAGTTATTTTACTTAAAATCCATGTCATCCATGAAATTCATCTCTCTCTCTCTCTCTCTCTCTTGGTAATATCATCATCATCATCATCAGCCTTTTGAGTATGCACTGCAGGACTCGCCCATCCCGAACGAAGTCGGGACGATACAGCCAATGTATCTCTACCAAGTGGCTTAGGCTGTCTGGTAGAGATTGTTTGTAGGGTGAGAAGTGCTTGTAAGTGTAATTGTAGTGTTGGAGTGGCTTTGGATGTGTGTGTAGTCTGTGAACCAAGTGTAACCGGCCCGCGCAAGCCGACTGGGTGCAAGCATACTTTATAGTAAGAGACACTGGTTCAACCACAGCACCCCTTGTGTCCGCCAATGCAGTACGTGGCCGGGTGAACACTTCCAAAGTTTATTACCCTGGCGGGGCGCGAACCCTGGCTCACCCGTGTACGAAACGCACACTCTACCACTTTACCAAAAAGGCTCCCTTGGTAATATATATATATATATATATATATATATATATATATATTTGTGTGTGTGTGTGTGTGTGTGTGTGTGTGTGTGTGTGTGTGTGTGTGTGTGTGTGTGTGTGCGTGTGTGTGTGTGTGTGAAAACTGTCTATAACTATATACCGTATTCTTTCTATCTATGCACATAATAATATCCATCAAGTCTATATAAAAATAAAGCCGTAGGTACCTCATCTGTTTACCAGAAAAAAGGACTGAATTGTATGTGGCTAAATCAACATTCATTATAACTTGTGCGGAATTAAAACAAATAATTTAATTAACGCTCAGGTATATGAAAAAATATTATTTTTCATACGGGAAAATAACGTGTTTTCCATGAGGGATTTGTTTTATTTATCACTCTGGAATCTGGTCGACCTGGGTTTGAGGGACGAAATTTTAGCCAGACTCTCAGCGTGATGTGCTGGTGACTGGAGTGGGACTTGAAGCGGTGAAGTTCTAACTCAATGAGGTGCTAAAGAGGAGACTTAGGCTAAGTGAGCAAGAGAAGTGGAGAGTATAGCAGCACGAAGAGGATAAGGAGGAGATGATAATGGTGTCACATGGAGAGATAAAGGTGCTACATGGCAAGATGAAGGTGTCCCATGGAGAGACACAGGTGTCCCATGGAGAGACACAGGTGTCCCATGGAGAGATAATGTCGTCACAAAGATAAAAGTGTCACATGGGGAGAAAAAGGTGTCACGAAGAGAGATAAAAGTGTCACATGGAGGAGTAAAGGTGTCACATAAAGATAAAGGTGTCACATGGAGGGGTAATGGTGTCATATAAAGATAAAGGTGTCACATGGAGAGGCAAAGGTGTCACACGGAGAGATAAGAAAAGAGCTTCCTAGATAAGGGAACAGAGGAAAGCAGAGGATAATCAGTGCAATAAAAACACAAAAACATACAGTATACTGATGTGGGCAGGTCACGTCCTTCGTAGAGGAGATAACCGATGGCCAATCAGGATAATTGAGAGGCAGCCCAGAGATGGAGTGAGAGGAAGAGGCAGACAGAGAACAAGATGGAGGGATGGAGTGAGAGGAACAGGCAGACAGAGAACAAGATGGAGAGGTGAGATTTGGAGATTTACTGGGGCTGGATGGAACAGTTTAACAGACAATAGGGTTTGAGTGAGAAAAAAAAAAAAAAAAACGGGAGAGGCCTTTGTACTACACTGTATGACCCGGGCTTGATGATGTTGATGATGTTGATGATGATGATGATAATGATGATTGATGATGTTAATGACTGATAATAAATGATGGATGATGACTGATGATAATGATGACTGATGATTAAAGACTGACAGTGATGGCGATGATGATAATGATGATGATGATGATGATGATGATGATGATAATGAGGAGAAGGAGGGGGACTGATGATAATGACTGATGATTATGACTGATGATGACTGATGTTAATGACTCATGATTAAAGATTGATAGAGATGATGACGATGACGATGACGACGATGATGATGATGATGATGATAAAGAGTATAATTTAAAAACACGTTCTGGAACTAAAATGGATAGTTCTGGCGCAAATGATAAATCCGGGAGGCATAGCAGTCGTGCAAATTAATCACGTATTCCACTCTGAAGAAGGCGACATCGGAACGGAAACACGGCCTGATGGGGTGAGAGTCGATGATGCAGTGGTTAGCAGATTAAACTCGCGACTAGTAGGATCAGTGTTCGGTTCTCATGCCGGTCAGTCTGGAGGATTCAGTTTGTTTCCTCTTTATCTCTGCTCACCTAGCAGTATTAGTAGTAGTTTGCTAGCAATAGTGGTAGTAGTAGTGGCGGTAATCTCAACCTCAAGTTCACCTGAAGCGTAAACCCAGTGGACTGCAGGCCGAACTTGCGCTCTTGTTGCAGCTGATCATCCTACTTTTCGGGAATAAGGAAACTGCTGAGAGACGTTTGTACTGTGTAACCAGGCAGTGGAGCCGCCTGGTTATATTGGTGCTACCAAATGAAGGCGTCTCTCTCTTACGTGTACCATATGCAGAAATAGACTGGCATGGAAGAGGTGTTTGGACGCTTAGTAAGTCATTGCATTTAAGTATGGAGGTGGTATTCTGGGGGGAATTTTGGACTTAGAAAAAACTAACAATGATCTTTACACAGTCAATGGGTATTAATCTAAGTCTCCCTCCTCGTCCTTGTAGGGGAGGGTGTGATTTTAGGCCCCCCTTTCTAAATGTGTTTTTTATATATTTATCTGTCAATAGCCAGACGCCTCAATCCCGTCATGGGTGGCCACTAACAGATCGCCTTAAAGTCACCTTGTCCCCTGCCATTACACTGCACTCCCCCCAACGTACACCCTCCTCTCATATAATATATATCTAATTTTACAGCTTCCTAAGTCTGTTTTAACGATAAACAAACTTCCATCACAGTTAACTATTACCACGATTCGTATGTCACCACACAGCAGAACGAGGCACACAAATCAGTCACCACACAAACATTACCAGACTCTCTTCAACAACACCCCACACCTAGACACTCCTACACTAGCAGTACAGAAACAACTACACACCATACAACTATTACCATACTTTCTTCAGCAACAACCCACACCCAGGCATTCTTACACCAGCTATACAAACACACCTACACATTCACTTCACGCGCAACACAATAAAACACCTTGATCAGAACACTATATCACAACCCCCTTCCCCTCTCCTAACATCCACCCATCGTAGGCGTCCTTAAATAGAGATGATCGAGTAAATCTAGACGGACTTAAATTAGGACATCACCCTGCCCTCCTCAGTTAACAGTTTAGATCTGGGTTAGCTGGAATCATTTATGACACGTGCCCAGCTGCTAGAATAGGTCCACACATGACACATAATGGCACACTACACAGCACATGCCACACTTAGCCAGTATACTTATCAGTTAAGGAAGCTCCCTAACATCTCATCCTGAGCGATTTATTGTGATTATTACACCTTGACGTCCTGTTAAATATATCCTTCCAATATCTCTATACTCTGCATACATAACGTACAAAAGGATATTAGCCAGCCGTATCCAAATGTAAATCGGTAAAGAAGAGTTGGGGAGCTTCATTACCCAACGAGAATACGAGCCTAAGGCACAGGCACATCGATGGGGGAGGGGACCTATAGAAAAACCCAATAGGAATAAATCCTTTCCTGTGGTTGACGGGGTTGCTTAGCAGACCGGGGTAGAGAAACAACAATAACAGTTCATACTAATTTTCGTATTCTTTAAATTAATTTTGATTTAACGATGAAATCTTTGGTAGCAGTATGAGAGACAATAGCATCTTCAAGCAAGCTTACACATAACTCAGACACTTTCTTCCTTTGTCTCTTTTTCCTACTGCCTATGATCTCCAGTCTTTCATACGCAGTGTGTCCAGGCATCTGGAAATGAACGGATATTGAATATGGCTCTCTGTTACCTTGTTTTTGTTTATCTTGGAGAGAATAATCTTGCGGGCTCCTGGCCTTTGGTTCCTTCTTCCTTGCATAAAAAAAAAAAAAAAAAAAAGCTTAGGAGTGCTTATGACACGAGTTTTTCACTTTTTCTTTCCAGGTCATCTCTGCTTCCTGGTGTCTCTGTGTATCCTGCCTGATGGAAATGAAGTATATTGGAACCAAACTCCGTAACATTATCAAAATTTTGACTAACCGAATGCGTAATGCACCACACACTGAGTTCCTGTCAGATTCAGTGCTATTCTCTGACATACTGCTTTTCTTGTTAATGTTAATTTTAATGTTAATGCTGCCACTGGTGGTGGTGGTGGTGGTGATGCTGTTGTTATTATTGTTATTAAAAACTCCACATTCTGTGGAGTAATTGCTAATATTGTAGATATTATTATTATTTTTTTTAGGAGGGGAGGATCTAGAAGGCTGGGATTCTTAGACCATTTGACACAGAGACTTGAAATTTTCCTGGGTGATATATCTTAGTTGCAGGCTTCTTTTGGCACATTTTTTCCCCCTAGAACTAGTGCAACAGAAGCTCCCTCCATGTTATTTTTTCAGAGTTTCTGATCTCCTGCACAGCAAAAACTGCTAATCGATTGATTTCCAAATGTTCCAGTATGTAGTCATCAACATATACTAGAGCACCTGGATACTAATACTGAGATCCAACAAATACTGTTTGAAATATTGAGGACAATCAAATTGGCCGTCTTATGCCAGAAAATGCTAAATGGGAAATATATGGCCAATTTTGACCAAACTTGGCGGAAATGTAGCTGGTCATGAGTGAACATGATACGCTTAGTATGAATGACCTTAACCTTGATCCCAAGGTCGCTGGTTAAAAAAAAAAAAAAAGAGTCATACCAAAAGTCCCTTAATATTAGGTCTACAGTGGTAAAAGTATTTTCATTTGGAATGCAGAGTTCTTTTGATTCTTCAATTTCAGATTTTTAGTTGTTAAGTTTCGCCATATAAATGGCAAAACTTCTTTTTTTCGTCAGTGCTATTATTATTTTCCTTTGCGCTTTTTTCCTTCGAGCTTGGTGATATTACACATGAAAGTAGTCTAATGTAACCCAAGTCCTTATGCCAAATAGAAATGACCTTGACCTATTTCTGAAGGTGATATACTCATTTTTATTCCAAAAATTGCACATTCGAAATTGAAATATCTCAGAAACTAATGAAGATACAGCTATTTGGTTGAAAATCCTAGGATAAAACTGTGTGCTAAATAATTATGGTTAATTAATTTGCCATTTATCCCAGTGGAAAGTGCCGAATTCAAATCTGCTCAGCTTTTTCCTTGCAACAAGTTTTAGAGAAAACCACAGAAGCTTTAAAGCTGTAACTTTCCACATATGTGGTCGCTCCAATGATCTGACAGGATTATGGTTATAGTTAAGCATACAGTTAGCCAGTTATTGTGATAAAGTGCAATTTATACATGCGTTCTTCGACACCTTCCTCTTCAGGTCCATTGTTGATGTTACACAGGTTGCTTTAGGGTCTCCATATCTTGTTTGTATTACACATACCTCCTTATTTACGCTATGGCGAAGCTTTCTCATTGTGGCTACACAGTAAGAATAGGTAACTAGTTACTATTATTGTTATTATTATTATTATTATTATTATTATTATTATTGTTGTTGCTGTTGTAATTATTTTTATCATTATTATTATTATAATGGAGTTGAGAGGTATATGAGGGAGGGGGGGTGAGTTGGGGGGAGGGGAGTCAAATGGTGGGTGACAGAGTGACTTGGAGGCGTTTTGTCTGCGGCCACCCTTTGCGGGATTAGGGCGTCGGGCTATAGATAGATAGATAGATAGATTATTATTATTATTATTATTATTATTATTATTATTATTATCATCATCATCATCATCATCATCATCATCATCATCATCATTATTATTATTATTGTTATTATTATTATTATTATTATTATTATTATTATTATTATTAACCCATACGTGCTCCCTACGTGTCAACAAGTGGGTTGGTGGAGGGTTAGTGTCCCTCCCCGTAAAACCAATAACTCAAAGTCAAATGGCCACCTCTTATGGGATTATGGTGTCTGGCAATAGATGGATAGATAGACAGATTATTGGAATAAACAATTAGAAGGGAGGTCCGGATGAAGATGATGATGATGACGATGATGATTATTATTTTTATTATTAGTAACATTATTATCATTTTAAACTTGTCGTTGCTGTCATTATTGCTGCTGCTGCTGTTGTGACCCCAGGCTCATCTGAACGTGAACCCAGTGACTTGGGGGCTGAATTCCCCTTTGCCTTCAGTCCACCATTCTCCTTTTCGGGGATAAGGAGTGAGTGAAGGGACGCTTGTACAAATGGAGCTGCCCTGCTATTTCAGTGCCACCACATGAAGGCCTCCCTCTTAACCACCTAGTGCTTCCCTTATAAGACTCTTTCCAAGACTCTTAACCCTTTCAGCTCGATGATATCCTTACACCAACTGTTCCAAAGGGAGAGCAAGCGTTATGTTCTGCGCAACGTGTGTGTGTGTGTGTGTGTGTGTGTGTGTGTGTGTGTGTGTGTGTGTGTGTGTAATTCATGATACCCCCAGACGATTATGTTAAACGTAATGGAAAATCTCTGGAAGTGAAAGGGTAAAAAAATAAAATCTTTAAAGTCATCCACCAGAATCGTATCCCAAGATATAAAAAATAAAGTAAATGAATTTAATAATTAGATAATAAGATAAATAAAAAAAATATAATAAATACATAATAAAATAAAATAAATAAATAACATAGAGCAAAATAAATAATATAATAGACAAGTACAATAAATAATTGTGGCTGTAGGAAGAAAACGGATATTAGGTCATCGGAGTGAAGAGGTTAATCTAATCACACCAGGACCTCAAAGAACCAGAAAAATCGAAATAGCGACTCTTAATAATACCGGAAAATTTTAATGTAGGGCTTTCCTTATATAAGGAAATTAATACCAGAAAACTGCAAGATATTGACTTCATAACACCAAAAAAATGAAAAATATGGAGTAATATCAGATATTAGCAATATACACATAAATACATACATACATATCTATCTATCTATCTATCTACAGTATATATATATATATATATATATATATATATATATATATATATATATATATATATATATATATATATATATATATATTGAGCAATACGAGATAATTGCAATACTCGTATATGAAGTCATACCAGAAAATTACAATACATGGACTTTTTGATACCCAAATTTTCCAATATATGGAGCAATACCAGATAATTGCAATATATACATAGTAGTTCCGACAAATTGCAATGTATGGAGTAAAGCCAGATGATTGCAATATAGGGCATGATACCAGAAAACTGCAATTTATGGAGTCATACCAGAAAATAGCAATATATGGAGCAATACCGGAAAATCGCAATTTATGGAGTCATACCAGAAAACAGCAATTTGTGGTAGGTGGGGGCGCTCACCATCCACTGACTCGATGTAGTGCTGCTTTGGATGTCTGCCCTTTCCTCTCTTCCTTACTTCCTCTTCTCTCTTTCTTTCCTTCATTTTTTCCTCTTCCTGCTGCCTATGGGTGACTTTACATTCCCTCTTCTTTCATTCCTTCATTCTTCCCTCTTCCTTCTGCTGTGGGTGACTACACTGAGTGACAAGCAAAATGGTTTCCTATACACCAGGAAACCATTTACTGCGCTGGGTGATAACCATATAGCCAAATTATTGCTCCTAGTGGCTTAGTGAGTAATTAAGGCGCTCCAGTCGGATGGAGCCAGTGTAGATTTATATCCAAGGGATGGTTGGGGTTTATTGCTCACATAATGCCACTCAGGGTTGTGTGAGGCCGGTCACTTTCATTTTAAATGTCGGGTCCAATTTGCCTAGCCCCGGGCTCCTATGCTCCTCATGGGGCAATATAGGATTGGTTGATGGATGGATGGATGGAATACCAAAAATTGCAATTATGTGGACTTTATTGTACCAGAAGACCGCAATGTATAAAGCAATACCAGATAACTGCGGTACATGGAGTAATGCCAAAAAATTACAATATATGGAGTAATACCAGATAATTGCAATAGAGGGCATAGTACCAGAAAATTGCAATGTATAGAGTAATATCAGAAAATCGCAATACATGGGCTTCAGAATACCAGAAAATCGCAATATATGGGCTTCACAATACCAGAAAATTGCAATGTAAGAACTTCATAATACCAGAAACCCTTTATGACAGGAGTTCCTTTTACCAGAAAATCACTCCGGTAGCTCTTTGATTACGAATTTTCATAATACCAGAAACCAGTAATATATGGACTTCCTAATATCAAAAAATGCAATGCAGGAACTCACAATACAGGAATATCCAAATACTAAAATTCCACCAGTACTAAAAAAAATCCACAAAACCAGAACACTCCATTTAATCCGGATAAATAATTGACATACCCAAAGGTTGTAATCAGCGCGATGCCCTCTGGTGGATTGGTGTCTAATGCTGGGACTTCGTGACACTGAAAGGTTGCAATACCAGGGTTAATTAATATCAGAATAATAACACCATGACCTCATAACACCAGAAAATCAAAATACCACAACTTTATGTCAGCAAACTGAAATACAAGGACTTTATGATACAAAGAAACCCTTTATACTGGAGCAAAATACCAGAATATACGAGTATCATAATCCCACAATACCAACACACGCACACACACACACACACACACACACACACACACACACACACACACACACACACACACACACACACACACACACACACACACACACACACACACACACACACACACACACACAAAATCGATTACACTGCCAGAAACTCTTTAGATATAGCAGAACCTCCAAAAAACCATACTAGGCATCTCAAATCCGTACCGTACGTTGGAGGAATTGCAGGGGCGTCATTTGGGGGGGGGGGGGGAGAGGCAGCGTGGAGAGCTCGCCCCCCCAAGCTTTCTGAGGGGGCCCCCAGATCAACTACAATTAATGAAAAAATATTAGGTTAACACGTGAATTTAAAAATAATTTGTATTTAGCCTCAGTATGTTTTGAGTGAAATATACCACGCGCGTGCGTGTGTGTGTGTGTGTGTGTGTGTGTGTGTGTGTGTGTGTGTGTTTGTTCTTACCTGATTGTTCTTACCTAATTGAATCTTTACAGGAATGAGTCAGGTTCATACTGTCCTGTGTATTAAACCCATTTTATCATATATATCCTAAAATTTATGAACAGTTTTGGCACACAATATTTCATTTGGTAGTGCATTCCACTAATCAATTGCCCTGTTTGGGAAACTGAATTTCCTTACATTGTTATCGCCTCTCTTTTTAAGTAATTTTTTGCAGGGTCCTCTTGCTGATGCTTCCCCAAAGGTTATATATTCATTTACGTCTATTTTCTCTTTCCCTGAGATGCACTTTGAGGTGGCCTGCAGTCCTAACGGACCCAGGTTCGAATCCCGGCTGGGGCAGGGAACAGTTTAAGGATTTGAATTTCATTAAATCAGGTTTTACTGATCTACCAGAAGACCCGCCGACATGTCGTAAAAATACCCCCTCTAATACCAATACACCAGTCCTGTATGAGACAGCCCTAGCATGTATTCAATATGGACGGTGGGTGTTAGCGCCGAAGTGGTGACATGTAGAGGTGTATGGTATGTAGGAGGACTGCTGGGCCTTGATAGCAGGCTGTGAAGCCTATGCCCAGTGTCGGACACATAAAAAAAAAAAAAAAAACTTATATAGCAAAATCATGTCTCCTCTTTTCCTTCTCTCCTGTAGTGTTGGTAGATTCAGTTTTTCTAGTCTTTCTTCGTAACTTAGATCCCTTAAGCTTGGTACCCATCTTGTCGCTGCGCTTTGCACTTTTTCAATGTTATCTATGTGTTTTTTGAGATAAGGATTCTAGACTACTGATGCATACTCCAGGGTTGGTCTGATGAATGATGCTCTTATCTTTCTCAGCAAGTCTTCATTTATATATGTGAATGCTATTCTCATATTAGCAAGCCGTGTAAACATGTTACGTACCTTCTCACTGATATGGTCAGCTGGAGATAGTCTGTTATTGATAATCATTCCTATGTCCTTCTCCCTTTCTGATATGTGTAGGTTAATCTTCCTAACTTATAATCCCAATCTGGTCTTTTCTCACTTTTACCAAACCTAATACATGACACTTGTCCACATTAAATTCTATATGCCATTTATTGCTCCATTCATGAAGCTTATTTCATTCCTCTTGCAGCTCTTTGCAAGAATCTGTTAGTAATTTACCTTTGTATTTTTTCATCATCCGCAAACATATTTAGATAGCTTCCATTTTCAATGTTACTGTCTATGTCATTTATATATAGTAATAACATAATTGGTGTCAACACTGAGCCCTGTGGAACTCTGCTAGCCACTTCCCTCCATGATGAGTAATTTCCTCCTAATACTGTTCTCATTTCCCTTTTTCTGAGAAAATCCTGCCTCCAACAGTATACAGTAGGTTGCCTTGGATACCTCCTTGATGGTATAGTTTCCATAAAAGTCTTTGGTGCGGTACTCTGTCAAATGCTTTCTTGAAATCTAAATAGATACTGTCTACCCATCCTTCTCTTTTCTGTAATGTTTCTGTAACTATCATAATAGCTTAATACATTAGTAACGCATGATTTTCCTTTTCTAAAACCAAACTGTCTTTCTGTTATCATATTGTGTTCATCTAAATGGTTTACCCAAACTTTTCTTATCAGCTTTTTCAGTATCTTACAACACTGGTCAGTGATACTGGTCGGTAGCTGAGTGGATTCTGTCTATTCCATTTCTTGAATAGGGGAACAATGTTTGCTTTCTTCTAAATATCAGGTAGTTGACCTTGATATAAGGATACCTTGAATACTAAATATATTGGTCTGCTTAACATTTCTGCACATTCATGTGGCACCCAACCCGAAATTTCGTCAGGACCATTTGTGTGTGTGTGTGTGTGTGTGTGTGTGTGTGTGTGTGTGTGTGTAATAATCACAATAATTTACTAGATATATTAAAGGATGTTAATGTAAACATGTTCCTAGCCCGCTGTTCAGTTCAATTCAGTATCGAGCTGCCTTTTTTTATTGCATGCTGGCTATCATTAAAAGCTTTTTTTCATCTTGGGAAGAACGTACCTGTTGGTAGGGGTCTTAAGAGTTCATTTAGATCAGTGGTTCCCAAAGTGGGAGGTGATCCGGAAAGATCCTGGGCGACGGTGAGGTACTGTGAGTGAGGGACCGTAAGAAAAAAGGACAAGGTAGGGGGGCGGCAGAGTGGCATCAGAACCAAGAAAGCCTTTTTATTTTTTTACAAAATCTATATGACAAAATCTAAGTCACAAACACTTAAATGATATTTATGCTTTACAAAAAATAAAATTAACATAGAATTGTAGGCTACACGAAAGCATGGTTTTATTCTATTTTGTGGTTCGAAGTCGGAGTTATAAGTTCGAACGTTTGCCAGTGCTAGAATATCGGTTTGTGTGTGTGTCAGGAAGTAACTGGTTTAATAAATAATTATATACAGTATATATAATTGTTTACTGCTTAATTCCCTAGACATAGCTTTGCATGTGGCTGTATAATGCTCGCTCGCCACCCCGCCCATGGGGAGAGATTGGAGTAGCGGGGCCTCCTAAATAGGCTATGCCTCTTCCCCAAGGAAAATTGAAATGACGCCCCTGGGGAATTGTGATAGTGCGAGGTAATTGTGATATATTTTGACAACTGCTAAAAAATATTCATAATAAATTTATTTTCGTTTTTAGGCCAAAATGTGTGGTATTCATTTTTCTTTGTTACCAAATTTTGCATGTTTTCAGGTTTTTAAAATTCTTCCACATTCAGAGTACAGTGCTCACAGGAAGAAAGTCTTGAAATAAAAATTTTAGCAACTGACGAGTAGTGGAAACAAGATTAGGTACCAGTTAGAGTCCACTTGAGGGATCATCTTTATTTTCTCACCAGGAACTGCAAATATCACAAGGTAAATGTGTGTTGAATTTCAATGTAATCCATTGGCAACTTTTTTTTTAAATAATATAAGTTGACGGTTGGGGTAATTGTGACATCATGGCTATTTTAAATGTAAACTTGTTATTGGAGCAATGTTAGTAATGACATGCAGACACTTTCTTCATAACTAATGAGTATTGTATAAAGCTTTGATAGACCCATCTTCAGTAAGAGGAGCCCAGAGGCTGCTATACACAGAGGAGACAGTGGCCAAGGCATTGCACGGAATGCTTATAAGCGAGCTGCAACAAAATACAAGTTACCATACAGTTCTTTGCATGCTATAATCAGTGGGCGTTCATTGGAGCATGGCAAAGCTGGCAGGAAAACAGACTTCAATGTTTCTAAGGAACTTGTCATTGCGCAGAATATTGTAGCTTCGGCTGACTACAGATATGCGTTCGATGTGCTAGAGCTATGCCATTTTGTCAAGGCCTACATCAAGAAAAGTGCAACTGAAGTGCCACAGTTTGTCAATGGTATGCCACTGATTATCAAGGCCAAACTCATTTTCAGAACCCAATTTCCTGGTCTGTTGATGCGTTAAAAGCTCAGGAATCAGAAAAAGTACTTTTTATTTACAATTGCCATTTTGGTTTAAGGATAAATGTTGGTTTTCTCACTGGATTCAGCTTGAATCTACCCAGTTTACCCCTAAATCAGTTAAGGTTAAGTTTTATTTACACATGCCAATTTTTTATAGGGAAAAATAAGAGATTTTTGATAAGTATCACATAAGCCCCAAAGCCTGGGGTAATTGTAGTAGCTTTATCCACTTGAGTTGTGCAAACTAATTCTACTTTATATAGATTTTACAGCATATGCCAGGAAGGCTGATTGTTACTCTTCATTTTGAACCAATAAAGGGTTTGAAAACAACATCATGGTATAAGGCACCTCAGTTAAAAAATGTGTCACTATTTCCCCATTGTATGGTATATCCTAATACCGGACATATCACATAACGGGGTATAAACATCGCACAATGGAGTGTAAATATCGCATAACGAGGATAAACAAACTGATACTCCCTATTAACGGAGGGTCGTATTCAGCAGCTTGGTGGTGGTGGTGATGGGGGGGGGCCTCCTGGTTTTAATTACTGCAATAACTTCCTTAATCCTGGGCAGGTAATTAAGAATATATCAACCGGTGTACCCAAGCTTGCAGTAGCCTCCCGTCGTAATGTGTTTCGATCTGGCATTTATCATGCAAATTAAACCAAATGAATGTTCCAAGATTAAGAAATTCAGTTTAGTGATGTCTTTGTTTAAAATAAGTCTATTCTTGTTGCACATTCTGCTCATCTTTCTCCCTCTCTCTCTCTCTCTCTCTCTCTCTCTCTCTTAATCAAGCTTCCACCAGATAATTTAGTTCAGTTTATTAAGAACCTATACTCTGTTCACTTCATCTAGGCATAAATCTGTCATCTCTCCATCATGAATGCCGAGTTGTGGAAGAGATCAAGACAAACATGATGCTGGTCACGATGAACTGGTATGGAATGAAGGCAGGGTCATAGTACAGCCATATACTGCCTCTCAGATTAAAAAAAAAAAAAAAAGAGAGAGAGAGAGAGAGAGAGAGAGAGAGAGAGAGAGAGAGAGAGAGAGAGAGAGAGAGAGAGAGAGAGAGAGAGAGAGAGAGAGAGAAGAAAAGGAAAATAGGCTGCAAAAGAACGAAATTTCTGCCAAGTTAGGGTTAATAAACTATACTGGATGTGTCAATGAAGACTAATCCTGCCCAGTTCATAAACCCTCTATTACGCTGAATTAAAAAACCCGGAGAAAACTATTTATCTATTTATCTATAGCCAGACGCCATCATCCCGTAAGGGGTGGCCGTTTGGTTTTGAGCTGGTTGTTTTAAGGGGAAGGGCACTAACCCTCCGCCAACCCTCTTGTTGATAAGTAGGAAGCACATGGGTTGGTTATATGGTTTCCACCCAGCGATGTAAATGGTTTCCTGGTTTACAGGAAACCATTAGGCATGTCATTCATTATAAAGCCACTTGATGAGGAAGGAGGAGTAAAAAAAAAAGGACAGGAAACATGGGAGAAATAGGACGCGAGGTGAGCAGACACAAAAAAAGAATTATAAAAGGTGAAAGAAGTAGTAGGAAGCACTACATCAAGTGAGTGGATGATCGTCACCATCACCTACCACTACGTAAAACAGACAGAAATTAGTGGTGGGTGAGACAGGACAGCATGAAAATAAGAGCGAAAGAGAGTGATGAGGGCGGCAGACAGTGAAAATGAGAAATATAGTGGGATATACTCGTTAGGGGGATAAGTGTGAAAAACGGGAGCCAAAGTGGGGGTTATGGGGGGCCAAAGTGAACAACAGGAATTCAGGTGAGAGATGGTGAAGGCTAACAGTGAAAAACAGAGTGGGAGGCGATGAAGGACAGCAGTGAAAAAAAGAGGCAAAGTGGGAAGCGATGGAGGATTTTGAAAAACAGAATGCATGGAAGACGGGAGAGGAAGGGGTAGTGAAAAGGCAAGGAGAGTTGGATGTGACAGGAAAAGTGAAAGGACAGGACAGGTTGACATATACACTGAAGAGGACAGTGAAATGTTAAGCTTTGCGAGGAGAGGGGAAAAACAGTGTAGACAAGAAGCGGTGCCGAGGCACAGCAAACCAGTCCCCGGCAGTCACTTTAGTGCTGACGTATAAATATAACAGGACATCTAGTCAAGGATGTCACCTATGAAATTTGGAGCAAATGTGGTGAAATTGACGATTTTATGCCCACTTGAAATTTTAGGCCCAACCCACCTGACACTGACCCCCCTACCACAAAGTAAGGGTGACCCCCCCTGATGTGATGAGGCATGTTATAGGACGCAGATTTGAAAGATGTACCTTTAGGTTTTGGTTTCACGTCAATATGACGAATCTGAAAGAAGTTATGACGAAAAACGATTTTTTACTTTTTTTTTTTATTTTTTACATTTTTGGGGCTTACAGCATGGGCCTTGGCCCAATTTGGCCGAAAATTTAATCAGGTGATCAGAAGGTCATAGCCGAGCATCACTAATTTTAGTCAAAATCGCACGAATAGTTTTCGCGAAGAGTTGTTAATAGACAGACAGAGACAGAAAGACAGACAGACAAACTAACAGACCTATCGAGTTAAAACAAAACCAATCCCTGCGCCCCTCCTGGGTGGGGACGGGTAAAAAAATGAAGGAAATTGAGAGGGAGAAAGGGAAGGGAAGGAGCAAAGAACAGGGGAAAGAGGAGGATAAATAACAGGGAAAAAGTCGAGAAGAAGAAGT
>NC_137069.1:32957795-32972795 GCF_032717465.1 Coenobita brevimanus
AAGAAATTAGAGGTATGAGAGAGAGAGAGAGAGAGAGAGAGAGAGAGAGAGAGAGAGAGAGAGAGAGAGAGAGAGAGAGATTAAAAGCGTTGGTACTTCTCTTTAACCCTCTTCTCCCCACATAAAGAGATAATGTATGGCCTCCAAACATCAATAAACATAACATCTCATATTTTCACCTCGAGCTTCCAGCCTTTACCCGTTCTCTCTCTCTCTCTCTCTCTCTCTCTCTCTCACACACACACACACACACACACACACACACACACACACACACACACACACAACTTAAATAAATTGAAATGTTACTTTTATAAGGCGACTGCGAAGTGATTGTGATGAAGGCACACACTATCCACTCACTTGATTTAGTGCTATCTTCAGACGTCTTTCCACTGAATGACAGGCCATGTGTTTTCTTTAGCCCCAGAAACCAGTTATTACGTTGGGTGGTAACCATATAGACGAGAAAATATAAGATGCTTCGTTGTCTAGTGGGTTAAGGTCCCTCAATCGGATGTTGTCTGTAAGGGCCTTGTAGCCAGGTGATGGTTAAGAGTATTGCTCACATAATGTCACTCAAGGAAGAGCGACTGGTAATTCTTGTTTTAAATGTCTAGACTGTGTGGGACCTCTACGCTTCTAATTTGACAATAAAGTGTAACGCTGATATCAACGCTGGTACATCTGTAGACTTTACTAATGTCATTATATTTTCACTTGATGGATCTGTGCCTCTCTCTCTCTCTCTCTCTCTCTCTCTCTCTCTCTCTCAGGTCGTTGCGTGAAGTTTGATGTGCCTTAATTATGAGTCTATGTCTTCCTGATTACTAGCCAGATCAACCCACATGTCTGACCACACCTGACCATCATCTCAGCAGAAAGGATACTGAATTACTGCTTACCATAAGGACATATTAACATTCCTTTCTTGTGTGTCCAAAATTAGATACAGACAAGACAAACAATTTTCTGAGGCCTATACACTACAGAGGGAGGCACAAACACCCTCTGCACGTAACTCTATTGAGTCTTTTTCTTGGCTGAGAAACAAACAAAAAAAAAAAAACTAGTTTCTTGCAGACAGACAAAGAGACAGACATATTCTCCTCTCATATCATCGCTTTTTGTCACGGAGAGAGAGAGAGGGAGAGAGAGAGAGAGAGAGAGAGAGAGAGAGAGAGAGAGAGAGAGAGAGAAGGGGGGGGGGCGGAAGGACCACACCCATGCCTCACTCAGCTGGTGAATGAGACTTAACAGCAAAATATGGTGCAGGTGGAATGGGTCTCTAGCGGGTGATTTGTTGTGGTTATGGCGTCTGGTGAGGTGTGATCCCCCCCCTCCCGCTGAATAAAATCGTCTGGTAGTAGTGATAGTGGTGGTAATAGTGGTAGTAGTGCTAGTGGTGGCAGTGGTGGTGGCGGTGGTAATAGCAGTAATAGTAGAGCAATTGTAATGGTAGTAGTAGTAGTAGATGCACCCAGCAGCAACAGCAGCAGCAGCAGCAGTAGTAGTATCCCATCCATCCAACCATCATCCAGTCCATGTCACTCCATGAGGAGCGTAGGAACCCGGGGCTAGGCAAGTTTGTCCTGACATTAAAGATGAGAGTGACCAGCCTCACTCATCCCTGAGTGGCATTACGTGAGCAATAAACCCCAACCATCCCTTGAATATAAACCTGCACCGGCTCAATCCGATTGGAGCGCCTTAATTACCCATTAAACCACCAGGCGCCATAATTTGGTTATATGGTTACCACCCAGCGTAGTAAATGGTATGCTGGTTTACAGGAAACCATTTGGCTTGTCGGTGTAGTAGGGGGAGGCGGTGGCAGAATCGGTAGAGAGGTGGTCTGCAGTCCTAACGGACCCAGGTTCGATACCCCGCTGGGGCAGGGAACTGTTTAAGGATATGAATTTCATGAAAAGTAGACGTTCCTGATCTGCCAGAAGACCCGCCGACATATCATACAAATACCCCCGCTAATACCAATACACCAGTCCTGTATGAGACAGCCCTATAGTAGCCGCAGCGAGAAATGAACGCTGTGGTGGGGCAGGCGGGATGACCTGGGATTCCCCCACTGTTGCCATATCCACTTGTCACCGACCATAGAGGTAGGATGTCACCGACCATCGGCCACCGCTGCAGCCCCGCTCCATGATCCTTACCCTGTGTCTCTGGCTTTCTCTTTCTCTCTCGGTTTCTATATAAACTGGTGTATTTCCGAAACTAATTATGAAATTATTATGACTTTTGTTCCACACCACCACTGAGGTAAAAATCAAGGAGAGTTTTCTGTATAAAGGTTTCCCCCTCCTAAATGTGGCATATGAGCGGGGAGTGCGGCCTTGCCGATACCTCCGCCTGACCTATAATTATACACTCGCCAGAACTGACCTGCCCTCAGACAAGGGGGGGAAACCTTTATACAGAAAACTCTCCTTGATTTTTACCTCAGTGGTGGTGTGGAACAAAAGTCATAATAATTTCATAATTAGTTTCGGAAATACACCAGTTTATATAGAAACCGAGAGAGAAAGAGAAAGCCAGAGACACAGGGTAAGGATCATGGAGCGGGGCTGCAGCGGTGGCCGATGGTCGGTGACATCCTACCTCTATGGTCGGTGACATGTGGATATGGCAACAGTGGGGGAATCCCAGGTCATCCCGCCTGCCCCACCACAGCGTTCATTTCTCGCTGCGGCTACTATAGCATGTATTCAATATGGACGGTGGGTGTTAGCGCCGAAGTGATGACATGCTGAGGTGTATGATATGCAGGTGGACTACTGGGCCTTGAAGCCTATGCCCAGAGTCGGACACATAAAAAAAATTAAAGGCACCCATAGGCAGAAGGAGGAAACAATGAAGGAAAAAAAGATGGAAGAGGGAGTGTAAAGACACCCGTAGGCAGAAGGAAGAGGAAAGAATGAAAGGAAAGAAAGGTAGAAGAGGAAGGAAGGAAGAGAGGAATGGGCAGACACCCAAAGCAGCACTACATCGAGTGAGTGGATGGTGAGAGCCCCCACCTACCAAATAGGCGTAGTATGAATCATTATTATTAATATTATTATAATTATTATTGTTATTATTATTATTATTATTATTATTATTATTATTATTATTACTATTATTATTATTACCATCATCATCATCATCATCATCATCATCATCATCATCATCTCTACACATTCTACTACATTAATTTCCTGTGTACAGTATCACATTCATCGTAAGGGCTTAACATTAACACAATAAAGTCGGCTTATGACCGAAAAATGCTTTACAAACAAAATACATTTTGCGATCTTTTGTATCGCATTATTTTTAAAATGAACTCACGTATGGGGTGAAAAATTATTGTCAATTGGATTTTGTTTGAATTTGATAATATGTGTAGGATATGTCAAGTAGGAATGGGGATTTGATTATTACCATTATTGTTATTATTATTATTATATTATTATTATTATTATTATTACTACTACTACTACTACTACTACTATTATTATTATTATTATTATTATTATTACTTCCGCCAAGGAAGTTATGTTTTTGCTAGAGTTGATTTGTCCGTTTGTCTGTCTATCTGTCTGTTAGCAACTTTACTCAAAAAGTTATGATCGGATGTTTTTTTTTTTTTGAGGGGTAGGGTATGGCCCAAGGAAATCCCATCAGATTTTCGTTGTGATCCAGATCATCATCCGGATCCAGGGTTTGCTTGTTTGTCCATACGTTATCTCCAAAATTTCTCAGTGAATTTCAGCGAAACTTTGTGGACGGGTGGGGCAGTGGGCCATGGGCAAGGAAAGAATTTACTTAATTTGGGGGTGGATCCAGATCCAGATCCTATTCCCACGGATCCGGATCCGGATCCTATCTCCACGGATCCGGATCATTTTTAATGGCAATGGCATTGGAGGAGGTATGTGTTGCCTGAGTGCTTTTTTGTTACTACTACTACTACTACTACTACTACTATTATTATTATTATTATTATTATTATTATTATTGTTGTTGTTATTATTATTATTATTATTGCTACTCTACTACTACTACTACTACTACTACTGCTACTACGGCTACCACTACTACCATTACTACAACTATAATATCAATTTATATGTTATTTAAGCTGAGTATGGTGGTATTTGAATGATTTAAATAATATTGCAGAGGACAGTAAAGACTAATAAGCAAATTGTATCGCTTAAGAGGAGGTGTTAAGGAGCCGCTAGATTGGCTTAAAGCTGTCTTGTCCATGACTCGTATTCTCGTCGGTTGAGGAAGCTCCCTAACACCTCTTCCATAGTGAGTTACTCTGTACATCTCACTCACCTCTAATGTTACTGAAGAAAACTACGTCAACATTAAAACGAAACAGCATACAAGAAAATATTAAGGAATAATATGCAAAATAAATAGCAAAGGAATAGGTGCTATGGAGTCCTCTATGCCACTCAGGCCCTTTTTCTCGGCGGGTAAGGAAGTTCCCTAACACCTGTCCCCAAGTGATGTATCTTGCTCTGTCCTCCTGGGTAAAGTCTTCTATCATCGTCTCACTTTCGATACATAACGTGTAAAGGGATATTAACCAGCCATATCTAAAAAATAAATCGCTAAGGAAGAGGTGTTAAGGCCCTCTCCCACTTCGGCGAAAGTGTGGAAGATAAAGTCACGATGTGTCAAAAATCCCTAATCGTGGGTATTCGTGATCAAAATCTTGTCCATTCGTGGCATGGCGCCGATACGTCGCACGAGGTGGAAATTTGTCGTGGGGGACCACGACGTTTTCATGCTGCATGAAAACGTCGTGGCCCTCCACGGTTTTGTAAAATTTCGCAGATTAGTCGTAAACAACAAGGCGACTCCTCGGCGACGTTGCCGATTACCCGGCGTATAAACCGAGTATGATCGCCGACATCGGCGAGGCGTCGGCTCTGAAAAAAAACGTTGAGATGTCATACGGTCATACGGCGAAGCGTCGGCAATGTATCGGCGATGCATCGGTGAGGTTAATACGACATAGCCTACGTAAACCGTACGATATGTACCGGGTTGTGCGACAGTAATATTTCATCTTATGAATGTCGGTAATATATCGCCGACATTTCGCGGATGAACCGCCGATTAATCGCCTTAAATACGCCGATGACGGCGAGGCACCTGCGATGGCCTCGGCGTTTTGTCTGCGAGGTGCGTGCAATGCATTCGCTGACACATCGACGATACATCGTCGACAGCACGCCGCCGTTGTACCTTTATCGCCGTTGAGTCGCCATAAAAAAAAACGTTAAAATTTGAATTTAGAATAATGCTTGTGCATTACGCCGACATATCGGCGATATGTCGGCTACTAGTTGCCAGTTATATCGTATACTCCGCCGAGGTTTCGGCGTTTTGTTGTACTGGTGTCGCCGGTATTACGCCGACACCACGATTCTTGGTCAGAATCGTCGACACATCACCGACTTCGGCCACGATTTTCATCGTGGCATCATCGTGCCTATTTACGCCGAAGTGGGAGAGGGCCTTTAGGGTCCGAGAGTGCGACATCGATTTCCACATTCAAGGGAGGGTAGGTATTAGGTAATCACAGCTTCGCCATGAACATAAGAACATAAGAATATCAGAAGAGAGGATAACTGCAGTAGGCCGGTTGGCCCATGGAGAGGCGAGGAACAGAAGGTAATGGTCCAGGAATGGCGATGGTTATGTCAAGAGTAGCCTGCCTTCGATTCCAAGCACTGACAATTCACAAGTCTGCCCTGAAACCTGCTTCGAAGCAGTGTCTCGTTTTCTCTGAAGCTTGGAAACACCTCAAACCTCTCATATGGCTATCTAGGACCAAACAGGCAGGGAAAATGAGTGTTTCTAGCTATTCTTAACCCAGGAATGACTAGCCACTGCCCTCCTGGCTAGTGAAGGCCGCAAAGACGCCGATGGGACTGGCAGAGAGGGACGGAAACAGTTAGCAAGAGATGGAAACTATCTGGCGGGGTAACTGATGCTGTGCTGAACGGTCACTCCTGGTCAGTGTAGCGAGAGTGTACTGCTGGGTGGTGGTAGTTGGGTTTGTAGTGGTAGTGATGGTAGTTGTGGTAGTGGTGGTGGTTGTAGTGATGGGGGTAGTACTGGCTATGATGGTGGGTGTTGAGAGCAGCAGAGGTGGTGCAGTGGTAGTTGTGGTACTTGTACTTGTCTCAGTGCTTGTGGAATGAATAGTAGTGGTGGTGGTGCTTGTGGGATTAATGCTGGTGGTGGTGGTGGTAATGTTGATGATAATGGTAGTAGTGACTCCGTTGCTTGTAGTTGTGGTAGTGGTAGTAGCAGAAGTGGTGGTGGTGGTAGTGGGAGTTTTGCTTGTGGTTGTGATAGGTGAAAATATTGTTAATGTGGTAGTGGTGATGGTGTTGTGGTAGCGATGGTGGCAGGGATGATGGTCTTTGTGGTAGTGATGATAGTTGCCGTTGTAATTGTGGTGTTTTTACCTATAATTGTGATGATGGCAGTGGTAGTTATGGTAGTGATTGTGGTAATGGTGGTGGTAATGGTGGTGGTAATGTTGGTGGTTGTGGTGCTTGTGGTCGTGGTAGTAGTGGTAGTGACGATAGTAACAGTATGGTAGTATTTGTGACTTGAATTGGGGGTTGGTATGGTAGTGATGGTGGTATTTGTGGTACTGTTGGTGGTAGTGATGGTGGAGTTGTGGTAGTGATGGTGGCAGTTGTGGTAGTGCAGTG
Organism: Coenobita brevimanus; assembly: GCF_032717465.1. NCBI lineage: Eukaryota > Metazoa > Arthropoda > Malacostraca > Decapoda > Coenobitidae > Coenobita > Coenobita brevimanus. The sequence goes on from NC_137069.1 coordinate 32,964,545, forward strand.
GATATTATGTTACTCGTAGTTGTAGTTGTGTGAGTGATGGTGATAGTTGTTTAGAATTGTGGTAGTAGTAGTAATAGCAGCGATGGTGCTTGTATCTGTGGCAGTCTGCGTGGTTGCAGTGGTGGTGGTGATGATGGTAGTGTTAGCAGCGATGGTGGTAGTTTTGTCTGTGGTAGCGTTTGGTAGAAAATAAAATTGATGTGGTAGTGGTAGGACTCTGTTGATTGTAGTTGTGGTAGTGATGGTGGTGGGGTAGTTGTGGTAGTGATGGTGGTGGGGGTAGTTGTGGAAGTGATGATGGTGGGGGTAGTTGTGGTAGTGATGGTGGTGGGGGTAGTTGTGGTAGTGATGGTGGTGGGGGTAGTTGTGGAAGTGATGATGGTGGGGGTAGTTGTGGTAGTGATGGTGGTGGGGGTAGTTGTGGTAGTGATGGTGGTGGGGGTAGTTGTGGTAGTGATGGTGGTGGAGGTAGTTGTGGAAGTGATGGTGGTGGGGTAGTTGTGGAAGTGATGGTGGTGGGGGTAGTTGTGGAAGTGATGGTGGTGAAGGTAGTTGTGGAAGTGATGGTGGTGGAGGTAGTTGTGGTAGTGATGGTGGTGGGGGTAGTTGTGGAAGTGATGGTGGTGGAGGTAGTTGTGGAAGTGATGGTGGTGGGGTAGTTGTGGTAGTGGTGGTAATTGTGGTAGTGGTGAATAAAATCGTATGGAAACAGTAATAGCAGTGTAAAAGGACGTCGTTGGATCCATCACACACACACACACACACACACACAGTAACTATGAATTAAACAAAATGCATCTACCTTTCATGTTATTTTTGAAAGCCTGTATTTATTAAGTCATTGGTAACACACACACACACACACACACACACACACACACACACACACACACACACACACACACACACACACACACACACACACACACACAGAGTAACTATGAATTAAACAAAATGCATCTACCTTTCATGTTATTTTTGAAAGCCTGTATTTATTAAGTCATTGGTAACACACACACACACACACACACACACACACACACACACACACACACACACACACACTATCTATGAACTAAACAAAAAACATCTACCTTTCATGTTATTATTCAAAGCCTGTACTTATAAAGTCACACACACACACACACACACACACACACACACACACACACACACACACACACACACAAGCAGAGAGAGAGAGAGAGAGAGAGAGAGAGAGAGAGAGAGAGAATATCAAAGCCAGAGACAAAGAAAAAAGAACGAAAGACCCAAGAGAAAATTTACCACAAACTAAGCTACAAAATCACCCAACCCAATTCACACACACAAAAGCCCTATATTTCCCACATTTAAATCATCAGTAATACTAATGCCTCTGTCCATAGGTTTGACAAGGGGAGCAAGATGGACAAAATACTGTACACTGCTTTGATTTTTTTTTTTTTTTTTAATCAGTTCCCCCCGGTGTAGTTTGCTGAAAATTGATTGATGTGTGTGTGTGTGTGTGTGTGTGTGTGTGTGTGTGTGTGTGTGTGTGTGTGTGTGTGTGTGTGTGTGTGTGTGTCGTAGCACCTCCCCTTTGCAATCTATTCTGTACCTTAATATCCTCTTAAATATCATTACTGATGGTTCTGGAGAGGGACGCCTTCACGTGGTGGCACCGATATAACCAGGAGGCCCAATTGTCTGGTAACACAAACATCCATTACCTCCCTATCCCACAAAAGAAGGAGGATGGAGTATCAGAATCTGCCATGTAAAATAAGCCGCTATGGAAAAGATGCAACGAAGCCTCCTACAGTCCACTACAGTATGTCCCACAATGACCAGCTTTCTTTCTTTCTTTCTCTCTCTCTCTCTCAAGCAAATAGTGTGTGCAGCAACACAAATTACTGATATGTGACTTTGTGCTTAAGAAGCGGGTGGAGAGGAAAATATGGGAATTGAAAAACCAAGCAGTGAGAGATGCCTTCTATAATGATACAAGAGTTGTGGCTGAACAGAGAGCTGTTGACAGAAGTGTTAATGAATAGTACAGAGCTCTCAAGAACTCCAGAGTTAACCGATTCAGTGTGTGGGTGGACAAGGGGCCCTCCAAGACAAAAGGAACAAGGTGGTGGTAAGAGAGTATACAAGCCGCAATTAAGGGGGAAGAAACTTGCAGGAATGGAAAAGTTGTGGTAACAGAGAGGAGTACTTGGTTGTCAACACAAAGGCAACGCTCCCTTTTTAAAAGATCTAATAAAGGAGCCTGGGAGTATTCACTGACAGGTCTTTATTTCCTGCTTCCAGGGAACAGATTTAAGGATTTACTAGGACACATAGAAAGAGAATTGAAGAGCAACACCATAGATGGATTTTTCGTAATAGGGCAAGTTGTATACGAGAAGAAGCCTGAACAAGTGGCCGAGTTCCGTGATGCCCTGACTGACGCTCATTCCTGGAGCGTAAATGATGTGAAGGAAATAGTGGAGACGAAATTGTCACTCTTTTAATTCTAGCTGGAAGGCTGGAGCTAAACTGGAATGAAATGAGAGATTCTGAACAGTTGGATGCCATGTGGAGATAACTGGAGATATCAGGAATGAAGATGACGACCGTGAAGAGCATGGACTGTGACCCTATAAATTAAAAGTGAGTGAATCTTTCAGGAGTGGGCAGGAATTAAATCAAAGGTTGTGAAGAGTAGGATGGAGTGTAGATTGTCAGTCTGTTAGTGAAAATTGGGTGAATCTTCCTGGACATAATAGGAAAGATTTTCGCTCTGTGTACCATTTTTGCACTTATTCTTATTCAGGTAAATTTAGGTTAGGTTAGGCCTTGTGTGTGTGTGTGTGTGTGTGTGTGTGTGTGTGTGTGTGTGTGTGTGTGTGTGTGTGTGTGTGTGTGTGTGTGTGTGTGTGTGTGTGTGTGTGTGAATGCCTGACTTATATTCATATCTTGATAATTAAGGTTTGGGTCTAGAGTTGAGAATTTCACTTTGTTCCAGCACTCCCCCACGATTTTTTTTTTTTTTTAGTTTTTGATTAATATATTGGTCGGGAGTCAAAATCTAGTATTTTTCTCCCAACTGTACTCATTCTATTCTTACTTGACTCAAAATTGCCGTCTGTCTATTTTCAATATTTTGGTTGTATTACTGTAGTAAATTAACACCTGAATATGGTGCTCGTCACAAAGGATTACCAAGGAAAGGACGCAAAGCCGTGGTATCGTCTTTTTCGGTCACTAAGCTGCATGAATTAAGCCGCAAACACACGAAAATCTAGGCCAGGTTAAGGTGAAAGGAGTATAGCACCAGACTCTGTATCTACCATCAAAGGGAGGCGCCATAGAGAAAGGGTTAAGCAAAATTCCGACGCAAAAACCGATTATTGTACCGTTCAGTGGTCATACTTAATACCAACTTCACACTGCCAAAGTACATGCTACCAAATCCCGTGCTATAATACAACTTAATAGCCAAGCCACACGCTACCACACCACACACTACCACACAACACAACGCCACACCATCCACTGCCATACAACACTCTGCCACACCACACACCGCCAAACCACACGCTGCCACACCACACACTGTCAGTTAGTTTATTGACAAAAATCACGTATATGGTTGCATTTCATAAGTAAAGGTCATTATATATACAGTTTCTGTCCAAACAAGAAAATGTACGCGTGATAAATAAAGGGTTACAGCTTATACAGTTATCTTGTACTCCATTCCCTTGAAATTCAGAGTTTCTTGGTACTACTTTAAGCTGTACCAGAACAATATAATAGTATACACTTAAAATAACGTCTAGTAGACATACAACATTATAAGAATAATATTAACATTAGCCTGGCTGTTATTACTAATGCCACACCACACACTGCCACACCACACACTGTTACACAACACACGCCTCACACTACCACACAACACACTGTTACACTTCACACTACCACACCACACACTGCCACACCACACACTGTTACAGCACACACTTACGCCTCACACTAAAACACCACACACTACCACACCACACACCGTTACACTTCACACTACCACATCACACACTGTCACACTTCACATTGCCACACCTCACACTACCACATCCCACACTGCCCCACCACACGCTGCCACACCACACGCTGCCACACCACACACTGCCACACCACACACTGTTACACATCACACTGCCACACCACACACTGTTACACATCACACCGCCACACCACACACTGTTACACATCACACTGCCACACCACACACTGTTACACATCACACTGCCACACCACACACTGCCATATCGACACACACTGCCACACCATACACTGCCACACCACACACTGCCACACTTCACACCATCACACTACACAATGTTCTCCCTCTACAAAGAGACTTGTGAGAGGGGTACACTTTCTCATGAACCCTAAAAGTGAACCTACCTGTACACTGTATAATTGCACCTGAACAGTAGAGCCCCGATAATTTCCTTAATGCAGACGCTTCTTCACCACACCTGGGCACCATTTATGAGAAGACAAGATCCTCATTCGCTGAACAAGTGAGCATGAACAAGCAGTATTATCTGTTTTTACCCATATAGTCAGCCTGTAGTCCACTGGGTTCACATTTCAGTTGAACCCAGGGCTACTGTACTATTTCTTACCCTCAAATTACAATATTTAGTTGAGATGATGGCATGGAGTGGAGAGGTATATTAGAAAGGGGGATGTGAGTTGGGGGGAGGGCAGTGGCATGGCAGGGGACAGGGTGGCATGGAAGGAGACCGAGGATGAGATGGGGGAATGGAATGGAGAGGTGTATGGGAGAGGGGGGTGCGTTGGGGGGAGGGCCACGAAATGACGGGGGTGAGGGCGACATGGAGCCGATTGGTTCGTGGCCACCCCTTATGGGATAAAGGCTCCTGGCAATAGATAGATAGATGGATAGATAGCCTAATTTTTATAGTTCCACATCATGTATAGCCTAATCATTAAAAATAAGAATTGCACCTGTGATCATACCTTTAATTAACCCCTTCAGAACGATGATGGGTGCTGGGGAGGGGCTCCTTCTCGTGGTGGCACTAATATAACCGGGCGGTGGAGCTGCCAGGTTATACAAACGTCCCCCAACTCCCTATCCCCAGAAAGGAGAATGGTGGACTGCGGGAGGAGGGCAACTTCAGCCTGCAGTCCACTGGGTTCATGTTTCTCTGAGCTTAATGAAGGTAAAAGTAGACGATTTTATTCAGTTTAGGGAAGAGGAGCTTTTGGGAGAGAGAGAGAGAGAGAGAGAGAGAGAGAGAGAGAGAGAGAGAGAGAGAGAGAGAGAGAGATTGTGTGTGTGTGTGTGTGTGTGTGTGTGTGTGTGTGTGTGTGTGTGTATGAGGGGGGGAGAGAAGAGATTAAGAGATGTGCATTGAAGGAGTAAGAGAGATTAAAATTTTTGCCGCTTCGGGCGATTACATATTTTTTGCCAGTTGAAATTGAGAGAGAGAGAGAGAGAGAGAGAGAGAGCATAAGGTCAGACACATTACCTAGCTCAGAAGTCTTTAAAAATAGCCAGAGAAATTCCCTCTCCCACATATATATAATCCTGCCTCTCTCTCTCTCTCTCTCTCTCTCTCTCTCTCTAATTCCTCATTTTCGTTTCGCAAAAAAGGGAGATCGCTAAGTGCCCAATTTACTTTCATTTATCAGGCCTTTCGTGGTCGTTACAATTTTTTCCCTTATTTCCCCCCCCCCCCTCTCTCTCTCATTTAATTCCTCATTCTCGCTTCACAAATAAGAGAGATCGCTAAGTGCCCAATTTACTTTCATTTACCAGGCCTTTCTTTGTCGTTATAATTTTTTCCCTTATACCCTCTCTCTCTCTCTCTCTCTCTCTCTCTCTCTCTCTCTCTCTCTCTATCTCTCTCTTCATTTATCAAGGCTTTCTTAGTCGCTATATTTTTTCCCTCTCTCTCTCTCTCTCTCTCTCTCTCCCTTCATTTAGCAAACCTTTCTTAGTCGATATATTTTTTTCCTCTGATTTTCCCTCTCTCTCTCTCTCTCTCTCTCTCTCTCTCTCTCTCGGCCCCACTTCTTAAATTCCACCATAATGTTCCTTGTTCCTGCAAAAGAGGATATTAGTCTTCTCATGGTTTTTGGAGGCTCCCTAACGTGCCTTCCTTACCAGGTGATGATGATGATGATATACATTTCATCATCATCATTATCATTTTCATCATTACCTTCATCATTATCATCATCATTTTCATCATCATCATCATCATCACCATCATCATTACCCTTATCTATCTGTCTATAGCCAGACGCCTCAATCGCGCAAGGGGTGGCCACAAGCAAATCACCTCCTTGTCATCCTGCCCCCTGCTAATTCGCTGTCCTCTCCCTAATCTACATCTCCCTCTGTCATATTCCACTCCACTCCATCCCTCCACCTCATCCTCGGTCTTCTCCCTCCCTCTCCCCCCTCCACCTCACTCACATACACACTCCTCGTTAGTTTCACTGTCTGTCCTCTCCACACGACCAAACCACTTCAGTGTATCATCATCATCATCATCATCATCCGTCTCCTCTCGGACCTATTATCCCTTAACCTGTTCTATCCAATCCCAGGAAAACCGATTTTCATCGCCCCATCTTGTTCTCTGTCTGCCTCTTCCTCTCACTCCATCTCTGGGCTGCCACTCAGTTACCCTTGTTGTTCATCTGTTATCTGTTCTACTAAGGACGTGACCTGCCCATATCTATACTCCTTTTACTCTAACTTGGCCTAAAATTGCCATCTATCCATCTTCAGTGCCCTATTGTAGCAAGATATTAAACATCTGTATATTGTGCTAGTCACGAAGAAGTGCTATGGAAGGGACATAGAGCCGTGGCCTTTTTTTTTTTTTTTTCTGCTACTGTGAAATAAACCTCAAAGGAACGAAATTTGGGCCAAGTTAAGGTGAAACACGCATATTTTTTGTGATAATTTTTTTTTTTTTTTTTTTTTTTTGCCTCCAAGAATTTCTTTTTTATTTTCTGTCAATTTAGCGTCTTACATTTTCCTTCCTATTTCCCCCTAAGCAGTCCCAAGGCTAGTATTCGCGTCGGTTAAGGAACCTTTCTAACACCTCTTCCTAAGCGATTTATTTTCCTTATTACACCTTGCCGTCTTTGTGTTACTTAAATCTTTCCACTATCACCATACCCTGCACAAATTACTCAGACGTATAAAACGATATCAGCCTGCTGTATCCAAAAATAAATCGCATAGGAAAAGGTGTTAGGGAGTTTCCTTAACAGTCGAAAAGACAAGCATGAAAGTAGGCCTATATGCTAAAAATTTCTCTCTTTTCTTACAGATTCGTGAAAATTTTGCAAAAGCGTTCGAATTAAAAAAAATTAATGAGTGTCACATTTCACAGAACCATTTACTTATATACTTATTTACTTATTTCTGTAGCACTTCTTCGTGACTAGCATCCTATTCTACTGTTTAATCTACTGTCACGACTCAGCATTCAAGATGGAAAGGTGGCAATTATAGTCCACGTAACAGTAAAGAAATTACAGTATTATGTTTAAGTGTTAATCTAGTACTACACCTTAGAAATATAAGTAAGATGATAATTTTAGGCCAAGTCAGAGTAAAAGGAGTATAGAATCAACGCCTATCAACTACACGTGGCTCATTACGGCTGATATTATTTTTTCCCCCAATTTTAGACCAAGTTAAAGAAATTATAGTGTTGCATTTAAGTGTTAATTTACCGCTACACCTCATAAATAAGACATTTTTTGGCAAAGTTAGAGTTAAAAGAGTATAGAGTCATATCAACTACACGTGGCTCATTACGGCTGATGATCATTTTTTTCCAAGTCACGATTTTCCCCAAGAATATGGTGACATGTGGAGGTGTATGGTGTGTAGGAGGACGAGTGGGCCTTGGGAACAGGTTGTGAAGACTATGGCAAGAGTCGGACACATTAAAAAAATAATAATCTATCTATCTATCTATCTCCCTATTGCCAGACGCCTTAATCCGGTAAGGAGTGGCCACAAACAAAATCGCCTCCATGTTGCCTTGTCCCCCGCCATTTCACTGCCCCGCTCCCAGGTAATAAATAATAATAATAATAATAATAATAATAATAATAATAGTAATAATAATAACACTTACTTTCAGGGCAGGCAGGTCATACAGCCTCACCTCACAACACACACCTGCAAAGAATAAGAGACTGAAGGCTTGTAAAC
>NC_137069.1:32977795-33057795 GCF_032717465.1 Coenobita brevimanus
TCAGAATTAAAGTCCAAATAAAATGGAGAAATAGAAGAAGCGAAGGACAGGAGGAAGTAGTACATACAAGGAGAGTGGAAAAGTTACAAGAGGATGGAAAAAAGGCGGAATATAAGAGGGAAGTGGAGGAGCGATTGGGTAAATATAGACTGAAGCAGATGGGGGACGTGGAGGGTGTGTGCAAGATATTCACAGAAGAAATCTGTGCAGCATATTAGGTGGTGTGTGGGGTGAAGAGAAGATGAAAGGGGGTGCAGGGAACAGCATGGTGGAATGAAGTGAGACAGGCTGTGGCACAAAAGAAGAAAGCATATAGTGAGTGGATGAGAAACAGAGGCGTGGCAGAAATTGTGAGACGGAAGAGACAGTTATATGTAGAGAGGAGGAGAGAGGTGGAAAGATTAGTAAGAGTGAGTAAGAAGAGAGTGGATGAGGAATTTGGAAGGAACTTGAGTGTAAAGTGGAGGGAATGTAAGGACATGTTCTGGAAAGAGGTAAAGAAAGTTAGACGGGGAGCCAAAGAAGTAAGCTGGGGATAAAAATGGTATATTACTATAGTCAGTCTCAGGAAAGATGAGGGTAGAATATTGTCCATTTTACTCCAAAGTCACTGTCAAAGGCCGAGCGCACCTGACTTAACGAACTATGGGAATACAGCCTGGCCAGGGACAAGGCCTGAGGGCAAGAGGCACACACACACACACACACACACACACACACACACACACACACACACACACACACACAGACAGCCAATGAATGAATGGGTATAAGTGACCCACTATGCTCACAGGTCAATATGAACTGTGGTTCCTGTTTTTGGATGCAACTTTTTTTTTTTTGAGTTACAAAGCGCTAAAAATAAACGAAAAATACTGGACCAGTTATTCGTTGTATATTTAGATTTAATAGCATATTATTCCTTTTATTTTACTTTTTTTTTTTTTTTTTTGAGCTTGATTCGCCTGTCATCAAGAATTTGTAAGTTGGCATCTCAGGTCACAGCACCTCCTGACTGACTCCTTTGAGATGACAAGACAGGTAAAGGAGGAGATTAATTTTAAGGGATCAAGAGCAAGCCTTCACAGACTCCTGAGAAAGAATGGATATACTTTCAAGAAATCAGATAAAGGACGACAAATTCTGATGGAACGACGTGATATTGCTTTGGCACGAGCAATTTATCTAAGAAAAATACAAGAAAACAGAGAATCAATCAACCCTCGGCAAGAGATTTACATAGATGAGACTTGGGTTAATCAAAACGAGAGTGTCAATAAATGCTGGACAACTGCAGATGGAAAATTGGGCCCGAAGGTGAAAAGTGGCAGAGGATCCAGATTTATCATCATACACGCAGGCGGAGAGGATGGATTCGTGCGTGGAGGTTTGAACATGTTCAAATCTCAGAATGGTAACAGAGGAGATTACCACCAATCAATGAATCACCACACTTTCAAAGCATGGTTCGAAGACCAGTTACTCCCAAACATTCCACCTCATTCACTGCTCATTCTGGACAACGCTTCGTAACACTCTAAAATCCTCAATAAAGCACCAACGCAGACTTCCCGTAAAAATGAAATTATAGAATGGCTGAGGGAGAACAACGTTCAACACAACCCACAACACTCCAAGCTAGAGCTGTTAGATCTGGTGGAAAGAAACAAAGACAGGCGAGAGTATGAAATAGACACTATTGTAAAAGACCAAGGACCTGAGGTTTTACGACTTCCGCCCTACCACTGCAAATTAAATCCAATAGAACTTATATGGGCTCAAGTAAAAGATGAAGTAAGAAAAAAGAATTCCAGTAATAATCAGACAATGCGTGTGGTGGAGGAAATCCCAAGAAATGCAGTGAGGAAAGTGACACCAGAAAACTGGCAAAAATGTATGGAGCATAAGAGAAAGCTAGAACAGGAATATAATACAATCTCTCTCTCTCTCTCTCTGTCTATCTATCTATCTATCTATCACTCGATATTCATGTCTCCCTCATCTAAACCTTCTTCTTCACTGGTGGAATCATTCGCCACATTAATGACGAATTCTTCGACCATGTGATTGCGCACAATGTCATTTCTGATATATTCCTGTTCTAGCTTTCATAACATTTTTTTTTATAAAGAATAGTATTAAAACAATAAAATAAAATAACATAATTTTTCTACTCCTTCATCTTTCATGGCTATTTCATTGGCTTCCTTACCCTAACTCTCCCCATATTCCAACCCGGGCCACTCCCATCCTCCATCCCTCCTCATATGGACCGATATCTGGGCACTGATAGATAAACAGACGCTAAACATTGTTTTATTATTTAAGAGTCGTGTGTGTGTGTGTGTGTGTGTGTGTGTGTGTGTGTGTGTGTGTGTGTGTGTGTGTGTGTGTGTGTGTGTGTGTGTGTGTAGAGGAAAGAAAACGGAAGAGGGAAGGAGGAAGGTCCAGAGTCCCGAGGGGACCTCTTAATCCTTCACACGGTCACTCGTGTTCCGATTTTGGCAAAGGCTTTGTAAAATTCTCTCCCTCATGTTTCCTGAGACAGACTATAGTGGAGATAGGAGAAAATGTAAGCAGATGGAGAGAACACTTTAAGGAATTGTTGAACATAGGGAATGAAAGTAATGCAAGTATAAGTGGCTGGGGAATGGCTAGGAGACGGAGGGATGTGAGAAGAGAGGAAGAAATCGGTAGGATGAAAGTTGTGGAAGCAATGAAGAAAGTTAAAATGGGGAAAGCCCCAGGAATTGATGGAGTGTGTGGTGATATGCTGAAGCATGGGGGAGAGATACAGTAGTAGTAGAATGGATGTGGAAGATGTGCAGATTGGCCTGGGAGGAAGGTAGAGTCCCGGTGGATAGGATGTCAGGTATAATTATTCCCTTGTGCAAAGGAAAAGGGGAAAAAGAAGTGTGTGGCAATCATAGCGGCATTTGTCTTCTTAGTGTAATAGGAAAAGTATATAGTAGGATACTTACTGACAGAGTTAGGGAAATAACAGAGGAATTAGTTGAAGAAGAACAGGGAGGTTTTAGGAAGGGAAGAAGTTGTGTGGATCAGATATTCATTCTTAGATCTTTAGTGGAAAAGTGTTTAGAGAAAGGAAAGAAGTTGTATGCGGCCTTCATGGATTTGGAGAAAGCATATGACAGGGTGGATAGACAAGGATTGTGGAAAGTATTAAGAGTGCATGGAGTAGATGGAAAGTTGTTGAATGCCGTGAAGAGTATGTATGAGGGTGCTAAGGCTGCAGTGCGTGTGGATAGTGAACTGAGTGAATTTTTCTATTTGAAGGTTGGATTGAAACAGAGATGTGTCATGTCTCCAAGGTTGTTCAATCTGTATATGGATGGAGTTATAAAAGAGATACAAGGTAGGGCAGTGGATGTAGGAGCGGCCCTAGTGAGAGAGGGCAGTGTTTGGAAACTACCTGTACTGTTGTTTGCAGATGATACTGTGTTGTTAAGTGAAGACGAAGGGGAGCTGCAAGGCTTGGTGGATGAGTTTGGGAGAGTGTGTAAGAAACGGAATCTAAAAGTGAATGTAGTGAAGAGTAAAGTTATGGTCTTCGAGAATTGAAGTCAGTGAATGTACAGTGAGGTTGGATGAGGAGGAAATGGAAAATGGGAGTGCGTTTAAGTACTTGGGTAGTGTGATGAGTAAGAATGGAAGTTTAGAGGGTGAAGTGTTTGAAAGGGTGTAACAGGGAAGGAAGGTTGCTGGTTCCTTGAAAGCAGTGATAAGCAACAGGGAAGTGAGCATGGAAGTGAAAAAGCTACTACATGACAATATTGTGATACCGGCTCTAACGTATGATGATGAAGCTTGGACCTTGTTGGAGGGACGGAAGTCAAGAGTGACAGCAGTGGAAATGAGTTATTTGAGAGGAGCATGTGGAGTCACATGGAGAGACAGACTGACAAATGAGGAAGTGAAGGAGCCTTGTGGTATTGATGTGAATGTGATAGGAAGCGTTAGGAGAAACACTCTGAGGTGTTTTGGACATGTGGAGAGGATGGAGAGTGTATGTGAATGAGGTGGAGGGGAGAGGGAGGTGGAGACCAAGGTTGAGATGGAGGGATGGAGTGGAGAGGTATATGAGAGTGGGGTGTGTGAGCTGGGAACAAGACAGTGAAATGGCGGGGGACAGGGCGACATGGAGGCGATATGTTTGTGGCCATCCCTTACGGGATTAAAGCGTCTAACAATAGATAGATAGATAGATAGATGTGGGGGCGATATTTCAAAATCAGTGCGCTCTCTCATTCGCGCAAATTTTTAAGCATCCCTCTGCGTTCTGATGTACAGCCATGGTCGATAGTTTGCGTACACTGCCAGTATTGTGTCCTCCCTTCGGGATTCCTCATTCCTCCCCACGCGACAGAGTATCCTTCCTTCTCGTCCTCTTTTGTTATGCGTCTCATGTGGCGATCAAAAAAAATAATTCATGTGGCACCTTCCAGAGGGTGGAGAGTGAGAGACTAACGAGGAGAGTGTATGTGAGTAAGGTGGAGCGGAGTAGAGGAGGGGTGGAGGAGACCGAGGATAAGATGAAGGGATGGAGTGGAGAGGTATATGAGAGAGGGGTGTGTGAGCTGAGAGTAGGGCAGTGAAATGGTAGGGGACAGGGCGACATGGAGGCGATTTGTTTGTAGCCACCCCTTACAGGATTAAGGCGTCTGGGTATAGATAGCTAGACATATAGATAGACAGGGAGATAGATAGATAGACCTCCCATCCCCACACCAAGCACGGATATGTCGGCTAATTTTTGCTTATGCCTGTACAGTTGTGGCAAAAAGTTCGAATTAATGATTGGCGAGTTGGATTTGCATCAGCCATAACCTATTTATCCAAGACTCTCAACATCTATACCAATTCGAATTTTCACTTTATTTTTATGGATTTCGTTTTGTTAGGATTACTGGGAAATTATATGAATAATAGTCCTCATATTTAAAGTCAGATTTCATGCAGCTTTACTACTCACCTATTTTTAAAGATTTTTTTTTTTTTTTTTTTTTTAAGTCTATGCGTCCTCAAATTTGCAGTTATATTCATGGGTCTATTTATGTCAGACTTGGAGTTTAAATATGCAGGAAAAGAATCAGAGTATATTCTTTTTACACGTATCAGACTCAGGGAAAATAAAGGGGAAATTCACCTTCCTACGTAACTCACATGAATGACACTGGTCAGAATTTCCCTCTACAGATTTCAGTGTATCAGAACTCCATTCACTCTAGTCCAGTGTGACTCTAAACGGCTCTATCAATTATCAGGAGGCTCTAAAACCCTATTGGACCCCAGTTATGTGTTTTTCTGGGTCCAATGTTGAAGTGTCCACGGCTCTAACGTAGTAGTAGCAGTAGCAACAGTCCCAAGCTCATACAGACATGAACCCAGTGGACTGCAGGCTGAAACTTCCTTTTTTACTGCAATCCACCATCCACCTTTCCGAAGATAGTGATGGAATTAGATGCTTATAGGGCCGGGCAGCTCCACCACACTGCAAAATCGGTGCCATCACGTGAAGGCGCCTCTCTCCCGCATCAACCACGAATCATGTATTAAAAGCCATATATATTACGAATCATGAATCATATAATAGACCTAAAATAAAATAAAAAATGGACGGAACACAACCCACGAAAAACGAATCACGGACGACGAAACTACGAATCACGGACAACGAATCACTAACGACAAATCACGGACGAAGCACGAACGACGAATCACGGACAGCGAATCGCGAACAAAGAACCACGAACAGCCAATCGAACGACGAATCACGAACAGCAAATCACGGACAACGAATCACAAACAACGAACTACAAATCACGAACAGTGAATCGGGAACAACGAACAACTGATCACGAGCAACGAACAACGAATCACGAATGACGACTCATGAACGACGAACCACGGACAACGAATCACGAGCCACAAGTAACGAGCAACGAATCACGAACGACGAATCACGAGTAACGAAAAACGAATTACGAATCACAAGCAACAAATCACGAACCAGGTTGAACCGCTACACTTCCGCAATTTTTGAGCACCCCGTGTAATTGGTAACATTCCTGCCCTGCTGTGTGTGTGTGTGTGTGTGTGTGTGTGTGTGTAAGAGAGAGAGAGAGAGAGAACAAGTGCCATATTACCCCAGCGGTGTACGAGATAGTTACCATGAAGCTCTGTTCTTCCATAATGACGTGTGTGTGTGTGTGTGTGTGTGTGTGTGTGTGTGTGTGTGTGTGTGTGTGTTTTGCATGTCTGTTTGTTATGGTCTGCGTTTGTTGTGAAAAACACCAAATAACATGTCCCCCACACCGAGACACACCTGCCGATTGAGAAATCACACACACACACACACACACACACACACACACACACACACACACACACACACACACACACACACACACACACACACACACACACACACACACACACACACAACCACAATTTTTTCCCCTATACTCACTAAGAAACTCATCGAGAAAGTATAAGTCACGCCACTGATACCCAAGCTCTCAAGAAACTGTCGCTCTCGTGTGGCCAGTCAGTCGCTCTCGTGTGGCCAGTCAGCTCAGACGTGCCTGAGACCTGTGGTAGTGTTGTGCTAGTGTGCTTTAGTGATCTGTGATAGTGGTTGTGTTAGTGTGTTGTAGTGATCGCGATAGTGCTGTGCTAGTGATCCGTGAGAGTGTGTGTTGTGGTGACCCGTAGTGACCCGTGATAGTGTGTGCTACCTTGTGTGAACTAGTGCGTAATGGCTTCCTCGGCAGAGAGCTGTGTCCCCACTGCAGGTACTGAAAAGGACTACCTTGAATTAAAGGAGCAACTTCTCGAACTGAAGCGGGAGGTACAAATTCTCAGGCAGGAGAAGGCACAGATGAGGGAATTGTTGGAGGAGATGTTGGAGGAGAAAGAGAAAAAGGCTGAAGGTTGGACACTAGTTAACAAGGGTGCAACGAAGTTCACCCTTAAAAAGCAAACGGAAATTAAGACAACTAATACATTCGACGCACTACGAGACGAATGTGAAGGGAAGGCAGAGAGGGAAGTAGAGGAGAAGGACGGTGAGAGAACTTCCAGTACAGGTAAGTATAAACAGAACAAGAAAGGTAAGAAAAATGTTGTTGTTGTTGGAGACTCCCAGGTGAGATATCTGAACAGGGCCATGTATACTCCACTCGCTAAACATGTGTGTCTTCCAGGGGCCAGGGTGGCTAATGTGGTAGAAAAAATTTCAAATATCGTAAAGGAAAGTGGTGACAAACCCACTGTGTGCCTCAGTGTAGGAGGCAATGATATTAGTAGCCGTAAGAGTGAGGTACTGTGGAAAAGGTACAAGTTGATGTTAGAAAAGGTTAGGGAGAGGGGAGGAACCCCTGTAGTGCTTGGTGTTTTACCAAGGTGGCGGGTTGGAAGGGAATGGTTGAGCAGGGCAATAGGGTTTAATTGCCGCCTTGAAAGGTATTGCAAAGATAATGCAATACCTTTCATAGACAGCTGGGACCGGTTTTATGGACGGAATGCCTTGTATAGTTGGGATGGGACTCATCTTAGCAGGCAGGGAGTTACTGTTTTAGCTGGAATGATAGATAGGGAGTTGGAGGGATTTTTTCGAGATTGAGAAGTAGGTGTACAGGAAGATGCAGCAACTACACTCAGAAATCATTATTACCATGTTTGGATAGATGCATCGATACTTGCAAAATTAAGAACAAAAGTTCAACCAATAGTGTAGATACATCCACTCAGGCACCTCAAATTGAGCAGGCGATGATAGATGATAGAACAAGCGATGATAGAAGGGCGATAAGCGATAGTACAAAAAATTGTTATATTAGTAAAGTAAAGAGTTTCCCAGTTAGTAATAAAATAAATAACAGCAAATGCCAAGGTAGAGGCATAACTACTAGTAATAATCTGAAAGTGTACTACACAAACAGCCGGAGTTTACGTAATAAAATGGATGAACTGAGGGTTTTAATTTGTACAGAGAAAATAGACATTGCCGTTATTAGTGAAACTTTGATGAATACAGACACTCGAGAATTTTTAGCAGAATATCAGATAAAAGGCTATAATATTTTTGTGTCAAACCGTCAGGGAAGAAAGGGGGGAGGGGTAGCTATTTATGTAAAGGATTCATTAATCTGTTCTAATAAAGAAGTCATTAAAGTAAATAGGGACACAGAAAGTGTCTGGGTTGAAATTAGTAACAATAGGGAGAAATTAGTCTTAGGAGCAATTTACAGATCTCCTAAATTAAGTAGAGCTGATAGTAAATACCTTTGGGAGGAAATGAGGAAAGCATCACAGTCCAGCTTAGTAATAATTGTAGGGGACCTTAATCTGCCAAGGATAGATTGGAGAATTCAGACAGGAGATGCAGAGTCAGAGGAATTTCTAGAGGTAGTACAGGATAATTTCCTTTATCAGTATATAAGTGAGCCCACCAGAGGTAATAATATACTAGATTTGGTTTTAGCTAATAAAGAAAATATCATCAGCGATATAGAGGTTGGTGGACGACTTGGTAATAGCGATCATGAAGAAATTAAGTTCAAATTTATTTGGGATGTCTGTTCCACTAAAAATACCTCCACCGTTCCTAATTATCGTCTAGGAGATTTCGATGGCTTAAGAGCTTATTTTCGAACGGTATTCCACAGGGAGATTAGCTATTGGAGGGAATGCCAGGTCAGTGTGGAATCCCAGGTCATAGGTCAGGTGCAGGAAACACCTGGGGATGTCCGTCAGGTGTCTGTGAGGGAGGAGGTGGTAGATAGGAATGTAGTCCAGGTGACGGAAATTAACTCAGCTACAGTACCAAGCAGACGTTCGACCAGTGAGAAGTATAACGAGTTAATAAATATAATACACGGAGGCCATGATAGATATATTCCTTCAAAGCCGTTTAGAACTAATAATTCGGAACCTAGATGGTTAAACAACAGATTAAAATCTCTCATAGGCCAAAGGAAAGGAATATATAGAAAAATAAAACGTGGAGAGGAACACTTACGTAACCGGTACACAATTTTAAATAGAGAAGTAAAGAGGGAGATAAGAAAAGCAAAGAGAAGTTATGAAATTAAGGTTGCAAGTGAATCAAAAGAAAACCCCAAGGGTTTTTATCAAATGTACCGAACGAAAAATAAAGACAGGATAGGACCACTCAGAACAGAATCAGGTGACATTACCAGTGAAGATAAAGAAATGTGCTCCATCCTAAATAATTATTTCATATCAGTATTCACCAAGGAAAATCTAACCTGGTCCCTCAAGCAGCAAATATTTACCATGAGAATACGGAAAATATTCTTAGTAAAATAACCATTAGTAAGGAGGACGTATTGAAAGAAATTAATAAGTTAAAACCTCAAAAATCGCCAGGTCCGGACGATATATATGCAAAAATTATAAAAGAAACCAAAGAAGAATTATGTCAGCCACTTTTAACGTTATTTAATGACTCTTTAAGTTCAGGAGAAGTTCCAGAGGCGTGGAAAACCGCAAACGTAGTGCCCATCTTTAAAAAGGGTGATAAATCAGCTGCGTCGAATTATCGTCCGATAAGTCTAACGTCAATAGTAGGAAAAATGTTAGAGTCAATTTTGGCAAATAAGATTAGAGAACACTTAGAAAGATTTAATCTTATAAACGAAAGTCAGCACGGATTCAGGCAAGGACGATCCTGCCTCACAAATTTGTTGTCATTCTACTCGGAGGTCTATGAGGCAGTAGATAGCGATAAAGCTTACGATGTTATTTATCTGGACTTTAGTAAAGCTTTTGATAGGGTCCCACACGAAAGGTTAGTTAGAAAGGTTCGAGCACACGGTTTAGACGGCGATATCTTAAAATGGATAGAATCCTGGCTGAAAGGACGAAAGCAGAGAGTATTAATAAATGGAACTAAGTCGGACTGGGGATTAGTAACTAGCGGTGTACCACAGGGTTCAGTACTCGGTCCCTTATTATTTATCATATATATAAATGATCTAGACTTTAGAGTCAATAGCAGCATCAGCAAATTTGCCGACGATACAAAAATAGGGCGTATCATTAACTCGAATGACGATTGCCATAACTTACAGAAAGACCTCGATACATTGTCCAAATGGTCTAAAACTTGGCAAATGGAATTTAACGTTGAAAAATGTAAAGTACTTAACGTAGGCAAGACCATTGGAGATACTAAATACAGCTTAGATAACAAAGAAATTAGCAAATCGGAATGCGAGAGAGATCTAGGAGTTATGATTAGTAACGACCTTAAACCTAGGCAACAGTGTATTAATGCGAGAAATAAAGGAAATAGGGTCCTAGGATTTATTTCGAGAAGCGTGAGCAATAGATCATCTAAAGTAATACTAAAACTTTATCTAGCATTAGTAAGGCCACATTTAGACTACGCAGTACAATTCTGGTGTCCTTACTATAGAATGGATATTAATTCGTTAGAAAATGTACAGAGAAGAATGACTAAAATGATACATGACGTCCGGAACCTGTCATATGAAGACAGACTGAAAAGACTAAGTCTGCATTCGCTAGAGAGGCGTAGAGTAAGGGGAGACTTAATTGAGGTGTTTAAGTGGATGAATGGTATAAATAAGGAAGATATTAGCAAGGTACTTAAAGTGAGCATACAGGATAGAACTAGAAATAATGGTTTCAAACTAGAAAAATTCCGTTTCAGTAAGGAAATCGGTAGGAATTGGTTTGGTAATAGAGTAGTAGACGAATGGAATAAGCTACCTAGTAAAGTAGTTGCTGCCTCTTCCATTGAGAGTTTCAAGCATAGGCTAGATAAGCATATGACAAATAAGGGGTGGATATAGAATAAAGAAAATCTTATAACCAATACTAATTCAAAAAATTTTTCTTTTCAGGTTAAACTATGATAGTCTCTATTCTACTTTCACACTTTCCTGTAAAATGTCCACGCCAGTTTTTCTATACGGCGTGGTGTTCTTTCTGACTTTTTCCTGCCGGCTTCCGCTGGAGGGTTTGGAGGGCGGGGGAGAGCCTTCTTCTTTGCTGTCCTTATCTCATTCTAGTAGTTCAGTTACTCTTCTAGGAGCTGCCTAGCATGGGCCAACCGGCCTACTGCAGTTATCCTCTCTTCTTATGTTCTTATGTTCAAAGAGCAAGCAGCAGAACATTACCAAGGCAGGCACTGTTCATGATCTTATGTATAAAAACTCCTAATCAGTTTTACAAGAAAGAAGTATTCATCTCAGTTAACGTTTATTTAAGCTCGTTTCTCGTTATCTTTCCCTTTCGTGTCCACTGCGATAGGACTGGGAAGGATTTGGGAGCTGCGTGAGTGGGGATCAAGGTAGGTATGAGCAAACTCAAGTATACCTTGCGCTTGAGAGGGTTTATGAGTAGGTCACCTGTTTATCACCATATTTACCTGAGTCTGTGCCAAAGCCGACAGCCGCAGGAAACGCACTCAGCGCTATGGCCCGGAAAAGCGATGCCGTTCGGGAGGCTTCGGTAAATGGAACGTCTGCTGCTACGACCCACACCGAAGCCAAGGTTTGATAAAAAATGCGGAAAAGCGATAACGCGATGGTCCCGTGTGCGCGACGTGATATTCGGGAGAACTGGGGAGAACTACGTGAAGACTGAAGGTTTTGGTGATGACGGACACTTACGGTTCTTGTGCGGGGAGCCGAAAGAGAGAAGAGGGTGCGAGTTGGTATGCTCTCTGTTTCCCTCGGTTTCTGTCTGTCTGTCACACACACACACACACACACACACACACACACGAGCCTGTCATATGGAGTCAGGATTCCAGGGGCTTGAATGGTGAGTGGATGAGTGTGTGGCCGAGTTTTACACATACTACTAATTCGCTTCTCCCTATTTCTTGTTTTTCTTTGATTTCTGGAACCCGGAAGAAGAGGTCGGGATGATGATGATGATAATGATGACTGTTGTGGTGGTGGTGGAAATTTCGACGATGATGATGAGGATGAGGATGATGATGGTGATGGTTGTGGTGGTGGTGATTTCGATGATGATGATGATGGTGATGATGATGATGATGATGATGATGATGATTTTCACCTATCAAACAAAGTAGGACTGATTTCAGCTGGATTTTTAGTAACCTAGGAGTCGTTATTTCCTGGCTGAGAGAGAGAGAGAGAGAGAGTGTGTGTGTGTGTGTGTGTGTGTGGTTTTTATCCCTCAGCATCAAACAAAACGAATCAAGAATGTGGTTTTATGCATAACTAATAAAAATAATCTCTCTCTCTCTCTCTCTCTCTCTCTCTCTCTCTCTCTCTCACACACACACACACACACACACACACACACGCACACACCACGGCCATCGGTCAGGGGCAATCAGACTTCACTACCAGCGGTCACAAAGGGTTGAATCCCATAGAGGTGTTCCGATCCTGCTTCAAATCGGTTTCACACAGCGTTTGAAGATTTATACTATCGCTATCCGAGCAATTGGTCCCATGGGTCTCTCTCTCTCTCTCTCTCTCTCTCTCTCCTAAATGCCGTGGGTTTGTTTTTACCCCTCTCTCGTGTCCGATTCAGTCTACCTCTCTGTTGTAATTTGTATATGCCCTAAGAGAGAGAGAGAGAGAGAGTACAAAAAGCTAAATGCCAGTATTTTTCACTAACTCCTGTAACACCGACAGGGAAAAACTTATTTTGCCACAGTTTGGCTACGTTCATTTATCTGTCTCATTCTCTATCTATGTGTCTATGTATCTATCTGCCTACCTACTTATCTCTCTATCATCTTTTGGTCCTATTACTGATCCTTTGAAAAGTAGCATTTCTGTCTCCAATAATAATTCACTTACTCTTTCATTCATGCTTTATTATTATCATTATTATTATTATTATTATTATTATTATTATTATTATTATAAATATTTATGACACCTACACTCAACACCTAACCTATCCCACCCACACCCATCTTATGCCACCCATTTCCACCCATTTAGCTCCCACCCACATCTACACCCAACCTATTATCATCTCAACAGTCACATTAACACCCAACCTCTCCCACCCACACTTAACCTCCGCTACCCACTCCCACCCAGTCAACTCACACACACACCCAACCTCTCCCACCCACACCTAACCTCTGTTACCCAGTCCCACCCAGTCAACTCTCACTCACACCCAATCAGTCCCACCCACACCTTACCTCTGCTACCGAATCCCATCCAGTCAACTCTCCAATCAACCAATCAACCCACACGATCAGATTAAACTTCTTTCAAATTTCCCTCGACCCTCATACATTTTTTTTCTGGCCAAACACGATCAGCATCAGACTCCGTACATTTTTCTCTCGCAGCCTTGTGCCGAGATGCGTTCCTTCTTGCAGTACGTTGATGCGGAAACTGGGGGTATGAGCAAGTGACATCAGTGCCACAAGTTGACGTCAGTGCCGCAAGTTGACATCAGTGCCTCAATTGGCACAGTGCCGTACGTTGACATCAGTGCCGCAAGTTGACATTAATATAACAATCGAAGTCAAAGTCAGGATCATTTGGTTGATATTACCCGTGCTAGCTGACATCAGGTTCGCAAGGTGACATTTGTGCTACAAGATGACTTCTGAATTGCAAACTGACATCACAAATGGCATCTTGACAAGAATTAAAAGCCCAAGGTTGACAACAAGATTACAAATTGACATCAGCGCCCCAAGTAACATTTTTTTTTTTCTTAACAACAGAACAGAGGAAGGAAAAACAAATTAATAAAAAAAATAATCTACAGAGACTTCAACACCAGATTTTGACATCAGTGCCGCAGGAGACATGAGCCCCGCAAGTTAGGTTTATACGGACATCGAGACCCTATTTGGACATCAAAGCCGCAGGTGACAAATTCCACAGACATCATCACTGCAAGTGATATCTGTCCCACAGCTTGACATCAGCTTCACAAGTTGACATCAGGACAGCCATCGAGGTGGGTGGCTTAGAGTCGACGTAAATGGCCAGGGCAGTGTGTCCCACGGGTATCGGTGCCCAATACTAGGTTGTGGGGGTGGGGTGAGGGGTGAGGGGAAGGGGTGTGGGAGGATGAGGCTGAGATGAGAGTGGGGATCGGGTGGGGGAGAAGTTGGGGGACTGGGAAACGGGTGGGGAGAGGAAGTAGTAGTGTGTAGGGGAGTTGAGGTGGGGAGAAAGAGAGGGAGAGGTGGGGAGAAAGAGAGGGAGACGTGGGGAGAAAGAGAGGGAGATGTGAGGAGAAAGAGAGGGAGATGTAGGAAGAAAGTGAGGGAGATGAGGTGGAATAAGGGTGGAAATGGGACGGAGGGAAGAGTGTGCGTGTGGGGGGGAGGGTAGAGTAGGAGCGCTGAAAGGAGTGTGCCAATGGGTTGGGGTGACGTGGGGAATGAAATGAAATGGGGAGAGACAGGGAAGGGGTGTGGAGGGGGGATGGATGTGTGTGTGGTGGGGAAACCAGTAGAGATGTGTGGGGAGTTTTAGGGATCGTGGGGGATTGGGGAGGGAGGCAATAGGGGCTTGGAACCGAGAGATATGAGAGTGTCTAGGGAAACAGAGGTGGAGAGATGAGGCTGAGGCAGGGGGAGGTGTGGTGTCTTAGGGGAAGGGGTGGAAGTATGTGAAAGAGAGATGAGTTAAAGCCTGTTAGGTGTGTGAGGTTGTGTTGGGGAGTTGGAGAATGGGGATAGGGTGCGAAGCTGCTGGGAAGTGTGATGGGGGGATGAGGTTGGAAAAAGCACAGGAAGAAAGAAGTGTGTGACGGTGTGTGTGTAGTAGTGACGTCAGTTAGGAGTGGGGGGGGGGGGAATGTGTTGGGAATTTGAGAGGTATCTGGGCTTGCATTGTAAAAGTAGAGGAAGGAATGGAAGTAAGTAAGATCAGGTCAGGGAGGAAGGAGGAGGGGAAGGAAAGGAAATACAGTTGAGGGCAAAAGCATCACCTCCTTGCAATAAATAAACGAGCCACAGAGCAAGGAAATTTGAAAACTAACGATGTAATCTTTCATAACTCTGTGTACGTGTTTCAAATTTGTTGTACTATGAGGAAGAACGATATTATTAACAACTCTGCATGGAGGAGGAGAATGGAGAGACGTAGGCAGGGAAAGGTGGTATGCTAGGGAGGGAGAGAGGTGAGGAGTACAGACGAGAGGGAAAATGATTGGGGAGGGAGTGTGTGGGGTTTGTACTCAACAGAGCCCAGTTCCTGTCTCACTAAAGATGAGCCTGGTATAGTTCGAAAAGTTTGAAAAAAATTATTTCCTGTGTTTCCCCTCCCACCCATTTAACCGTGTGGGGATACCTGGCGAAGTTTATGGGGTGACAGTGAGGTGTGTAGGGGGTTAAAGTATGGGGGAAGTGGGGGGACTAATGTATGGGGGAAGTAGGTGTGTGTGGAAGTGGACATGTGTCTGTGTGTGGGGGGGGGAGTTTGGGGCAGTCTGTGAGGAGGATGTGAAAGGAATATAAGGAGAGGAAGAGGATCAGGAGAAGGTGTGAGGGGAAGTATAAGGGGATTTGAGTGGTGTGTGGTGACTGTGGTAGTGCCAGAAAATGTGTGGGGGGAGTTTGTGATGATGGTCTGTCTAGGGGTATATGGATGTGTGATGGAAGGTGTGGGGGTAACAGCGGGGAATACGGGGAATATGTAAGGAAGGAGGGGAGACTGTGTGGGAGGGGAGGTGTTAATGAGGGTAACGTATGTCTGCAGGTATGTCTGAAAAGGTGTGTGTGATCGAGCGTGGGAGATGTATGAGGATTGGGGAAATTGTGTGTGTGTGTGTGTGTGTGTGTGTGTGTGTGTGTGTGTGTGTGTGTGTGTGTGTGTGTGTGTGTGAACGAGAACAAGAACGAGCATAACTTAGACGGTCTCGAATACAAGTCCCCTGAGAGCGTCTTCATACAGGCTCCCACGATGCGACTGAGTTTTACGGAGGTTCAGTTCAAGTTATGACTCCTGATGAGGGTATTATAAGTTGCCCTCCTCCCCCCAGATCACCCCAGAGAGTCGACTCGTAAAAGGGCTTCAAACTTGCCTTAATGCATCTGATTCATGGGACCGTAACACCTCTTCCTTGGAGATTTCGTTGCAAGATCGACCCTCAGCACTCTCTGGCATGCCATTTAGTCTGCCGTTTTAATACCTACACACTGATCGCCCCAGAGAGTCGAGTCATAAAGAGGCTTCAACCTTGTCTCGACGCATCTAATTCATGGAACCGGA
The DNA here is from genome assembly GCF_032717465.1 of Coenobita brevimanus. Classification (NCBI taxonomy): domain Eukaryota; kingdom Metazoa; phylum Arthropoda; class Malacostraca; order Decapoda; family Coenobitidae; genus Coenobita; species Coenobita brevimanus. The sequence goes on from NC_137069.1 coordinate 32,994,052, forward strand.
ACACCTCTTCTTTGGCGATTTCGTTGCATTCTCTTGTTCTTCTTTATGCAAGAAATAAGGAACCAATGGCTAGGAGCCCACAAACCGTCCCTTCCAAGAAAAAAAAAAATACAAAAGAGCCAAATTCAAGATCCGTTCATTTCGAGATGCCTGGACACAAGGCGATTGAAAGACTAGAGATGGTAGGATGTAGATACAGACAGAGGGAGACAGTTCCAGAGTTGACCTGTTGCATAAATGAAGGACTGGGAGTAACGGTTAACACTTTCATTAGTGAACTGGACAGAAAAGGGGTGAGAGTTTGTTGCTAGACGGGTGCTACTCGCCCGTCGTAGAGGTGGAGGGATGCAAGCAGACAGTTCAGAGGAGCAGTGACCATTGAAGTAGCGATAGAAAAGAGCTAATGGTGCAACAGTGCGGCGAAGAGACAGAGGTTGAAGGAAGCTAGTTTAATCTATGCCGTCTTTGTATCGACATACTGATAGTTTTTGGCCCCCCTTCCCCCAGAGAGACGGGTCATAAAAAGGCTTCAAATATGTCTCGAAGCACCTGATTCATGGGACCGTATTCTAGATGGTGTATGAAGCTTCGTAACACCTCATCTGTAGCGAATTAGCTGCAAGATGGCGAGCCCATGAACAAAGCACCTGTTTCATACCCACACTGCCATTCACCTGGGCCTAATTAATGGTTGAGGTGGTGACGTAGTGGGTAGAGCAGAGTGCTGGGGATAGAGTGAGCGCGGGTTCGATCCAGGCTATTCAAGGGAGTGAGTGGTTGTCTCCTTACTTCCACATAGTCATAGCCACGCGTCATACTTGAAAAAAAAAAAAAAAAACACTAACACCATAACACAAACTCTGAGTGTGACACCTTTAGCATACATTAGTAAAGACAGTGGGTCAATCGTGATCATCGTCGTCATAACCATCACCATCACCACCACCACCACCATCATCATCATCATCATCATCACCATCATCATCATCATCATCATCATCATCACCAACATCATCATCATCATCATCATCATCATCATCATCGCCATCACGATCATCACCATCACGATCATCACCATCGTCATCATCATCGTCATCATCATCGTCATCATCATCGTCATCATCATCATCGTCATCATCACCATCACGATCATCACCATCACCACCACCTTAACCATTGTCATCACCATCACCACCACCTTAACCATTGTCATCATCATCACCATCGTCATCATCGCCATCATCATCGTCATCATCACCATCACCACCACCACCACCACCACCACCATCAGCACCATGATCATCACCACCAGTATCATCACCATCGTCATCATCATCACTATCACCACCACCACCACCACCACCATTATCACCACCATCATCATCGTCATCATCATCACCTTCACCATCATAATCACCATCATCACCACCACCACCATTATCACCACCATCATCATCGTCATCATCATCACCTTCACCATCATAATCACCATCATCACCACCATCACCATCATCACCACCATCATCATCGTCATCAACACGATCACCACCACCATCATCATCATCATCACCACCACCATCATCACCATCGTCATCATCATCATCACCATCGCCACCACCATTATCACCACCGTCATCATCGTAATCATCGTCACCTTCACCATCATAATCACCATCATCACCTTCACCATCATCATCACCACCATCATCATCGTCATCATCATCACAATCACCACCACCACCACCATCATCATCACCTTCATCATCACCACCACCATCATCATCATCGCCACCACCATCATCATCATCATCATCATCATCATCATCATCATGTGTGTATAGTACGTTATGCTAGTCTTCTGTATAGCAGTTAATAGCACATGTTATTATAGTTATTGAATGAAAAACTATAAAAATAAAGGATGAGAGAAGGAAAACTGCTCAGGGTGGTCTGTAAATAGCGCTGCCCTAGAAATCCTGGTGTTATGTGTTGCGGAAACGGCTTGGTCTGCTGATGTGGGCGTGGGTGTGGAGGTGGGAGTAAGACAAAGATGGTAGTTGACATTGATAACGATGACAAAGCCGTCCCCACAACACACGAGAAAGGACCTGGAGAAGTGTAAGAGGAGTGTTATATATGCACCACCCTGTACTGTGTTTATTGCCCATGTTGAGTTTGTCAGTGTAGGATTATTAACACACACACACACACACACACACACACACACACACACACACACACACACACACACACACTCACTTAGTAAATCAACGTGTACAAGACACTTTATCTCGGCACAAAGAGGATAAGGAGAGAAGGGAAAGAGGAGAATGTGTTCACAGTATATGGCTCGTTTGCCTATATTTCGCGTTCAGATATATCAATATATATCAATATATATATATATATATATATATATATATATATATATATATATATATATATATATTGTGGTAGGTGGGGGCTCTCACCATCCACTCACTCGATGTAGTGCTGCCCTCAGGCGTCTGGCCTTTCCTCTCCTCCCTCCTTTCCTTTCTTCTTCTTCTTTTTTTCTTTTTTCATTTTTTCCTCGTCTTTCTGCCTACGGGTGACTTTACACTCCCTCTTCTGTCTTTCTTTCCTTCATTCTTTCCTGTTCCTTCTGCCTTTGGGTGACTCTACACTGAGTGACAAGCCGAATGGTTTACTGTACACCAGGAAACCATTTATGACGCTGGGTGGTAACCATATAACCAGATTATGGCGCCTGGTGGTTTCGTGGGTCATTGTGGCGCCCCAGTCGGATTGAGCAGGTGAAGGTTTATATCCAAGTGGTGGTTGTGGTTATTGTTCATGTAATGCCACTCAGTGATGAGTGAGGCTGGTCACTATCATCTTAAATGTCAGGACCAACTTACCTAGCCCCGGGCTCCTACGCTCCTCATGGGGCAACATAGGATTGGATGATATATATATATATATATATATATATATATATATATATATATATATATATATATATATATATATATATATATATATATATATATATATATATATATATATATATATATATATATATATATATATATATATATATATATATATATATATATAGAGAGAGAGAGAGAGAGAGAGAGAGAGAGAGAATGTTTATGTCCTTTGAAAACATCGTGATCCTCCTCCTCCTTTTCCTCTTTCTCCTTTCCTCATCCTTATCCTCATCCTCATCGTCATCCTCCTCATCCTCTTCCTCTTCTTTCTTCTTCTGCTCTTCCTCCCCATCCTCTTCCTCCTCTTCCCTCGCCTTCTCATTGTCATCCATGTCATTTGTGATCTTGAGGTCAAGGGCACTGATCTTGTGTATGTCACCTTAGGTCATCACAGTCTATACGTCCACCAAGTTTGGTTGCTCTGGCTTTAATCCTTCATAGATAATTAGGTGACATTCGGAATATCCCGAGAAGTCCCAGTTTCTGACCCCACGAGATCTCTGGGAACAATCAGCCGACTGGAACCATACCCCTTTCCGCATTGCGTCCGCCTTAAGGCTATATTGTAGTGAAATTTCAGTTTCCTAGCTTAAGCAGTGCTTGATATAACGTGGCTGACTCATTTTTGTGTGTTCATCATAACACCCGGAGATCCGGTTGACGGAGTGCCACCATGTTTGGGTAAAAGATGAGCACAACTCTCTAAGCTGACCAAGTTTGAAGGTGCTAGGCCAAGTATCCTTTGAAACGTCGCAATTTTGAAATAAGTAAGAATAATAATAATAATATTGACAAAAACAATAAAACTTCCCACAGGAATGTGGGATGATTTAATAACAAAATCGCACGCTCAAGAGAGGAAAACGAGAAGGCAAGATGTGTTTATACCGCTCTGAAAACGCATGACCCCCCTCCTTCTCTTTCTTCTATGCTCTTTGCATCCCAGTGAACCAAACTTACAAACCCTCTAACCTAAGGATTGTTTGTATATAAGTTTGTCTTTACTCTTACAGCCACTTAATTGTCCATAATCAAACGAGTGAATAATCAAGTGAAAAATTATGAAAATAAACAAAATGGTCTCTAAGAATAGCTAGCTGTTGTGGAGACTCGTTTTTCGTTCTTTATAAATACCCTTCTGATGTCAACAGCGAAAATGCAGCGCTCGGCATAATTTCGTAAAAAGCCGCACCACCTGCCACCCGAAATGCCCCCTCTGCCTCCCACTTGGTGGTGAAAAACGCGAGATATTTCACGTAAACTATGACATGATTGCGCGTCACTGCCGGGCCGTGGCGTGCGCGATAATGGAACAACTTTACATAAACACAACCTGGTTTCCCCTCTTTCCCTACCTCCTCCTCCTCCCCCTTGCACTGTCTTGGGATTCTTTTCGTATCTTCCGTCTGTCTGAAATCCTCTGTCTGACTTCTTCCCTGTCTGCTTCCCTCCGTCAGTCACTTCTGTTTGTCTCTTCCATCCGACCTTTGCCTCTGTCCGTCAGTTTGTTCTCCGTCTGCTCGTCCCTTCCATTCATCTCTTACTTCTGTCTGTTTCCCCTGTCTCTGTCCATCTGCTCCCTTCGTCCTCTGCTTCCTCTGTCCCCTCCATCCATCTATCCGTCTCCGTTTATCTGTCCGTCTGTCCGTCCACCTCCTCCATCCGTCAGATATCGTTAACCATATTCTGTCTTTTCTGCCTTCCTCTGTCTGCCTCCTCCTTATGTTAGCCAGTCTCTTCTGTCCGCTCCATCCATCTGTCTCTTCACCGTCCGTTCCTTTTCCCCGTCTCCCTTGTCCGTTCCGTCCTTGTCTGTTTCTCCCATCTGTACGAGTGACTGTCTCCTCAGTCTGTTTTATGCGTGCGTTTGTCTGTCCTCTTCATTCTTCTCAATTAGTTTCTTTTGTCCCGTACGTCCATCCCTTTTCTGCTCCTTCCGTCTGCCCGTCGCTTCTGTCCAGTCCATCTCTTTATCTGTCTGTCCACATCCATCCATCCTTCCATTCCAGCCCTACCAAAACAAAGGCAGAATATCCTCTTCCCAGCCAAAGGTCTCCCAAGGCAACACTGCGACCGGAGGGGCCCAGCAGAGCAAGGATATGTTCAGCAGTTGTGGTAGCTCTATATATTTTTCCCAGTCCCTTGCTCTAATCTACTCTAAGCCATCATATCCTATACTCTTTTCACCTAAACCTGGCCTAGATTTTTGTCCTTTTGTTGTGTATTTCATGTACTGCAGCTGAGTGGCGAGAACAGATAGTAATGTACTACGGCCCTACATCTTATCGCCAGCACTTCTTCGTGACCAGCATCCTATTCTAATGCTTATCTATTGCTGAAACTCAGTATTCAAGATAAAGACTTGACAATTTTAGGCCAAGTTAGAGTAAAAAGTGTACAGTCAAAGCCATATATAACCTTTTTTATCATATAATTAGTAGGAAGAGAAAGAAGAGGGTGAATTAAAAAAAAGCTCCAGTGAGGTGAAGAAGAAAAATTGTCAGTGTATACGTGTTTTGAGTAGATTATTATTATTATTTTCATTATTATTATTATTATTATTATTATTATTATTATTAGTAGTAGTAGTAGTAGTAGTAGTAGTAGCAGTAGTAGTAGTAGTAGCAGTAGTAGTAGGAGTAGGAGTAGGAGTAGGAGTAGGAGTAGTAGTAGTAGTAGTATTTTTTGGTTAAGTCAGTCGGTTTATCTCCAGGGGACGTTTTTCATATATACCTCCGCAGAGCTGGAGATGTTTTTTTTTTTTTGCCTAACTAGACGACTTCATCCAGTTTTATAAACTTCCACACATTTAATTCCACTCAGAGCCATGTTTAAGCTATCTTTATTTAATCACCCCCAGACGATTTTCCTCAGCTTCATGATAACTCCCAGGTCCAAGAGCAGGAACAGTAGTGCTAGTTTGATAGTGTGAGGATCTGCTTTACATAGATAAGTGCTCTTAGTGGGTTAGTTTTAAAAGTTGCATGAATCATGTCTCTCTCTCTCTCTCTCTCTCTCTCTCTGTTCCAGCGGTGAGATCCTGTGTGTAATAAAGAAACAATAAACCCATTCAACCAGCTTCGTCTTAACTTCGCATGCGCAGAGAGAGAGAGAGAGAGAGAGAGAGAGAGAGAGAGAGAGAGAGAGAGAGAGAGAGAGAGAGAGAGAGAGAGAGAGAGAGAGAGAGAGAGAACAAAATTCCTGAATCTGACCTGTCTCATCCATCATCAATTACACCCAAAAAATTCGTGCCATAAATAAATAAATGAATGTAGATAAATAAAAAAAGGCAACATAAAGGGAAATGATAAGGAAATCAACATGACTTTACCACCATTAATCCGAAACTAATTTGGATGACAAAAACGGGAAATGAAGCACAAGTGAAACAGACTCGAAGCTTCAAACAGCGTAGGTCGGAGAAAAGCTAAAAGGAAAGATGACGAAAGCAATTTCCCGAGAGACAAAAATCTGGCCAGAAGAAAAACAGAAAAACACAGATTTCCTCCCACACAGGCGCCTTCATACACCATAATCGAGAAAAAAAAAGGAAAAAAAAAAAACTGTGAGGGTAGATTGGCTGTGCGGTTCAATACACAACCAAGATGAAGCAACCTCGAGAGGTTGTGTCCATCATCATCATCATCTACTACTACTGCTACTACTACTACTACTACTACTACTACTACTACTACTACTACTACTACTTCTACTACTACTACTACTACTACTACTACTACTACCACTGCTACTACTACTACTACTACTAATAATAATAATAATAATAAAAATAATAATAATGATAATAATACCACTGCTACCACTACTACTACTACTACTACAAAAACTGTACCTGGTTCTACAGGAACCCAGTTATGTTTGGATATTTTTCTTTAATAATTCTTTTCCAAGTTCTAGCAATATTCTGGCCACTTTTGCAAAAACATGGAAAGAAGGAAGAAAATGAAGAATTGCTGTGAGTTGAAGTACTACCACTACCAATACCACTACTACTGCTACTACTACAACTACTACTACTACAACCATGCCACCTTACACTACAGTAACATGAAATGGAAGAGAACCAGATACAGAGAAGCTTATGTGTCAATGTAAGAAATCTAATTTGCAATTCTGTGTCTTGTTCTTCAGGTGCCAGCTACATTAAGCAACTTTGCTTTAATAATTGTTTCCTAGTTTTAGCAATATTCTGGTAAATTTTGCAAAAACAAGGAAAGAAGGAAGAGACTGAAGGATTGCTGTGAGTTGAAGTCTCGGGGGGGGGGGGGGCAAGTTTAGAGAAATGAGCTATTGTTGTTATTCTGTATATTAATAACGAATATATTTATTTATCTATCGATCTATTGCCACAAGTTATACCGATAAGGATGGCAAAAAACGTACGTCATCTATGTCAGTCTGTTCAACGTCATCAGGTTGCCCTCCCTCAACACCACCCACTCCCCTTTCATGTAACTCTCCACCCCATCCCTCCATCTCACCCTCAAAGAGAGATCTCAAAGTGGAGTAAGAACTCTCCATTTACCTCTTCAGTTCAATAAGAGAGAGAGAGAGAGAGAGAGAGAGAGAGAGAGAGAGAGAGAGAGAGATACACTCTGTAACACATCCTTCCATCCACCCAGCCATCCACAGATCTCAGAGTGGAGTAAGAACTCACCTCTTCTGTTCAGTAAGAGAGAGAGAGAGATAGATAGAGAGAGAGAGAGAGAGAGACATCCATCCATCCAGCCATCCACACACACACACACACACACACACACACACACACACACACACACACACACACACACACACACACACACACACAGGGACAAGGGAATACACAACCACACACATTACAGACATACATACGCACAGAGAGAGAGAGAGAGAGAGAGAGAGAGAGAGAGAGAGAGAGAGAGAGAGAGAGAGAGAGAGAGAGAACATAAGAACATAAGAAGAGAGGATAACTGCAGTAGGCCGGTTGGCCCATGCTAGGCAGCTCCTAGAAGAGTAACTGAACTACTAGAATAAGATAAGGATAGCAAAGAAGAAGGCTCTCCCCCGCCCTCCAAACCCTCCAGCCGAAGCCGGCAGGAAAAAGTCAGAAAGAACACCACGCCGTATAGAAAAACTGGCATGGGCATTTTACAGCAAAGTGTGAAAGGAGAATAGAGACTATCATAGTGTAACCTGAAAAGAAAAATTTTTTGAATTAGTATTGGTTATAAGATTTTCTTTAATCTATATCCACCCCTTATTTGTCATATGCTTATCTAGCCTGTGCTTGAAACTCTCAATGGAAGAGGCAGCAACTACTTTACTAGGTAGCTTATTCCATTCATCTACTACTCTATTACCAAACCAATTTCTACCGATTTCCTTAATGAAACGGAATTTTTCTAGTTTGAAACCATTATTTCTAGTTCTATCCTGTATGCTCACTTTAAGTACCTTGCTAATATCTCCCTTATTTATACCATTCATCCACTTAAACACCTCAGTTAAGTCTCCCCTTACTCTACGCCTCTCTAGCGAATGCAGACTTAGTCTTTTCAGTCTGTCTTCATATGACAGGTTCCGGACGTCATGTATCATTTTTGTCATTCTTCTCTGTACATTTTCTAACGAATTAATATCCATTCTATAGTAAGGACACCAGAATTGTACTGCGTAGTCTAAATGTGGCCTTACTAATGCTAGATAAAGTTTTAGTATTACTTTAGATGATCTATTGCGCACGCTTCTCGAAATAAATCCTAGGACCCTATTTGCTTTATTTCTCGCATTAATGCACTGTTGCCTTGGTTTAAGGTCGTTACTAATCATAACTCCTAGATCTCTCTCGCATTTCGATTTGCTAATTTCTTTGTTATCTAAGCTGTATTTAGTATCTCCAATGGTCTTGCCTACGTTAAGTACTTTACATTTTTCAATGTTAAATTCCATTTGCCAAGTTTTAGACCATTTGGATAATGTATCGAGGTCTTTTTGTAAGTTATGGCAATCGTCAGTAGAGTTAATGATATGCCCTATTTTTGTATCGTCGGCAAATTTGCTGATGCTGCTATTGACTCCTAAGTCTAGATCATTTATATATATGATAAATAATAAGGGACCGAGTACTGAACCCTGTGGTACACCGATAGTTGCTAATCCCCAGTCCGACTTAGTTCCATTTATTAATACTCTCTGCTTTCGTCCTTTCAGCCAGGATTCTATCCATTTTAAGATATCGCCGTCTATACCGTGTGCTCGAACCTTTCTAACTAACCTTTCGTGTGTGTGTGAGAGAGAGAGAGAGAGAGAGAGAGAGAGAGAGAGAGAGATCCATCCATCCAGCCATCCACACACACACACACACACACACACACACACACACACACACAGGGACAAGGGAATACACAACCACACACATTACAGACATACATACGCACAGAGAGAGAGAGAGAGAGAGAGAGAGAGAGAGAGAGAGAGAGAGAGAACAAATATCCTGAATCTGACCTGTCTCATCTATCATCAAATACACACACAAAAATGCATGCAATAAATAAATAAATGAATGCAGATAAATAAAAAGGGCAACATAAAGAGCAATAATAAGGAAAGCCAACATGACTTTATCAGCATTAATCCGAAACTAATTTGGATAAGCCAAAAACGGGAAATGAAGCACAAGTGAAACAGACTCGAAGCTTCAAACAGCGTAGGTCGGAGAAAAGCTAAAAGGAAAGATGAAAGTAATTTCCCGAGAGACAAAAATCTGGCCAGAAGAAAAACAGAAAAACACAGACTTCCTCCCACACAGGCGCCTTCATACACCATAATCGAGAAAAAAAGGAAAAAAAAAAACTGTGAGGGTAGATTGGCTGTGCGGTTCAATACACAACCAAGATGAAGCAACCTCGAGAGGTTGTGTCCATCATCATCATCATCATCATCATCAACATTTACTGCTACTACTACTATTATTACTACTACTACTACTAACACTAATAATAATAATAAAATAATAATAATAATAATAATAATAATAATAATAAAAATAATAATGATAATAATACAACTGCTACCACCACCACCACTACTACTACTACTACTACTACTACTGCAAAAACTGTACTTGGTTCTACAGGTACCCAGTTATGTTTGGATATTTTTCTTTAATGATTCTTTTCCAAGTTATACAATACTCTGGCCACTTTTGCAAAAACATGGAAAGAAGGAAGAAAATGAAGAATTGCTGTGAGTTGAAGTACTACCACTACCAATACCACTACTACTGCTACTACTACAACTACTACTACTACAACCATGCCTCCTTACACTACAGTAACATGAAATGGAAGAGAACCAGATACAGAGAAGCTTATGTATCAATGTAAGAAATCTAATTTGCAATTCTGTGCCTTGTACTTCAGGTGCCAGCTACATTAAGCAATTTTTCTTTAACAATAATTTCCAAGTTTTAGCAATATTCTGGTAAATTTTGGAAAAACAAGGAAAGAAGAGACTGAAGGATTGCTGTGAGATGAGGTCTCGGGGAGGGGGGGAACAAATTTGGAGAAGCGAGTTATTGTTGTTATTCTATCTACTAACAACGATTATATTTATCTACAGTATTTACCTGTCTATAACCACACGTTATACCGGTAAGGATGGCTAGAAACGTACAGCATCGATGTCAGTCTGTTCAACGTCATTAGGCTGCCCTCCCTCCACATCGCACACTCCACTTTCATATAACTCTCCACCCCATCCCTCCATCTTATCCTCAAAGTGAGATCTCAGAGTGGGGTAAGAACTCTCCATTTACCTCTTCTGTTCAATGAGAGAGAGAGAGAGAGAGAGAGAGAGAGAGAGAGAGAGAGAGAGAGAGAGAGAGAGAGAGAGAGAGACAGACAGACAGAGTCAGCTGACATGCCGGTACAGTATTTTACGCGTGCAATAAAATTTATCTTCATCGTTATCATCGTCATCATCCTCCTTCTCATCACCATCACCACAAACAGCCTCAGATTAATGGGATAATGGATATAACAGGACAAAGTTTATAGGAGAGTGAAATGGGCAGCGAAGTACTGAGATGCAGGGTTAGTAGTAGTAGTAGTAGTAGTAGTATGACACCTTCTGTCATAGTACTTTTGTTATGACCTGACTATTTTAATCAATTTCTGAATGTTTGGAGAAAGAGAGAGAGAGAGAGAGAGAGAGAGAGAGAGAGAGAGAGAGAGAGAGAGAGAGAGATTTGATGTCAGACACACAGCGACAGAGACTGACAAGGGCCAAATGAGAACCGAAATAGAATGGAGATGGGTCATTAATGGAGAGAGAGAGAGAGAGAGAGAGAGAGAGAGAGAGAGAGAGAGAGAGAGAGAGAGAGAGAGAGAGAGAGAGAGAGAGAATGGGAGGGCGGGAGGGGGGGTAAATGAGAGCCGAGATAGAAGCAGGAGTGTCACTAACGCCAGCTTTAAGAGAGGGCCAAGTGATGCTCTGCAGTCAACTCGAGTCCTAAACAACAACTTACAACCCTACTGCAAATGAGACACACCTGAAATACCTGCACGTCCGCCTACCCAAGTTAAAGCTTAGGTGTGGAGAATTGGTTTGCCTTATTTGACTTTAGTTGCTGACTTTAATTACTTTCCTATGTTGCTTTACTTTGTTTCTCTCTATAAACAAATAATTTATTAGTACTGTAAAAGAGACACACCTAAAATACCTGCACGTCCACCTACCCAAGATAAATTTTAGGTGCAGAGAATTTGTTTGCTTTATTTATCTATATATCTAGACCTTAATTTCTCCACTGTCTTGTTTTGCTTTATTTCTTGCTCTAACTAGACAATTTATAAGTAATGCAAATGAGACACACCCAAAACACCTGCACGTCCGCCTACCCAAGAAAACACTTAGCCAAAGAGAATTGTTTTGCTTTATTTAACCATATTTCTTTGTCCTAATTTCTTTATACGGTATACTGCTGTATCTCTACCTACACCAGACGCTTTTATCGGTGCTACAAATCAGACGCGGCCAAATAGTTCCTTGTCCATCTGGCTGCAATTAAGCTTGGCTATTGTTGCTCTCTCTCTCTCTCTCTCTCTCTGTCTGTCTGTCTCTCTCTCTCGTCTTGTTTCTGGGCCATAATTTCTTCACCGTCTTGTTTTATATGGTATTGCTAAAACGGTTTATTGGGTAACTTGAGTGACATGCAATAAAATTGTTCAGAGTTTGAGAACTGTTTTACCTTAATTTTGGTCCCTAAACCCCTTTATTGTATCAGTCATAAACAAGAGCATATAACCTTACTGCAAAATGAAACAGCCTTAAATAACTGCACGTCCGCCTACCGAAAATAACGGTTAGGTCTATCTATCCATCTACAGTACATTTAGCCAGAAGCCATAATTCCGTAAGGGATGGCCATTTGTCTTTGAGTTACTGCATATAGTTGTTTTACGGGAAGGGACACTAACCCTCCGCCAAACCACTTGCTGACATACGGGGAACATGTATGGGCTGGTTATATGGTTACCACCCAACTTTGTAAATGGTTTCCTGACTTACAGGAATCCGTTTGGATTGTCACTCAATGTAAAGCCACCTAAAAAGGAAAAATAAATAGTAATAAAAAGTGACAGGAAAGACAAGGGAAATAGGAAGAGAGGAGGGCAGACACACAAAAATAAAGGTGCATTAAGAAGTAGGCACCACTACATCAAGTGAGTGAATGATGGTCACCACCACCTACCACCCAAAGTTTAGGTGTTGAGAATTATATACCGTACTTTTACATTTTTTTTTTTCTGGATTTTAGTCTTAATTGGCTTGCTTTACTTTTTCTTCCAAACACCAGACATTTTTATGGGTGCTATAAGTGACATCTTTATTAGCTTGTTGTTAATCGCGAACACTTTATTTACGGGTCTTAACATTTCTTTTTACGGTGTCATCTTGCTTTATTTACCTCCGCCAGGTGTACGTTTTACCCCACGTTTCTTTGTTTGTTTGTTTGCTCACACAATATGTCCAGTTGATTAAATTTTCAAGCGGATCCGGATCAAGATCCTACCGCACAGTATCTCCTAAAGTTCTCAACGAATTTCAGTGAAATTTTGTGGAAGGGTGGGCCGTGGGCCAAGGAAGAATTCTTAAATCCTGAGGAGGATCCTGATCCTGATCCTGATCCGGCATTGGCGGAGGTATGCGCTCTCTGTATGCCCCTCATGTTTTTTCTTGCTATCACCAGACAAAACAATTCAGCTTAGGAAGGAGCTTCAGTAGCAGAAATTGTTAGTTAAAGCTAAATCTAATATTTCCAGTTACAAAGCCTATCTTAATTAAGCTAATAAAGGAGTCTAATTTTGACAAGATCAATAAAGGAGTAAACAAAAATAAAGGAGGTTTTTATTTATGCAAGGAAGAAGGAACCAAAGGCCAGAAGCAACCCTACTGCAAATGAGACAGCCTAAAACACTTCTGCATCCACCTGCTGAAGATAAATTTAACCTGCAGAGAATTGTTTTGCTTTACTTTACCTTATTTGTTACCTTAATCACTCCACTGCTTTATTTTCCCTTGCTTCCACCAGATACTTTAATAGTTTAGGTGTAGAGTATTGTTTTGCTTTATTATTGGATCCAATTTTCTTCACAGTCTTGCTTTAGTTTACTCTTGCTTTCAACATACAATATGATTCAACTTAGGAATAGGCTTTATTAGTGGAAAGGATTAGTAAAGACTATATCTAACCCCTACACCTCGAAAAGCCTTTGATGAGCTGAATAAAATCGTCTGGTGGTGGGGGAGACCAAGGATGAGATGGAAGGATGGAGTGGGGAGAAATATGAGGGAGGGAGGGTGAGTTGGAGGGAGGGAAGCTAAATGGCAGAGGAAAGAGCAACATTAGGTTTGTTTGTGGCCATTTCTTACTGAGTTAAGGTGTCTGACAACAGATAGATAGTTAGATAGATAGACATAGACAAATAGACGATGGGGGTTAATTAAGTTTAGCTAGCAAGTTGTTTGGTCTTATTTCTTCAGTGTCCACCTTTATTTGGATCTTCATTACTGTTTTGCTTTATTTTATTTTTTCCACGAGACAGTTTTATTAGAACTGCAGATAAGACTCCTTTTATCTGCTGAAAAAGTTAGTAGGAGATTACTGAACCTTGTCTCTGGGTCTTCAGTGTCAACTCTAATTATATTTGATTTTAGCCAACAACAGTCACAAAGAGGAGCTAACAACCCAGTTGCAAATGAGACTCAATAAAGAACCTTCCCATCAGGGTACCAACGATAATGTTCATGTATAGAGAAATGTTTAACTTTATCACTGTATCCTAACTTTCCTCGCTACAGTAATCTCTTGTTTATTTTACTATTTCTACAACCGAATAATAATTTTCAACTTAAAAAGAAATTTAATTAGTATAGTAATTAGTGAAGGTTGTATCTAACTTTACTGGTCTCTTAGAATAAATGAAATAACTTACCGTGCCCAAATCAGTAAAGAGAATGGCACTGAATGAGTTACCTGTGAGACGGTATTGCAGATGAGACTCAATAAAGCACCTGCATGTCCAGGTGTTGGCAATAAAGTTAATCTATATAACTACTGCCCTTTATTTTTTAATCTTAACTTCTTTACTATCATGTCGCCTTGTTACTTTACTCCTGCTGGTACCAAACAATATTATACTACTTGAGAAGGTGCTTTATTAGTAAAATTGTTAATAAAAGCTGTATGTAGCCCCTCCCCATCGAAAACTCTCCCTTTAACTTAAATAAAGTCGCCTGGCGACAAAATTATCTACTCAAAAAAATAAATAAATAAATAAAAATCTAACAATGAAAGGATGCTACAAAAACTACGCACTAAAAAGCCTTCACGTCCGATGAGTGGACAGTAAAGTAACTGAATTGGCAATAAAGTTAGGTAAAGAATTATATGGGCTTATTTCCGGGTCCCAACTTCCTAGATTCATGCTATGGTTAGAAATTCTCCCAGTACCTCTAAGAAGCGCGTATGTTCTAACCTGACTAAGATCCCAAACCCCTTTGTGCTTAGGTGACAGCCAGGTGTAGTCAGACTGGAGGGTCTGATTTGACTACTAACACAGCAGTGTACTCCTCCTTACCCCATAACTAAAACCAGCAGAGTTTTATGCACCAACCACAAACTACCCAACTGTTGTGTTTTGTCCAGTTCCTTCATATGAAAAGAAAGTGGTATGGTGACTGGTTATACTGGTTATATGTTAAGTCTTTTGATGCGTAAATGTTCTCTGTTCCAAGGAAGATGGTCATTAGTTATCTTAAGGTCTGCTTCGGTTGTGTATCTGTATAACTCTCTCTCTCACTCACTCTCTCTCTCTCTCTCTCTCTCTCTCTCTCTCTCTCTCAGCTTCACATTTCAGATAACAAATCACACTTATTTCAACATTTTTTCCACTTACTCGCTCCCCAATTCCTACATCATATTTTCTAACAGTAACATATACCCTCATTCTCAACCTCCACACACACACACACACACACACACGCCGTCTCCTAACCCCCACACACTCAGTCTCACCCACACCATCCCAAATCCACTCTCATCCACCTCCACAAGCCCTCCCCAACCCCACACACGCATATCACCACCACCGCCACACCGGCAGATGCCTTAAATAGATTAGTGATGAAAATTGACATGTTCACCCCACTGATTCTCTCAGAACCTGACTCTTTTTGGTCCAGTTTGAGGGATTCTCTTTCTCTGTTTCTCGCCTCTGTCCTCTCTCGGCTCTCTTATCCTCTTCAGTGAGATGATTATTGCTTAGATTTTTTTTGTGCTGCCGTTATGTGTCTTTTTATGCAGTATTATTTCGTCTTTCTAAATTTCATGCCATTTACGATCCTGAGTATTCATATTTTGGTACTGCTAAAATGATGACTGTCTCATTTTATTATTGCTGCTGGTATGTGATTTACTTCAGCTCAGAGTATATCCTTACCCTTCAGAACAATACTTTGGCCTGCAGTCCATTACTTTCACGTCAAGATGAGCCTACAACGACAACAACTACTACCACTACTACTACTGCTGCTACTACTACTTCTATGAAATGGCGTCGATGACGACGACGACGACGACGGCGAGATATTATATCTTAGCCTGTTTCTACCGCTGAACATTTTTTTTTTCCTGCAGGAAGTCCATCACAACCCCTTCATTATAGTAATGTATTATACAGATAGATAAAAAGATAGAGATAGATAGATGTTATTCTGAGTACCAATGGATGATTTTTACCTGGTCAGGACAGACCCCTTCAATACCAAGACCTCTTTTTATGCATCCTATTCTCGCTGCTGCCAAACGATTTTATTCAGTTTAGGATTAACCCCTGGAAGTAAATGGATAAATAAAAACACACCCTCCAGTGGTCTATGGAAAGGTTTTGTAATTGTATATATAGGGTGGTCTGTAAATAACACCCCACTGTAAAGTTCGACTGATGGTATGTTCTGTGTTCCGGGGACGGCTCTGTCTGCTTATATGAGCGTGAGTGTGGGAGTAAGAAGCGAGTAAATGATACCTTAGATATTGACAACGCTGAGCCGTCCCCACAACACACGAGAAAGCACCTGACAACAGCTCTCGTAGTGAAGGGGTCAGATAAATCTCCATTAATCCTTTAGCCCTTTTCCGAGAGAGAGAGAGAGAGAGAGAGAGAGAGAGAGAGAGATTTAATGTCAGACAATCAGACAGACAGCGACAGAGACAGAAAAGGGCCAAATGAGAACAGAGAGAGAGAGAGAGTGAGAGAGAGGGGGGGGGAGAATAATGGCCGAGATAGAAGCAGGAGTGTCACTAACGCCAGCTTTAAGAGAGGGCCAAGTGAGGGTCTGCAGGCAACTCGAGTCATAAACAACTTACAACCCTACTGCAAATGACACACACCTAAAATACCTGCACGTCCGCCTACCCAAGAAAAAGCTTAGCCATAGAGAATTGCTTTGCTTTCACTTTAATTTTTTGCCCCAGCTTCTTTATTTACTGCTTTGTCTCTGCCTACAGCAGACGCTTTTATCGGTGCTACAAATCAGACGCGTCCAAATACTTCCATGACCATCTTGCTGGAAGTAAGGTTGGCTACTGTTGCTCTCTCTCTCTCTCTCTCTCCCTCCCTCTCTCTCTCTCTCTCTCTCTCTCTCTCTCTCTCTGTTCCAGCGGTGAGATCCTGCGTGTAATAAAGAAACAATAAACCCATTCAACCAACTCAATCTTAATTTAGCATGCGCAGAGAGAGAGAGAGAGAGAGAGAGAGAGAGAGAGAGAGTGAGAGAGACAGACAGGGACAGTAACAGCGACAGAGACAGACAGAGGGAGGAAAAAATTCCACTGATGAGGAAAGTACAAAATATCATCATCAGCTCTCAACACGGCACCGTCCTTTTTAGCATACTTTTTCTGGGTATCATTTTACGAGTATATCAGAGCAGTAAAATATACCTGGGAAAAAAATCTCTACTAATAAAGGGGTTTAAAAGTGAACTTGGGATATAAATATTTTCAGAAACATATGAAAAATGTGAAGGGAAAATAATAAAGAAGATATTTTCGCAAGAGACTGAAATCCAGGAAAAGGAAAAACTGAGAGGACTGATACCCCCAAGCCTTCCTCTGCCACGGGTAGTAAGTAAACAAGAAACAAATAAACAAACAAGTACACACGCAGATAGATAGATAGATCCAGAGAGACAGACAGACAGACAGACAGACAGACAGACAGGCAGACAGACAGACAGACGGACAGACAGAGCACGAATATCCCGAATCTGACCTGTCTCATCTATCATCAAATTATAAAAAAAAAAAAAAAAAATGCCTGCCATAAATAAATGAATGAATACCGGTAAATAAAAAGGGCAACATAAAGGGAAATAATGAAATCCAACATGATTTTAGCAGCATTAATCCGAAACTAATCTGGATAAGAGAAAAACGGGGAAGCACAAATGAAACAGACTCGAAGCTTCAAACAGCGGAGGTCGGAGAAAAGCGAAAAGGAAAGATGACGAAGGTCATTTCCCGAGAGACAAAAATTTGGCCAAAAGAAAAAGAGAAAAGCACAGATTTCCTCCCACACAGGCGCCTTCATACACCATAATCGAGAAAAAAAAAAAGAAAAAAAAAAAAGGAAAAAAAAAAAACTGTGAGTGTAGATTGGCTGTGCGGTTCAATACACAACCAAGATGAAGAAACCTCGAGAGATTGTGTCCATCATTATCATCATCATTATCATCATCATCATCATCTGCCACTACTACTACTACTACTACTACTACTACTACAAACACTGTACCTGGTACTACAGGTGCCCAGTTATGTTTGGCAATTTTTCTTTAATGATTTTTTTCCTAGTTCTAGCAATATTCTGGCAACTTTTGCAAAAACAAGTAAAGAAGGAAGAAAACGAAGAATTGCTGTGAGCTGAAGTACTACCACTACCAATACCATTACTGCTACTAGTACTACTACTACTACTACTATTACAACCATGCATCCTTACACTAACATGAAATGGAAGAGAACCAGATACAGAGAAGCTTATATATCAATGTAAGAAATCTATTTTGCAATTTTGTGCCTTGTTCTCCGGGTGCAGTTACATTAAGCAATTCTTCTTCAACAATTTTTTTTCCAGTTTTAGCCATATTCTGGTAAATTTTGCAAAAACAAGGAAAGAAGGAAGAGACTGAAGGATTGCTGTGAGTTGAAGTCTCGGGGGGGGGGGATGAAAAAAAGTTGGAGAAGAGAGTTATTGTTGTTATTCTGACTACTAATAACGATTATAATTATCTATCTATCAATACCCACACGTTATACCGGTAAGGATGGCTAGAAATCCACAGCATCTTTCAGTCTGTTCAACTTATCAGGCTGCCCTCCCTTCACATCACCCACTCCTCTTTCATATAACTCTCCAATCCATCCCTCCATCTCATCCTCAAAGAGCGATCTCAAAGTGGAGTAAGAATTCTCCATTTACCTCTTCTGTTCAGAGAGAGAGAGAGAGAGAGAGAGAGAGAGGGAGGGAGGGAGGAAATCCAAGTGAGGGGTCTGCAGTCTACCCGAGTAATAAACAAGAACTTACAACTCACCTGCATATAAGACACCTCCGCCTACCCAGCATAAGGCTTAGGTGTAGAGAAGTGTTTGGTTTTATGTGACTTTCTTTGTGGACCTTAATTACTTTACTATCTTGCTTTCTTTAACCAGGTATGTTATTTATACTGCAAATAACACAAATACCTGCACTTACTCCTACCCAAAATAAAGCTCAGATGTAGAGAAGTGTTTGGCTTTAATTAGCTTTATTTCTAGACTTTAACGTCTCCTCTATCTTGTTTTACTTTACTTCTTCCTGTTACTAGACAATTATTAGTAATGTAAATAAACACACTAAAACACCTGCACGTCCAGCTAACAAAGATGATGCTTAGCCATGGAGAATCGATTTGCGTTATTTAAGCTTAATTTTGGACCCCAACATCTTTATTTATTGCTTTATTTACTGCTTTATTTCTGTCTACACCAGATGTTTTTTATAGGTGGTACAAATAAGACGTCTCCAAATAGTTCCATGTCCATCTGGCTGCGATTAAGGTTGGCTATTGTTGCTCTCTCTCTTTCTCTCTCTCTCTCTCTCTTTATTCTTGGCCATAACTCCTTCACTGTCTTCATTTATTTCGGTTATATATATAACTTTATAAACCTTTATATAACTTTATATAGTTTTACTGAAAAATTAAACAGCCTTAAGTAACTGCAGGTTTCCCTGTCGAAAATAAAGTTCAGGTATCTCTCTCTCTCTCTCTCTCTCTCTCTCTCTATCTATCTATCTATCTATCTATCTGACGCCATAATCCCGTAAGGGGTGGCCATTTGTCTCTGTGTTAGTTATTTTACGAGGAGGGGCAATAACCCTCCGCCAACCCACTTGTTGACACGAAGGAAACACGTATGAGTTGGTTATATGGTTACCATCCAGCGTTGTAAGTGGTTTCCTGGCTTACAGGAAACCATCTGGCTTGTCACTCAATGTAAAGCCACCTGAAAAGAAAAGAAGAGTAATAAAAAGTGACAGGAGAGATGAGAGAAATAGGAAGAAAGGAGGGCAGACACAAATGATAAAGGTGAAGGATGAAGCAGGCAGCAATACATCAAGTGAGTAGATGATGGTGAGAATTAGGAAGAGAGGAGGGCAGACACAGAAAAAGAATGATATAGTTGAAGGAAGAAGTGGGCATTATTACATCAAGTGAGTGGACGCCGTTCGCCATTACCTTCCACCAAAAGTTAAGCTGTAGAGAATTATTTATCTTTATTTATTGTTATTTCTGGATTTAGCTTCTTTATTGGCTTGCTTTACTTTTTTCCTAACACCAGAAAATTTGATGGGTGCTATAAATGACATCCTTTATTACTTTACTGTTAATTTCGTGTTCTTCTATTTATGGGTCTTAACATTTCTTATTACGATGTCATCTTGCTTTATTTTTTCTTACCATCGCCAGACAAAACAAGTAAGCTTAGGAAGGAGCTTTATTAGTGGAAACAATCTAGCTCTCCCAGATCTAAAAGCCTCTCCTAAGCTTATAAAATCGTCTAATTGTGGCAAGAGTAATAAAGGAGAGAAAAAAATGAAGGAGGTTTTTATTTACGCATGGAAGAAGGAACCAAAGGCCAGGAGCAACCCTACTGCAAAATAGACCCCTTAAAACACCTGTACATCCACCTGCCGAAGATCATATTAACGTGAAGAGATCATTTCACTTTATTTTACTTGATTTCTTTACCTTAACTACTCCATTGCTATATTTTTCCTTGCTTCCACCAGACACTTTATTTGTTTAGGTGTAGAGAATTGCTTTGCTTTATTTCTGTACCCAATTTTCTTCACCTTCTTCCTTTACTTTATTTTTACTTTCAATAGACATTATTATTCAACTCAGGAATAGGCTTTATTAGTGGAAAAGGTTAGTAAAGGCTGTATCTAACCCCTCCATCTCGAAATGCCTCTCCGTAGCTGAATAAAATCGTCTGGTGGAGAGAGAGACCAAGGATGAGATGGAGGGATGGAGCGGAGAAATATATGAGGGAGAGGGGTGTGAGTTTGAGGGAGGGAAGCCAAACTGCAGAGGACAGAGAGACATGGAGGAGATTGTTTTGTGGTTATCCCTTACTGAATTTAGGTGTCTGACAATAGATAGCTAAATAGATAAGTAGATAAATAGATAGATAGACATATACAGATAGAGAGATAGAGAGATGGATAGATATACAAGTAGATAGATAGACAGACGATAGGGGCATTAAAGTTAAGATAGCAAGCTGTTTGGCCTTATTTCTTCAGTGTCTTCCTTTATTTTTAACTTATTCACGAATTTGGTTGGTTTATTCCTTTCCCTCACCAGATGGCTTTATTAGTACTGCAAATAAGACCCTCTTTACTAGCTGAAAAGACCTAGAGAATTTCTGAACCTTGCCCCTTGGTCTTCGATCTCCATCTCTAATTTTATTCGGTTGCTGCCAATAAGTTACAGAGAGAAGCTCACAACCCAAGTGCAAATGGGGCTTAATAAAGCACCTTCACGTCAGGGTACCGGCAATAAAGTTCAGATGTAGAGAATCGTTTAACTTTATTTTTGTATCCTACCTTCCCTCTCTGCATTAGTCTTGTTTATTTTACTATTGCTACTACCAAACACTGTTATAATGAGAGGAAGAACTTTCATCAGTGTAGTAAATAATGATGGCTGTATCAAACTTTACTGGGTCGAAAGATCTCTCCTTGACTAAAATAAAATCACCTGCTATGCCAAATCAATAAAGAAAATGGCACTGAAGGAGGTAGCTGTGATACTGTACTGCAAGTGAGACCCAATAAAGCACCTGCACGACCAGGTGTTGGCAATGTCACGGGTTTTTTAAAGAGTATGCAAAATTAAAGGATATTTGTTCAATAATACTGAGAGCAGGGACAATGAATTGTCTTGTGAAAATCAAGCAATGACTACTTTATTCCGGCCTGCATCGCCGATTCTCTAAGGATGAGAATTTATAAACTTTCTCAACAGTACACAGTAGAAACTAATTCCTCACAATTGCTGTTTGTTAGTACTGTTAGCCTCTGGAGAAAGTGACTTCACGCTTGACGATCAATAACTAATGCCATTAATGATAACAGATTCTTGCTGGTGCATTAACTCCTAGATGGCACAACGGATTTTAAGCTTAATACAAAAAGAGTGGCCTAAATACCAGTTATGAATAGCAAAGCGTTTATGCAAACTAGGAGCTATAAGTGATATAAGCTTAATATGGAAAATAAAACACGAGTTTACATTACATTAAGCTCAAGAAAAAGAACTGTTAAATTTATTGATTACAAAGAAATGAATTTACGTTACATTTCAAAATGAATTCAAAATAAGATCGCACTCACTTGCTCATTCAAAAGCTAACTCTTAAACCTAAGAAAATACGAAAAGAAATACTGGTCAGAAAAGTGGACAAAGCGGATGACTGGGTGTCGTTACTGAGGAAGGACACTGCACATGCTGAGTCTATCGCCAATGAAACTAGGTGGGAATACGGTGGCGGTGGGAACTGCATCGTAGGAAGGACACTGCTACGCTCTGGGCCCAACCTGCTTTCATGGCGCTCAAACCTTGACTGACTTCAAATTGTGGGAAAGAGGCAAGTCTCCAGCCGCATTGCTAACAGCTAGAATGAGCGAAACACGCCCATAATAAATCACTCAGCGGAAGTGCTAATGTCTCTCACAAAGACGATCATTTATGACACAGTGAAAAATTGTTCTGAAAACTCTCCCAACCGGGTGAATACGTAGCAGTTAAACTGAACTTACACTGGGATTCCACTAGAGCTCGCGGTTTCCCACCAAAGTTGATGTCACTAGCCGACTCGTGACATTATGCCCCATCAAAAATGAAGTTTTTTCTCAGGAAAAAAATTTCAATATACATACATATAAATTCTACTCAATCACACAAGATTCACACTGTGGTGTGTGTGTGCTATCCTGCTACAGGAGAAAGTCACAGTCGCCAGTGAGTGAAAAAACCTTGTATTTATGTTAATAGAAGCAAGCTTGAGGGGAAAAAACTCCATGATGACGGTGAAAAATCCTGTACTTAAGTCAAACTGAGCCATAAATTAGCTACATTACATTAACAACTAATTGTTATGTAGCGTGATGTATGTAATACATGGTGTAGGTGTGACAGTTGTGGTGTAACTGTACCTACGTGTAAAATTACATAATGCAAATTTATAGTAAATAATGACAACGAGACAGAAGAGAAGGGGCGGCAGCATGGGGCAGGGATGACCATCTGTTCTGCACGGCAATGCTGCACCCACCAGCTGCACCTGCGAAAGGAATCAAGGTGGAGCATCAAAAGTGTCATTTCTCTCTCTCTGCCTAGCAATCAGTACTTATGTCGTTATTAAACAGGAAAAGTAGTCTTAGGATTTACAAATCCCTCAGGACCCTTGTAGTTTACTGGTTAACGCTTATTAACTAGGAAACGTCCCACTTCTTGAATTACTCAAACCTCTTAGAACGAGCAGTTTACTAGTTAACCTAACATTATTAACCAGGAAACGTGTCAGTTCTTGAATTGCTCAAATCTCTTAGAACGTGCAGTTTACTGGTTAACCTAACTCTACACTTACGACTAACAAGAGGAAGCTGAGAATCGCTAAGCAATCTCGGGCAGGTCACGTTTTAACACCCACCGTGGGTGTGAACACTCATGTGGATAATGCATTCTCTTGGAATCCACAGAGAGGCCCACAGCTCGAGACATTCCACAAGGTAATTCATACACAACCACGGACTGTCTCTGCGGAGTTCTTAAACTTCCCCCCTTAACCTACGGTACATAGGTATGTATAGGCCCTGGACATACTGTGTCCTGTGGGGCCAAGAAGTGAGACGTCAGGTCTACACTTTTAACTGGGAACCAGGCTGGTCCTTGGATTACTCAAATCTTTGAAAACGCCTATCTTACGGAACCCAGCATACAACAGTTGCCCGTGTTAGTCATCAGTTAGTAGGCAAGATATCGGGTCTGCGCCCACATCACCACTGCCCTATCTCTCAACTGCTTCAGAGATTATGTGTGTGGGTTCAAATGGCACAGGAAGGACATGTCCCTGATTGGTGTTACATGGACACATATTGCAGGAACACACAAAACTATCTATTTCTCGTCCCATCCCTGGCCAGAAAAAGTCAGCTCTGATATGGCCCTGGGTTTTCTTTTTGCCCATGTGACCTCCTTAGGCTGAACAATGACCCCATTCTAGCATTGCTTGGCGGTACTTGGCAGGAACGACACTCTGCAGTCGAACATCGCCCTCGGGTGTTCATGACTCACGGTACAGCCATCCTTGTTTGTGAAGGAACTTGGCTTGACCTATCCGTGAATACTTTGTCACTCCACCCTTTTGTTTCTTTTGCACGGCAGCAAGTGTCGGGTCAGAATGTTGTTCTTGAACAACAAGTTGGCTACACATCAGATCTTGTGGCGATTCAGTGGTCACTGGGGTGACACAGTTCGGAGCCTCAGCCATGGCTCGTGTTACTGTAGCCGAAGTCTGAGTAGCGTCATCTTCGGTGCAACTATCCTTGGCACCGGGAATATTGCCTATGATCAGGTCAAATAAAGGTTCTGGCATGACAACTGCGAATGTCGTACCAGTGTAAAATGGAGGTGCCACCTGGATATGTGCTGCAGGGAACAATCTCACTGATCCATCAATAAGGTTAGCTTGGATCTGTCGACCTGTATACTCCTCAGGCCGAACTAGACTCTGCCTGACAGAGCAACCTGAGGAACCATTGTCTCTCAGGACCTTCACAGGAATGTCTCCCACAAACCCTGGCTGAACAAGGAAGGCACTGTCACCTGTGGGAGGGCCTGTGGGAGAAGCAGCTAGCCACTGATTAGGCTGCTGAATAAATGATGCGGCAAACATGGTGCCCTGTGAATTAGATGCCCGAAGGGTCGTACTCACTGCATGGGGAGATGGAGCATTGGCCATCTGTGGAGGGGGGTTCACTGTCGCTGTGGGACTAGTGAACTGTGGGGAAGTACCCGTACTGGTAGGGACGTGACCACCGTGCTGCTGCTGAGGAATGAATGCTACATTTGCCTCCTGCCTCCTATTCACTTGAGCTGGTGCTGAAAAGAACAGTCCCGACGGTTGGTTGCATGGCTGATACTGCTGCTGGTTGGGGTACTTGTTCTACCGCTTCCACTCAGGTTTCTGAGTGTTTTGCCCCTGGTCCTTCCACTGCAGTTTTGGACCTTGGCCATTATTCTGAGAACGGCCTTGTTGCTGGGGTTCAGTCTGAGACGGTTTCCCAGATTTATCAGCTTTCCTGTTCCAGGTATGCTGCTTGCGAGTTTGATACCCGTATGCAGTGAAGAATGCGTCAGCCTTCTTCACCATTTGGCTGGCATCTCTTACCTGGCAGATCTTAAGCTGAGCCAGAAGTTCAGTAGGCCACGACTTTTCTAGCTGCTTGCGCAGCATATGGTCAAATATCCCCTCATGCGTGGAAGGAGTTTCATCTTTCTCCATCCACTCATCTAAGTAAGCAGTAAGCCGGTCAAGAAACTGAACGGCAGTCTCTCTATCCTGTAAAAGTGCCCTCATGAACTGACTCTTGGTGTTGTCAGCTGTGAGACCATACGCTTTGACGAGTGCGGCCTTCATCATCTCATACGTGAGATTGCCTCCACGAATTCTGTGGAGAATATCTAGGGCAGGGCCCTCAAACAGGTTAAGAAACTGAAGCCGCTTAGCTGCATTATCCAGCTGGTAAAGTTGAACCAAGTCTTCAAAACGAGCTATATATGGCTCGATTCGCTCGCCTTCCTTGTATGGGGGAAGCTTGATGTGTGGGGTCACCATTACATTTGCAGGGAGAACGCTCGTGGAGCTTGGGGCAGCTGCACCAGATGTGTCTGAAGCCAAGGAATCTCGCTTGAGCTTCAGCACTTCAAGTTCATGTTTTTCGCATGCTTCTCGCTCGGCACGTTCGTGTTCTCGTTCTCTCTCACTGTCGTTGCTCATGTTCTAACTCGAGTTCGCGTTGTTTTTGTTCGTATTCGCACTGTTCTCGCTCGTATTCGCGCTCCTCTTCGCATACCTCAAGCTGGATTCTACGCTCTTCACGAGCATCACTTTTGCCTTGCTGCTCGTGACTAAGCCGAGAGAGGACATAATTCTTAACTTCCGTTGGGTCTGTAAGCCCCATATCTTTAGATTCCTGTACATAGACGCTGGTGGACATGATGCTAACTCAATCTAAATAAACTAGCGACTCAGTACTGACTGCAATTTCTTCAGAGAAAGATGCCAATAATCGAGAATAAAGAATATAGGCACAGGTTAGTGGTGACCAGTTTTATCTAATGAAACTGGTAAAGAAAGAAAATTAAACAAACAACTGACTGTGAAACTATTACGTAAATTGATAGAACTAAATCAATAATCACCAGTAAGATAGTCTCTATAGACTTTAATGATAAATACCTAAGTATGAGTGAGTGAGTATTATTTCGTGAATAACTTCAGAGCTAGGAGTTAATATCCTGGAATGAGGTCGCCAATTGTCACAGGGTTTTTAAAGAGTATGCAATATTAACGGATATTTATTCAATAATACTGAGAGCAGGGATAATGAATTGTGTTGTGAAAATTAAGCAATGATTACTTTATGCCGGCCTGCTTCGCCGAGTCTCTAAGGACGAGAATTTATAAACTTTGTCAACAGTACACAGTAGAGACTAATTCCTCACAATTGCTGTTTGTTAGTACTGTTAGCCTCTGGAGAAAGTGACTTCACCCCTGACGATCAATAACTAATGCCATTAATGATAACAGATTCTTGCTGGTGCATTAACTCCTAGATGGCACAACGGATTTTAAGCTTAATACAAAAAGACTGGCCTAAATACCAGTTATGAATAGCAAAGCGTTTATGCAAACTAAGAGCTATAAGTGATATAAGCTTAATATGGAAAATAAAACACGAGTTTACATTACATTAAGCTCAAGAAAAAGAACTGTTAAATTTATTGATTACAAAGAAATGAATTTACGTTACATTTCAAAATGAATTCAAAATAAGATCGCACTCACTTGCTCACTCAAAAGCTAACTCTTAAACCTAAGAAAATACGAAAAGAAATACTGGTCAGAAAAGTGGACAAAGCGGATGACTGGGTGTCGTTACTGAGGAAGGACACTGCACACGCTGAGTCTCTCGCCAATCAAACTAGGTGGAAATTCAGGAACTGGACAACGGCGGCACTGCTATGCTCTGGGCCCAACCTGCTTTCACGGCGCTCAAACCTTGACTGACTTCAAATCGTGAGAAAGAGGCAAGTGTCCAGCAGCATTGCTAACGGCTAGAATGAGCGAAACACGCCCATAATAAATCGCTCAGCGGTAGTGCTAATGTCTCGCACAAAGACGATCATTTATGACACAGTGAAAAATTGTTCTGAAAACACTCCCGACCGGGTGAATACATAGCGATTAAACTGAACAAAAAACATGGGATTCCGCTAGAGTTCGAGGTTTCCCACCAAAGTTGATGTCACGAGCCAACTCGTGACATTATGCCCCATCAAAAATGAAGTTTTTTCTCAGGAAAAAAATTTCAATATACATACATATAAATCCTACTCAATCACACAAGATTCACACTGTGGTGTGTGTGTGCTATCCTGCTACAGGAGAAAGTCACAGTCGCCAGTGAGTGAAAAAACCTTGTATTTACGTTAATAGAAGCAAGCTTGAGGGGAAAAAACTCCATGATGACGGTGGAAAATCCTGTACTTAGGTCAAACTGAGCCATAAATTAGCTACATTACATTAACAACTAATTGTTATGTAGCATGATGTATGTAATACATGGTGTAGGTGTGACAGTTGTGGTGTAACTGTACCTATGTGTAAAATTACATAATGCAAATTTATAGTAAATAATCACAACGAGGCAGAAGAGAAGGGGCGGCAGCATGGGACAGGGATGACCATCTGTTCTGCACGGCAATGCTGCACCCACCAGCTGCACCTGCGAAAGGAATCAAGGTGGAGCGTCAAAAGTGTCATTTCTCTCTCTCTGCCTAGCAATCAGTACTTATGTCATTAATAAACAGGAAACGTAGTCTTAGGATTTACAAATCTTTCAGGACCCTTGTAGTTTACTGGTTAACGCTTATTAACTAGGAAACGTCCCACTTCTTGAATTGCTCAAATCTCTTAGAATGAGCAGTTTACTAGTTAACCTAACATTATTAACCAGGAAACGTGTCAGTTCTTGAATTGCTCAAATCTCTTAGAACGGGCAGTTTACTGGTTAACCTACCTCTACACTTACGACTAACAAGTAGAAACTGAGAATCGCTAAGCAATCTCGGGCAGGTCTCGTTTTAACACCCACCGTGGGTGTGAATACTCATGTGGATAATGCATTCTCTGGGAATCCTCAGAGAGGCCTATAGCTCGAGACGTTCCACAAGGTAATTCATACACAGCCTCGGACTGTCTCTGCGGAGTTCTCAAACTTCCCCCCTTAACCTACGGTACATAGGTATGTACAGGCCCTGAACATACTGTGTCCTGTGGGGCCAACAGGTGAGACGTCAGGTCTACACTTTTAACTGGGAACCAGGCTGGTCCTTGGATTACTCAAATCTTTGAGAACGCCTATCTTACGGAACCCAGCATACAACAGTTGCCCGTGTTAGTCATCAGTTAGTAGGCGAGACATCGGGTCTGCGCCCACATCACCACTGCCCTGTCTCTCAACTGCTTCAGAGATTATGAGTGTGGGTTCAGATGGCACAGGAAGGACATGTCCCTGATTGGTGTTACATGGACACACATTGCAGGAACGCACAAAACTATCTATTTCACGTCCCATCCCTGGCCAGAAAAATTCAGCTCGGATACGGCCCTCGGTTTTCCTTTTGCATATGTGACCTCCTTAGGCTGAACAATGACCCCATTCTAGCAATGCTTGGCGGTACTTGGCGGGCACGACACTCTGCAGTCGAACCTCGCCCTCGGGTGTTCATGACTCACGGTACAGCCATCCTTGTTTGTGAAGGAACTTGGCTTGACCTATCCGTGAATACTTTGTCACTCCACCCTTTTGTTTCTTTTGCACGGCAGCAAGTGTCGGGTCAGAATGTTGTTCTTGAACAACAAGTTGGCTACACATCAGATCTTGTGGCGATTCAGTGGTCACTGGGGTGACACAGTTCTGAGCCTCAGCCATGGCTCGTGTTACTGTAGCCGAAGTCTGAGTAGCGTCATCTTCGGTGCAACTATCCTTGGCACCGGGAATATTGCCTATGATCAGGTCAAATAAAGGTTCTGGCATGACAACTGCGAATGTCGTACCAGTGTAAAATGGAGGTGCCACCTGGATATGTGCTGCAGGGAACAATCTCACTGATCCATCAATAAGGTTAGCTTGGATCTGTCGACCTGTATACTCCTCAGGCCGAACTAGACTCTGCCTGACAGAGCAACCTGAGGAACCATTGTCTCTCAAGACCTTCACAGGAATGTCTCCCACACACCCTGGCTGAACAAGGAAGGTACTGTCACCTGTGGGAGGGCCTGTGGGAGAAGCAGCTAGCTACTGATTAGGCTGCTGAATAAATGATGCGGCAAACATGGTGCCCTGTGAATTAGATGCCCGAAGGGTCATACTCACTGCCTGGGGAGATGGAGCATTGGCCATCTGTGGAGGGGGGTTCACTGTCGCTGTGGGACTAGTGAACTGTGGGGAAGTACCCGTACTGGTAGGGACGTGACCACCGTGCTGCTGCTGAGGAATGAATGCTACGTTTGCCTCCTGCCTCCTATTCACTTGAGCTGGTGCTGAAAAGAACAGTCCCGACGGTTGGTTGCATGGCTGATACTGCTGCTGGTTAGGGTACTTGTTGTACCTCTTCCACTCAGGTTTCTGAGTGTTTTGCCCCTGGTTCTTCCAATGCAGTTTTGGACCTTGGCCATTATTCTGAGAACGGCCTTGTTGCTGGGGTTCAGTCTGAGACGGTTTCCCAGATTTATCAGCTTTCCTGTTCCAGGTATGCTGCTTGCGAGTTTGATACCCGTATGCAGTGAAGAATGCGTCAGCCTTCTTCACCATTTGGCTGGCATCTCTTACCTGGCAGATCTTAAGCTGAGCCAGAAGTTCAGTAGGCCACGACTTTTCTAGCTGCTTGCGCAGCATATGGTCAAATATCCCCTCATGCGTGGAAGGAGTTTCATCTTTCTCCATCCACTCATCTAAGTAAGCAGTAAGCCGGTCAAGAAACTGAACGGCAGTCTCTCTATCCTGTAAAAGTGCCCTCATGAACTGACTCTTGGTGTTGTCAGCTGTGAGACCATACGCTTTGACGAGTGCGGCCTTCATCATCTCATACGTGAGATTGCCTCCACGAATTCTGTGGAGAATATCTAGGGCAGGGCCCTCAAACAGGTTAAGAAACTGAAGCCGCTTAGCTGCATTATCCAGCTGGTAAAGTTGAACCAAGTCTTCAAAACGAGCTATATATGGCTCGATTCGCTCGCCTTCCTTGTATGGGGGAAGCTTGATGTGTGGGGTCACCATTACATTTGCAGGGAGAACGCTCGTGGAGCTTGGGGCAGCTGCACCAGATGTGTCTGAAGCCAAGGAATCTCGCTTGAGCTTCAGCACTTCAAGTTCATGTTTTTCGCATGCTTCTCGCTCGGCACGTTCGTGTTCTCGTTCTCTCTCACTGTCGTTGCTCATGTTCTAACTCGAGTTCGCGTTGTTTTTGTTCGTATTCGTGCTGTTCTCGTTCGTATTCGCGCTCCTTTTCGCATTCCTCAAGCTGGATTCTACGCTCTTCACGAGCATCACTTTTGCCTTGCTGCTCGTGACTAAGCCGAGAGAGGACATAATTCTTAACTTCTGTTGGGTCTGTAAGCCCCATATCTTTAGATTCCTGTACATAGACGCTGGTGGACATGATGCTAACTCAATCTAAATAAACTAGCGTCTCAGTACTGACTGCAATTTCTTCAGAGAAAGATGCCAATAATCAAGAATAAAGAATATAGGCACAGGTTAGTGGTGACCAGTTTTATCTAATGAAACTGGTAAAGAAAGAAAATTAAACAAACAACTGACTGTGAAACTATTACGTAAATTGATAGAACTAAATCAATAATCACCAGTAAGATAGTCTCTATAGACTTTAATGATAAATACCTAAGTATGAGTGAGTGAGTATTATTTCGTGAATAACTTCAGAGCTAGGAGTTAATATCCTGGAATGAGGTCACCAATTGTGACAGGGTTTTTAAAGAGTATGCAATATTAACGGATATTTATTCAATAATACTGAGAGCAGGGATAATGAATTGTGTTGTGAAAATTAAGCAATGATTAGTTTATGCCGGCCTGCTTCGCCGATTCTCTAAGGACGAGAATTTATAAACTTTTTCAACAGTACACAGTAGAGACTAATTCCTCACAATTGCTGTTTGTTAGTACTGTTAGCCTCTGGAGAAAGTGACTTCACCCCTGACGATCAATAACTAACGCTATTAATGATAACAGATTCTTGCTGGTGCATTAACTCCTAGATGGCACAACGGATTTTAAGCTTAATACAAAAAGACTGGCCTAAATACCAGTTATGAATAGCAAAGCGTTTATGCAAACTGAGAGCTATAAGTGATATAAGCTTAATATGGAAAATAAAACACGAGTTTACATTACATTAAGCTCAAGAAAAAGAACTGTTAAATTTATTGATTACAAAGAAATGAATTTACGTTACATTTCAAAATGAATTCAAAATAAGATCGCACTCA
The DNA here is from genome assembly GCF_032717465.1 of Coenobita brevimanus. NCBI lineage: Eukaryota > Metazoa > Arthropoda > Malacostraca > Decapoda > Coenobitidae > Coenobita > Coenobita brevimanus. The sequence continues at coordinate 33,025,999 of NC_137069.1, forward strand.
CTTGCTCACTCAAAAGCTAACTCTTAAACCTAAGAAAATACGAAAAGAAATACTGGTCAGAAAAGTGGACAAAGCGGATGACTGGGTGTCGTTACTGAGGAAGGACACTGCACACGCTGAGTCTATCGCCAATCAAACTAGGTGGAAATTCAGGAACTGGACAATGGCGGCACTGCTATGCTCTGGGCCCAACCTGCTTTCACGGCGCTCAAACCTTGACTGACTTCAAATCGTGAGAAAGAGGCAAGTGTCCAGCAGCATTGCTAATGGCTAGAATGAGCGAAACACGCCTATAATAAATCGCTCAGCGGAAGTGCTAATGTCTCGCACATAGACAGTCATTTATGACACAGTGAAAAATTGTTCTGAAAACACTCCCGACCGGGTGAATACATAGCGGTTAAACTGAACGAAAAACACTGGGATTCCGCTAGAGTTCGTGGTTTCCCACCAAAGTTGATGTCACGAGCCGACTCGTGACATTATGCCCCATCAAAAGTGAAGTTTTTTCTCAGGAAAAAAATTTCAATATACATACATATAAATCCTACTCAATCACACAAGATTCACACTGTGGTGTGTGTGTGCTATCCTGCTACAGGAGAAAGTCACAGTCGCCAGTGAGTGAAAAAACCTTGTATTTACGTTAATAGAAGCAAGCTTGAGGGGAAAAAACTCCATGATGACGGTGGAAAATCCTGTACTTAGGTCAAACTGAGCCATAAATTAGCTACATTACATTAACAACTAATTGTTATGTAGCATGATGTATGTAATACATGGTGTAGGTGTGACAGTTGTGGTGTAACTGTACCTATGTGTAAAATTACATAATGCAAATTTATAGTAAATAATCACAACGAGGCAGAAGAGAAGGGGCGGCAGCATGGGACAGGGATGACCATCTGTTCTGCACGGCAATGCTGCACCCACCAGCTGCACCTGCGAAAGGAATCAAGGTGGAGCGTCAAAAGTGTCATTTCTCTCTCTCTGCCTAGCAATCAGTACTTATGTCATTAATAAACAGGAAACGTAGTCTTAGGATTTACAAATCTTTCAGGACCCTTGTAGTTTACTGGTTAACGCTTATTAACTAGGAAACGTCCCACTTCTTGAATTGCTCAAATCTCTTAGAATGAGCAGTTTACTAGTTAACCTAACATTATTAACCAGGAAACGTGTCAGTTCTTGAATTGCTCAAATCTCTTAGAACGGGCAGTTTACTGGTTAACCTACCTCTACACTTACGACTAACAAGAGGAAACTGAGAATCGCTAAGCAATCTCGGGCAGGTCTCGTTTTAACACCCACCGTGGGTGTGAATACTCATGTGGATAATGCATTCTCTGGGAATCCTCAGAGAGGCCCACAGCTCGAGACGTTCCACAAGGTAATTCATACACAGCCTCGGACTGTCTCTGCGGAGTTCTCAAACTTCCCCCCTTAACCTACGGTACATAGGTATGTACAGGCCCTGAACATACTGTGTCCTGTGGGGCCAACAGGTGAGACGTCAGGTCTACACTTTTAACTGGGAACCAGGCTGGTCCTTGGATTACTCAAATCTTTGAGAACGCCTATCTTACGGAACCCAGCATACAACAGTTGCCCGTGTTAGTCATCAGTTAGTAGGCGAGACATCGGGTCTGCGCCCACATCACCACTGCCCTGTCTCTCAACTGCTTCAGAGATTATGAGTGTGGGTTCAGATGGCACAGGAAGGACATGTCCCTGATTGGTGTTACATGGACACACATTGCAGGAACGCACAAAACTATCTATTTCACGTCCCATCCCTGGCCAGAAAAATTCAGCTCGGATACGGCCCTCGGTTTTCCTTTTGCATATGTGACCTCCTTAGGCTGAACAATGACCCCATTCTAGCAATGCTTGGCGGTACTTGGCGGGCACGACACTCTGCAGTCGAACCTCGCCCTCGGGTGTTCATGACTCACGGTACAGCCATCCTTGTTTGTGAAGGAACTTGGCTTGACCTATCCGTGAATACTTTGTCACTCCACCCTTTTGTTTCTTTTGCACGGCAGCAAGTGTCGGGTCAGAATGTTGTTCTTGAACAACAAGTTGGCTACACATCAGATCTTGTGGCGATTCAGTGGTCACTGGGGTGACACAGTTCGGAGCCTCAGCCATGGCTCGTGTTACTGTAGCCGAAGTCTGAGTAGCGTCATCTTCTGTGCAACTATCCTTGGCACCGGGAATATTGCCTATGATCAGGTCAAATAAAGGTTCTGGCATGACAACTGCGAATGTCGTACCAGTGTAAAATGGAGGTGCCACCTGGATACGTGCTGCAGGGAACAATCTCACTGATCCATCAATAAGGTTAGCTTGGATCTGTCGACCTGTATACTCCTCAGGCCGAACTAGACTCTGCCTGACAGAGCAACCTGAGGAACCATTGTCTCTCAAGACCTTCACAGGAATGTCTCCCACACACCCTGGCTGAACAAGGAAGGCACTGTCACCTGTGGGAGGGCCTGTGGGAGAAGCAGCTAGCTACTGATTAGGCTGCTGAATAAATGATGCGGCAAACATGGTGCCCTGTGAATTAGATGCCCGAAGGGTCATACTCACTGCCTGGGGAGATGGAGCATTGGCCATCTGTGGAGGGGGGTTCACTGTCGCTGTGGGACTAGTGAACTGTGGGGAAGTACCCGTACTGGTAGGGACGTGACCACCGTGCTGCTGCTGAGGAATGAAGGCTACGTTTGCCTCCTGCCTCCTATTCACTTGAGCTGGTGCTGAAAAGAACAGTCCCGACGGTTGGTTGCATGGCTGATACTGCTGCTGGTTAGGGTACTTGTTGTACCTCTTCCACTCAGGTTTCTGAGTGTTTTGCCCCTGGTCCTTCCTCTGCAGTTTTGGACCTTGGCCATTATTCTGAGAACGGCCTTGTTGCTGGGGTTCAGTCTGAGACGGTTTCCCAGATTTATCAGCTTTCCTGTTCCAGGTATGCTGCTTGCGAGTTTGATACCCGTATGCAGTGAAGAATGCGTCAGCCTTCTTCACCATTTGGCTGGCATCTCTTACCTGGCAGATCTTAAGCTGAGCCAGAAGTTCAGTAGGCCACGACTTTTCTAGCTGCTTGCACAGCATAAGTTCAATTATCCCCCCATGCGTGGAAGGAGTTTCATCTTTCTCCATCCACACATCTAAGTAAGCAGTAAGCCGGTCAAGAAACTGAACGGCAGTCTCTCTATCCTGTAAAAGTGCCCTCATGAACTGACTCTTGGTGTTGTCAGCTGTGAGACCATACGCTTTGACGAGTGCGGCCTTCATCATCTCATACGTGAGATTGCCTCCACGAATTCTGTGGAGAATATCTAGGGCAGGGCCCTCAAACAGGTTAAGAAACTGAAGCCGCTTAGCTGCCTTATCCAGCTGGTAAAGTTGAGCCAAGTCTTCAAAACGAGCTATATATGGCTCGATTCGCTCGCCTTCCTTGTATGGGGGAAGCTTGATGTGTGGGGTCACCATTACATTTGCAGGGAGAACGCTCGTGGAGCTTGGGGCAGCTGCACCAGATGTGTCTGAAGCCAAGGAATCTCGCTTGAGCTTCAGCACTTCAAGTTCATGTTTTTCGCATGCTTCTCGCTCGGCACGTTCGTGTTCTCGTTCTCTCTCACTGTCGTTGCTCATGTTCTAACTCGAGTTCGCGTTGTTTTTGTTCGTATTCGCACTGTTCTCGCTCATGTTTGCGCTCCTTTTCGCATTCCTCAAGCTGGATTCTACGCTCTTCACGAGCATCACTTTTGCCTTGCTGCTCGTGACTAAGCCGAGAGAGGACATAATTCTTAACTTCTGTTGGGTCTGTAAGCCCCATATCTTTAGATTCCTGTACATAGACGCTGGTGGACATGATGCTAACTCAATCTAAATAAACTAGCGTCTCAGTACTGACTGCAATTTCTTCAGAGAAAGATGCCAATAATCAAGAATAAAGAATATAGGCACAGGTTAGTGGTGACCAGTTTTATCTAATGAAACTGGTAAAGAAAGAAAATTAAACAAACAACTGACTGTGAAACTATTACGTAAATTGATAGAACTAAATCAATAATCACCAGTAAGATAGTCTCTATAGACTTTAATGATAAATACCTAAGTATGAGTGAGTGAGTATTATTTCGTGAATAACTTCAGAGCTAGGAGTTAATATCCTGGAATGAGGTCACCAATTGTGACAGGGTTTTTAAAGAGTATGCAATATTAAAGGATATTTATTCAATAATACTGAGAGCAGGGATAATGAATTGTGTTGTGAAAATTAAGCAATGATTACTTTATGCCGGCCTGCTTCGCCGAGTCTCAAAGGACGAGAATTTATAAACTTTGTCAACAGTACACAGTAGAGACTAATTCCTCACAATTGCTGTTTGTTAGTACTGTTAGCCTCTGGAGAAAGTGACTTCACCCCTGACGATCAATAACTAACGCTATTAATGATAACAGATTCTTGCTGGTGCATTAACTCCTAGATGGCACAACGGATTTTAAGCTTAATACAAAAAGACTGGCCTAAATACCAGTTATGAATAGCAAAGCGTTTATGCAAACTGAGAGCTATAAGTGATATAAGCTTAATATGGAAAATAAAACACGAGTTTACATTACATTAAGCTCAAGAAAAAGAACTGTTAAATTTATTGATTACAAAGAAATGAATTTACGTTACATTTCAAAATGAATTCAAAATAAGATCGCACTCACTTGCTCACTCAAAAGCTAACTCTTAAACCTAAGAAAATACGAAAAGAAATACTGGTCAGAAAAGTGGACAAAGCGGATGACTGGGTGTCGTTACTGAGGAAGGACACTGCACACGCTGAGTCTATCGCCAATCAAACTAGGTGGAAATACGGTGGCGGTGGGAACTGCATCGTAGGAAGGACACTGCTATGCTCTGGGCCCAACCTGCTTTCACGGCGCTCAAACCTTGACTGACTTCAAATCGTGAGAAAGAGGCAAGTGTCCAGCAGCATTGCTAATGGCTAGAATGAGCGAAACACGCCTATAATAAATCGCTCAGCGGAAGTGCTAATGTCTCGCACATAGACAGTCATTTATGACACAGTGAAAAATTGTTCTGAAAACACTCCCGACCGGGTGAATACATAGCGGTTAAACTGAACGAAAAACACTGGGATTCCGCTAGAGTTCGTGGTTTCCCACCAAAGTTGATGTCACGAGCCGACTCGTGACATTATGCCCCATCAAAAGTGAAGTTTTTTCTCAGGAAAAAAATTTCAATATACATACATATAAATCCTACTCAATCACACAAGATTCACACTGTGGTGTGTGTGTGCTATCCTGCTACAGGAGAAAGTCACAGTCGCCAGTGAGTGAAAAAACCTTGTATTTACGTTAATAGAAGCAAGCTTCAGGGAAAAAAACTCCATGATGACAGTGGAAAATCCTGTACTCAGATCAAACTGAGCAAAAAATTCGCTACATTTACATTAACAACTAATTGTTATGTAGCATGATGTATGTAATACATGGTGTAGGTGTGACAGTTGTGGTGTAACTGTACCTATGTGTAAAATTACATAATGCAAATTTATAGTAAATAATGACAACGAGGCAGAAGAGAAGGGGCGGCAGCATGGGACAGGGATGACCATCTGTTCTGCACGGCAATGCTGCACCCACCAGCTGCACCTGCGAAAGGAATCAAGGTGGAGCATCAAAAGTGTCATTTCTCTCTCTCTGCCTAGCAATCAGTACTTATGTCATTATTAAACAGGAAAAGTAGTCTTAGGATTTACAAATCTCTCAGGACCCTTGTGGTTTACTGGTTAACGCTTATTAACTAGGAAACGTCCCACTTCTTGAATTACTCAAACCTCTTAGAACGAGCAGTTTACTAGTTCACCTAACATTATTAACCAGGAAACGTGTCAGTTCTTGAATTGCTCAAATCTCTTAGAACGGGCAGTTTACTGGTTAACCTAACTCTACACTTACGACTAATAAGAGGAAGCTGAGAACCGCTACGCAATCTCGGGTAGGTCACGTTTTAACACCCACCGTGGGTGTGAACACTCATGTGGATAATGCATTCTCTGGGAATCCTCAGAGAGGCCCACAGCTCGAGACGTTCCACAAGGTAATTCATACACAGCCTCGGACTGTCTCTGCGGAGTTCTCAAACTTCCCCCCTTAACCTACAGTAAATAGTTAACACAGGCCCTGGACATACTGTGTCCTCTGGGGCCAACAGGTGAGACGTCAGGTCAACACTTTTAACTGGGAACCAGGCTGGTCCTTGGATTACTCAAATCGTTGAGAACGCCTATCTTACGGAACCCAGCATACAACAGTTGCCCGTGTTAGTCATCAGTTAGTAGGTGAGACATCGGATATGTGCCCACATCACCACTGCCCTGTCTCTCAACTGCTTCAGAGATTATGAGTGTGAGTTCAAATGGCACAGGAAGGACATGTCCCTGATTGGTGTTACATGGACACATATTGCAGGAACACACAAAACTATCTATTTCTCGTCCCATCCCTGGCCAGAAAAAGTCAGCTCTGATATGGCCCTGGGTTTTCTTTTTGCCCATGTGACCTCCTTAGGCTGAACAATGACCCCATTCTAGCATTGCTTGGCGGTACTTGGCAGGAACGACACTCTGCAGTCGAACATCGCCCTCGGGTGTTCATGACTCACGGTACAGCCATCCTTGTTTGTGAAGGAACTTGGCTTGACCTCCCCATGAATACTTTATCACTCCACCCTTTTGTTTCTTTTGCACGGCAGCAAGTGTCGGGTCAGAATGTTGTTCTTGAACAACAAGTTGGCTACACATCAGATCTTGTGGCGATTCAGTGGTCACTGGGGTGACACAGTTCGGAGCCTCAGCCATGGCTCGTGTTACTGTAGCCGAAGTCTGAGTAGCGTCATCTTCTGTGCAACTATCCTTGGCACCGGGAATATTGCCTATGATCAGGTCAAATAAAGGTTCTGGCATGACAACTGCGAATGTCGTACCAGTGTAAAATGGAGGTGCCACCTGGATATGTGCTGCAGGGAACAATCTCACTGATCCATCAATAAGGTTAGCTTGGATCTGTCGACCTGTATACTCCTCAGGCCGAACTAGACTCTGCCTGACAGAGCAACCTGAGGAACCATTGTCTCTCAGGACCTTCACAGGAATGTCTCCCACAAACCCTGGCTGAACAAGGAAGGCACTGTCACCTGTGGGAGGGCCTGTGGAGGAAGCAGCTAGCCACTGATTAGGCTGCTGAATAAATGATGCGGCAAACATGGTGCCCTGTGAATTAGATGCCCGAGGGGTCGTACTCACTGCCTGGGGAGATGGAGCATTGGCCATCTGTGGAGGGGGGTTCACTGTCGCTGTGGGACTAGTGAACTGTGGGGAAGTACCCGTACTGGTAGGGACGTGACCACCGTGCTGCTGCTGAGGAATGAAGGCTACGTTTGCCTCCTGCCTCCTATTCACTTGAGCTGGTGCTGAAAAGAACAGTCCCAACGGTTGGTTGCGTGGCTGATACTGCTGCTGGTTAGGGTACTTGTTGTACTGCTTCCACTCAGGTTTCTGAGTGTTTTGCCCCTGGTCCTTCCACTGCAGTTTTGGACCTTGGCTATTATTCTGAGAACGGCCTTGTTGCTGGGGTTCAGTCTGAGACGGTTTCCCAGATTTATCAGCTTTCCTGTTCCAGGTATGCTGCTTGCGAGTTTGATACCCGTATGCAGTGAAGAATGCGTCAGCCTTCTTCACCATTTGGCTGGCATCTCTTACCTGGCAGATCTTAAGCTGAGCCAGAAGTTCAGTAGGCCACGACTTTTCTAGCTGCTTGCGCAGCATATGGTCAAATATCCCCTCATGCGTGGAAGGAGTTTCATCTTTCTCCATCCACTCATCTAAGTAAGCAGTAAGCCGGTCAAGAAACTGAACGGCAGTCTCTCTATCTTGTAAACGTGCCCTCATGAACTGACTCTTGGTGTTGTCAACTGTGAGACCATACGCTTTGACGAGTGCGGCCTTCATCATCTCGTACGTGAGATTGCCTCCACGAATTCTGTGGAGAATATCTAGGGCAGGGCCCTCAAACAGGTTAAGAAACTGAAGCCGCTTAGCTGCATTATCCAGCTGGTAAAGTTGAACCAAGTCTTCAAAACGAGCTATATATGGCTCGATTCGCTCGCCTTCCTTGTATGGGGGAAGCTTGATGTGTGGGGTCACCATTACATTTGCAGGGAGAACGCTCGTGGAGCTTGGGGCAGCTGCACCAGATGTGTCTGAAGCCAAGGAATCTCGCTTGAGCTTCAGCACTTCAAGTTCATGTTTTTCGCATGCTTCTCGCTCGGCACGTTCGTGTTCTCGTTCTCTCTCACTGTCGTTGCTCATGTTCTAACTCGAGTTCGCGTTGTTTTTGTTCGTATTCGCACTGTTCTCGCTCATGTTTGCGTTGGATTCTACGCTCTTCACGAGCATCACTTTTGCCTTGCTGCTCGTGACTAAGCCGAGAGAGGACATAATTCTTAACTTCCGTTGGGTCTGTAAGCCCCATATCTTTAGATTCCTGTACATAGACGCTGGTGGACATGATGCTAACTCAATCTAAATAAACTAGCGTCTCAGTACTGACTGCAATTTCTTCAGAGAAAGATGCCAATAATCAAGAATAAAGAATATAGGCACAGGTTAGTGGTGACCAGTTTTATCTAATGAAACTGGTAAAGAAAGAAAATTAAACAAACAACTGACTGTGAAACTATTACGTAAATTGATAGAACTAAATCAATAATCACCAGTAAGATAGTGCCTATAGACTTTAATGATAAATACCTAAGTATGAGTGAGTGAGTATTATTTCGTGAATAACTTTAGAGCTAGGAGTTAATATCCTTGAATGAGGTCGCCAATTGTCACAAGGTTTGTAAAGAGTATGCAATATTAAAGGATATTTATTCAATAATACTGAGAGCAGGGTCAATGAATTGTCTTGTGAAAATCAAGCAATGATTACTTTATGCCGGCCTGCTTCGCCGATTCTCTAAGGACGAGAATTTATAAACTTTCTCAACAGTACACAGTAGAGACTAATTCCTCACAATTGCTGTTTGTTAGTACTGTTAGCCTCTGGAGAAAGTGACTTCACCCCTGACAATCAATAACTAATGCCATTAATGATAACAGATTCTTGCTGGTGCATTAACTCCTAGATGGCACAACGGATTTTAAGCTTAATACAAAAAGACTGGCCTAAATACCAGTTATGAATAGCAAAGCGTTTATGCAAACTAGGAGCTATAAGTGATATAAGCTTAATATGGAAAATAAAACACGAGTTTACATTACATTAAGCTAAAGAAAAAGAACTGTTAAATATATTGATTACAAAGAAATGAGTTTACGTTACATTTCAAATGAATTCAAAATAAGATTGCACTCACTCACTCACTCAAAACCTAACTCTTAAACCTAAGAAAATACGAAAAGAAAAACTGGTCAGAAAAGTGGACAAAGCGGATGACTGGGTGTCGTTACTGAGGAAGGACACTGCACACGCTGAGTCTCTCGCCAATCAAACTAGGTGGGAATACGGTGGCGGTGGGAACTGCATCGTAGGAAGGACACTGCTACGCTCTGAGCCCAACCTGCTTTCACGGCGCTCAAACCTTGACTGACTTCAAATCGTGGGAAAGAGGCAAGTGTCCAGCTGCATTGCTAACGGCTAGAATGAGCGAAACACGCCCATAATAAATCGCTCAGCGGAAGTGCTAATGTCTCGCACAAAGACGATCATTTATGACACAGTGAAAAATTGTTCTGAAAACACTCCCGACCAGGTGAATACGTAGCGGTTAAACTGAACAGTAAACACTGGGATCCCACTAGAGTTTGTGGTTTCCCACCAAAGTTGACGTCACGAGCCGACTCGTGACATTACGCCCCATCAAAAGTGAAGTTTTTTCTCAGGAAAAAAATTTCAATATACATACATATAAATCCCCTCAATCACACAAGATTCACACTGTGGTGGGTGTGTGCTATCCTGCTACAGGAGAAAGTCAGTCGCCAGTGAGCGAAAAAAAAAAAAAAATTGTATTTACTTTAATAGAAGCAAGCTTGAGGGGGAAAAAACTCCATGACGACAGTGAAAAATCCTGTACTCAGGTCAAACTGAGCAAAAAATTCGCTACATTTACATTAACAACTAATTGTTATGTAGCATGATGTATGTAATACATGGTGTAGGTGTGACAGTTGTGGTGTAACTGTACCTACGTGTAAAATTACATAATGCAAATTTATAGTAAATAATGACAACGAGGCAGAAGAGAAGGGGCGGCAGCATGGGACAGGGATGACCATCTGTTCTGCACGGCAATGCTGCACCCACCAGCTGCACCTGCGAAAGGAATCAAGGTGGAGCATCAAAAGTGTCATTTCTCTCTCTCTGCCTAGCAATCAGTACTTATGTCATTATTAAACAGGAAACGTAGTCTTAGGATTTACAAATCTCTCAGGACCCTTGTAGTTTACTGGTTAACGCTTATTAACTAGGAAACGTCCCACTTCTTGAATTACTCAAACCTCTTAGAACGAGCAGTTTACTAGTTAACCTAACATTATTAACCAGGAAACGTGTCAGTTCTTGAATTGCTCAAATCTCTTAGAACGGGCAGTTTACTGGTTAACCTAACTCTACACTTACGACTAATAAGAGGAAGCTGAGAATCGCTATGCAGTCTCGGGCAGGTCACGTTTTAACACCCACCATGGGTGTGAACACTCATGTGGATAATGTGCATTCTCCGGGAATCCTCAGAGAGGCCCACAGCTCGAGACGTTCCACAAGGTAATTCATACACAGCCTCGGACTGTCTCTGCGGAGTTCTCAAACTTCCCCCCTTAACCTACGGTACATAGGTATGTACAGGCCCTGGACATACTGTGTCCTGTGGGGCCAACAGGTGAGACGTCAGGTCTACACTTTTAACTGGGAACCAGGCTGGTCCTTGGATTACTCAAATCTCTGAGAACGCCTATCTTACGGAACCCAGCATACAACAGTTGCCCGTGTTAGTCATCAGTTAGTAGGCGAGACATCGGGTCTGCGCCCACATCACCACTGCCCTGTCTCTCAACTGCTTCAGAGATTATGAGTGTGGGTTCAAATGGCACAGGAAGGACATGTCCCTGATTGGTGTTACATGGAAACACATTGCAGGAATGCACAAAACAATCTATTTCATGTCCCATCCCTGGCCAGAAAAAGTCAGCTCGGATATGGCCCTGGGTTTTCTTTTTGCCCATGTGACCTCCTTAGGCTGAACAATGACCCCATTCTAGCATTGCTTGGTGGTACTTGGCGGGAACGACACTCTGCAGTCGAACCTCTCCCTCGGGTGTTCATGACTCACGGTACAGCCATCCTTGTTTGTGAAGGAACTTGGCTTGACCTCCCCGTGAATACTTTATCACTCCACCCTTTTGTTTCTTTTGCACGGCAGCAAGTGTCGGGTCAGAATGTTGTTCTTGAACAACAAGTTGGCTACACATCAGATCTTGCGGCGATTCAATGGTCACTGGGGTGACACAGTTTGGAGCCTCAGCCATGGCTCGTGTTACTGTAGCCGAAGTCTGAGTAGCGTCATCTTCGGTGCAACTATCCTTGGCACCGGGAATATTGCCTATGATCAGGTCAAATAAAGGTTCTGGCATGACAACTGCGAATGTCGTACCAGTGTAAAATGGAGATGCCACCTGGATACGTGCCTCAGGGAACAATCTCACTGATCCATCAATAAGGTTAGCTTGGATCTGTCGACCTGTATACTCCTCAGGCCGAACTAGACTCTGCCTGACAGAGCAACCTGAGGAACCATTGTCTCTCAGGACCTTCACAGGAATGTCTCCCACAAACCCTGGCTGAACAAGGAAGGCACTGTCACCTGTGGGAGGGCCTGTGGGAGAAGCAGCTAGCCACTGGTTAGGCTGCTGAATAAATGATGAGGCAAACGTGGTGCCCTGTGAATTAGATGCCCGAAGGGTCATACTCACTGCCTGGGGAGATGGAGCATTGGCCATCTGTGGAGGGGGGTTCACTGTCGCTGTGGGACTAGTGAACTGTGGGGAAGTACCCGTACTGGTATTGACGTGACCACCGTGCTGCTGCTGATGAATGAAGGCTACGTTTGCCTCCTGCCTCCTATTCACTTAAGGTGGTGCTGAAAAGAACAGTCCCGACAGTTGGTTGCGTGGCTGATACTGCTGCTGGTTAGGGTACTTGTTGTACTGCTTCCACTCAGGTTTCTGAGTGTTTTGCCCCTGGTCCTTCCACTGCAGTTTTGGACCTTGGCCATTATTCTGAGAACGGCCTTGTTGCTGGGGTTCAGTCTGAGACGGTTTCCCAGATTTATCAGCTTTCCTGTTCCAGGTATGCTGCTTGCGAGTTTGATACCCGTATGCAGTGAAGAATGCGTCAGCCTTCTTCACCATTTGGCTGGCATCTCTTACCTGGCAGATCTTAAGCTGAGCCAGAAGTTCAGTAGGCCACGACTTTTCTAGCTGCTTGTGCAGCATAAGGTCAATTATCCCCTCATGCGTGGAAGGAGTTTCATCTTTCTCCATCCACTCATCTAAGTAAGCAGTAAGCCGGTCAAGAAACTGAACGGCAGTCTCTCTATCCTGTAAACGTGCCCTCATGAACTGACTCTTGGTGTTGTCAACTGTGAGACCATACGCTTTCACGAGTGCGGCCTTCATCATCTCATACGTGAGATTGTCTCCACGAATTCTGTGGAGAATATCTAGGGCAGGACCCTCAAACAGGCTAAGAAACTGAAGCCACTTAGCTGCATCATCCAGCTGGTAAAGTTGAGCCAAGTCTTCAAAACGAGCTATGTATGGCTCGATTCGCTCGCCTTCCTTGTATGGGGGAAGCTTGATGTGTGGGGTCGCCATAACATGTGTAGGGAGAACGCTCGTGGAGCTTGGGGCTTCTGCACCAGATGTGTCTGAAGCCAAGGAATCTCGCTTGAGCTTCAGCACTTCAAGTTCATGTTTTTCGCATGCTTCTCGCTCGGCACGTTCGTGTTCTCGTTCTCTCTCACGTTCCTCACACTGTCCTCGCTCATGTTCTAACTCGAGTTCGCGTTGTTTTTGTTCGTATTCGTGCTGTTCTCGTTCGTGTTTGCATTAGATTCTATGCTCTACATGATCATCACTTTTGTGTTGCTGCTCGTGACTAAGCCAAGAGAGGACATAATTCTTAACTTCTGTTGGGTCTGTAAGCCCCATATCTTTAGATTCCTGTACATAGACGCTGGTGGACATGATGCTAACTCAATCTAAATAAACTAGCGACTCAGTACTGACTGCAATTTTTTCAGAGAAAGATGCCAATAATCGAGAATAAAGAATATAGGCACAGGTTAGTGGTGACCAGTTTTATCTAATGAAACTGGCAAAGAAAGAAAATTAAACAAATAACTGACTGTGAAACCATTACGTAAATTAATAGAACTAAATCAATAATCACCAGTAAGATAGTGCCTATAGACTTTAATGATAAATACCTAAGTATGAGTGAGTGAGTATTATCTCGTGAATAACTTTAGACCTAGGAGTTACTATCCCAGGAATGAGATCGCCAATTGTCACAGGGTTTTTAAAAAGTATGCAATATTAACGGATATTTATTCAATAATACTGAGAGCAGGGACAAAGAATTGTCTTGTGAAAATCAAGCAATGATTACTTTATTCCGTCATGCTTCGCCGATTCTCTAAGGACGAGAATTTATAAACTTTCTCAACAGTACACAGTAGAGACTAATTCCTCACAATTGCTGTTTGTTAGTACTGTTAGCCTCTGGAGAAAGTGACTTCACCCCTGATAATCAATAACTAATGCCATTAATGATAACAGATTCTTGCTGGTGCATTAGCTCCTACATGGCACAACACATTTTAAGCTTAATACAAAAAGACTGGCCTAAATACCAGTTATGAATAGCAAAGTATTTATGCAAACTAAGAGCTATAAGTGATATAAGCTTAATATGGAAAATAAAACACGAGTTTACATTACATTAAGCTCAAGAAAAAGAACTGTTAAATTTATTGATTACAAAGAAATGAATTTACGTTACATTTCAAAATGAATTCAAAATAAGGAGATCGCACTAACTCGCTCACTCAAAGGGTGACTCTTAAACCTAAGAAAATACGGAAAGAAATACTGGTCAGAAAAGTGGACAAAGCGGATGACTGGGTGTCGTTACTGAGGAAGGACACTGCACACGCTGAGTCTCTTGCCAATCAAACTAGGTGGGAATACGGTGGCGGTGGGAACTGCATCGTAGGAAGGACACTGCTACGCTCTGGGCCCAACCTGCTTTCACGGCGCTCAAACCTTGACTGACTTCAAATCGTGGGAAAGAGGCAAGTGTCCAGCCGCATTGCTAACGGCTAGAATGAGCGAAACACGCCCATAATAAATCGCTCAGCGGAAGTGCTAATGTCTCGCACAAAGACGATCATTTATGACACAGTGAAAAATTGTTCTGAAAACACTCCCGACCGGGTGAATACGTAGCGGTTAAACTGAACGATAAACACTGGGATTCCACTAGAGTTCACGGTTTCCCACCAAAGTTGATGTCACGAGCCGACTCGTGACATTATGCCCCATCAAAAGTGAAATTTTTTCTCAGGAAAAAAATTTCAATATACATACATATAAATCCTACTCAATCACACAAGATTCACACTGTGGTGTGTGTGTGCTATCCTGCTACAGGAGAAAGTCACAGTCGCCAGTGAGCGAAAAAACCTTGTATTTACTTTAATAGAAGCAAGCTTGAGGGGGAAAAAACTCCATGACGACAGTGAAAAATCCTGTACTCAGGTCAAACTGAGCAAAAAATTCACTACATTTACATTAACACTAATTGTTATGTAGCGTGATGTATGTAATACATGGTGTAGGTGTGACAGTTGTGGTGTAACTGTACCTACGTGCAAAATTACATCATCCAAATTTATAGTAAATAATGACGACGAGGCAGAAGAGAAGGGGCGGCAGCATGGGACAGGGATGACCATCTGTTCTGCATGGCATTGCTGCACCCACCAGCTGCACCTGAGAAAGGAATCAAAATTGTCATTTCTCTCTCTCTGCCTAGCAATCAGTATTTATGTCATTATTAAACAGGAAACGTAGTCTTAGGATTCACAAATCTCTCAGGACCCTTGTAGTTTACTGATTAACGCTTATTAACTAATAAACGTGCCACTTCTTGAATTGCTCAAATCTCTTAGAACGGGCAGTTTACTAGTTAACCTAACATTATTAACCAGGAAACGTGTCAGTTCTTGAATTGCTCAAATCTCTTAGAACGGGCAGTTTACTGGTTAACCTAACTCTACACTTACGACTAATAAGAGGTAGCTGAGAATCACTACGCAATCTCGGGAAGGTCACGTTTTAACACCCACCGTGGGTGTGAACACTCATGTAGATAATGCATTCTCTGGGAGTCCTCAGAGAGGCCCACAGCTCGAGACATTCCACAAGGTAATTCATACACAGCCTCGGACTGTCTCTGCGGAGTTCTCAAACTTCCCCCCTTAACCTACGGTACATAGTTATGTACAGGCCCTGGACATACTGTGTCCTGTGGGGCCAACAGGTGAGACGTCAGGTCTACACATTTAACTGGGAACCAGGCTGGTCCTTGGATTACTCAAATATCTGAGAACGCCTATCTTACGGAACCCAGCATACAACAGTTGCCCGTGTTAGTCATCAGTTAGTAGGCGAGACATCGGCTCTGCGCCCACATCACCACTGCCCTGTCTCTCAACTGCTTCAGAGATTGTGAGTGTGGGTTCAAATGGCACAGGAAGGACATGTCCCTGATTGGTGTTACACGGACACACATTGCAGGAATGCACAAAACTATCTATTTCATGTCCCATCCCTGGCCAGAAAAAGTCAGCTCGGATACGGCCCTGGGTTTTCCTTTTCCCATGTGACCTCCTTAGCCTGAACAATGTCCCCATTCTAGCATTGCTTGGCAGTACTTGGCGGGAATGACACTCTGCAGTTGAACCTTGCCCTCGGGTGTTCATGACACACGGTTCAGCCATCCTTGTTTGTGAAGGAACTTGGCTTGACCTCCCCGTGAATACTTTATCACTCCACCCTTTTGTTTCTTTTGCACGGCAGCAAGTGTCGGGTCAGAATGTTGTTCTTGAACAACAAGTTGGCTACACATCAGATCTTGCGGCGATTCAATGGTCACTGGGGTGACACAGTTCGGAGCCTCAGCCATGGCTCGTGTTACTGAAGCCGAAGTCTGAGTAGCTTCATCTTCGGTGACACTATCCTTGGCACCGGGAATATTGCCTATGATCAGGTCAAATAAAGGTTCTGGCATGACAACTGCGAATGTCGTACCAGTGTAAAATGGAGATGCCACCTGGATACGTGCCGCAGGGAACAATCTCACTGATCCATCAATAAGGTTAGCTTGGATCTGTCGACCTGTATACTCCTCAGGCCGAACTAGACTTTGCCTGACAGAGCAACCTGAGGAAACATTGTCTCTCAGGACCTTCACAGGAATGTCTCCCATAAACCCTGGCTGAACAAGGAAGGCACTGTCACCTGTGGGAGGGCCTGTGGAGGAAGCAGCTAGCCACTGGTTAGGCTGCTGAATAAATGATGCGGCAAACATGGTGCCCTGTGAATTAGATGCCCGAAGGGTCGTACTCTGCCTGGGGAGATGGAGCATTGGCCATCTGTGGAGGGGGGTTCACTGTCGCTGTGGGACTAGTGAACTGTGGGGAAGTACCCGTACTGGTAGGGACGTGACCACCGTGCTGCTGCTGAGGAATGAAGGCTACGTTTGCCTCCTGCCTCCTATTCACTTGAGCTGGTGCTGAAAAGAACAGTCCTGAAGGTCGGTTACGTGGCTGATACTGCTGCTAGTTAGGGTACTTGTTGTACCGCTTCTACTCAGGTTTCTGAGTGTTTTGCCCCTGGTCCTTCCACTGCAATTTTGGACCTTGGCCATTATTCTGAGAACGGTCTTGTTGCTGGGGTTCATTCTGAGATGGTTTCCCAGATTTATCAGCTTTCCTGTTCCAGGTATGCTGCTTGCGAGTTTGATACCCGTATGCAGTGAAGAATGCGACAGCCTTCTTCACCATTTGGCTGGCATCTCTTACCTGGCAGATCTTAAGCTGAGCCAGAAGTTCAGTAGGCCATGACTTTTCTAGCTGCTTGTGCGGCATAAGGTCAATTATCCCCTCATGCGTGGAAGGAGTTTCAACTTTCTCCATCCACTCATCTAAGTAAGCAGTAAGCCGGTCAAGAAACTGAACGGCAGTCTCTCTATCCTGTAAACGTGCCCTCATGAACTGACTCTTGGTGTCGTCAACTGTGAGACCATATGCTTTTGACGAGTGCAGCCTTCATCATCTCATACGTGAGATTGTCTCCACGAATTCTGTGGAGAATATCTAGGGCAGGACCCTCAAACAGGCTAAGAAACTGAAGCTGCCTAGCTGCATCATCCAGCTGGTAAAGTTGAGCCAAGTCTTCAAAACTAGCTATGTATGGCTCGATTCGCTCGCCTTCCTTGTATGGGGGAAGCTTGATGTGTGGGGTCGCCATAACATGTGCAGGGAGAACGCTCGTGGGGCTTGGGGCAGCTGCACCAGATGTGTCTGAAGCCAAGGAATCTCGCTTAAGCTTCAGCACTTCAAGTTCATGTTTTTCGCATGCTTCTCGCTCGGCACGTTCGTGTTCTCGTTCTGTCTCCTGTTCCTCATACTGTCCTCGCTCATGTTCTAACTCGAGTTCGCGTTGTTTTTGTTTGTATTCGCGCTGTTCTCGCTCGTGTTTGCATTGGATTTTACGCTCTTCACGAGCATCACTTTTGCGTTGCTGCTCGTGACTAAGCCGAGAGAGGACATAATTCTTAACTTCTGTTGGGTCTGTAAGCCCCATATCTTTAGATTCCTGTACATAGACGCTGGTGGACATGATGCTAACTCAATCTAAATAAACCAGCTACTCAGTACTGACTGCAATTTTTTCAGAGAAAGATGCCAATAATCGAGAATAAAGAATATAGGCACAGGTTAGTGGTGACCAGTTTTATCTAATGAAACTGGTAAAGAAAGAAAATTAAACAAACAACTGACTGTGAAACTATTTCGTAAATTAATAGAACTAAATCAATAATCACCAGTAAGATAGTGCCTATAGACTTTAATGATAAATACCTAAGTATGAGTGAGTGAGTATTATCTCGTGAATAACTTTAGAGCTAGGAGTTAATATCCTTGAATGAGGTCGCCAATTGTCACAAGGTTTGTAAAGAGTATGCAATATTAAAGGATATTTATTCAATAATACTGAGAGCAGGGTCAATGAATTGTCTTGTGAAAATCAAGCAATGATTACTTTATGCCGGCCTGCTTCGCCGATTCTCTAAGGACGAGAATTTATAAACTTTCTCAACAGTACACAGTAGAGACTAATTCCTCACAATTGCTGTTTGTTAGTACTGTTAGCCTCTGGAGAAAGTGGCTTCACCCCTGACAATCAATAACTAATGCCATTAATGATAACAGATTCTTGCTGGTGCATTAACTCCTAGATGGCACAACGGATTTTAAGCTTAATACAAAAAGACTGGCCTAAATACCAGTTATGAATAGCAAAGTATTTATGCAAACTAAGAGCTATAAGTCATATAAGCTTAATATGGAAAATAAAACACGAGTTTACATTACATTAAGCTCAAGAAAAAGAACTGTTAAATTTATTGATTACAAAGAAATGAATTTACGTTACATTTCAAAATGAATTCAAAATAAGGAGATCGCACTAACTCGCTCACTCAAAGGGTGACTCTTAAACCTAAGAAAATACGGAAAGAAATACTGGTCAGAAAAGTGGACAAAGCGGATGACTGGGTGTCGTTACTGAGGAAGGACACTGCACACACTGAGTCTCTCACCAATCACACTAGGTGGGAATACGGTGGCGGTGGGAACTGGACAATGGCGGCACTGCTACGCTCTGGGCCCAACCTGCTTTCAAGGCGCTCAAACCTTGACTGACTTCAAATCGTGGGAAAGAGGCAAGTGTCCAACCGCATTGCTAACGGCTAAAATGAGCGAAACACGCCCAAAATAAATCGCTCAGCGGAAGTGCTGATGTCTCGCACAAAGACGATCATTTATGACACAGTGAAAAATTGTTCTGAAAACACTCCCGACCGGGTGAATACGTAGTGGTTAAACTGAACGATAAACACTGGGTTTCCACTAGAGTGGTTTCCCACCAAAGTTGATGTCACGAGCCGACTCGTGACAGGCAATAAAGTTAATCTATATAGCTACTCAGGTTTACTTCTTAACCTTTACTTCTTTACTATAATGTCGCTTTGTTGTTTTACTTCTGCTGTCACCAAACAAAATTATTCTACAGACGAAGGAGCTTTATTAGTAATATTATTAATAAAAACTATATCTAACCCCTCCTCTTGGAAAACTCTCCTTTTAGCCTAAAGAAAGTCGCTTAGTGATAAAAAGGACAATGAAAAAGAAATAAAAGTCTACTATTGATAGAAAGATAGACTCAAAATAAAGAAATAAAGACCTAACAATGAAAGGATGCTACAAAAGGGACGTACTAAAACGCCCACACGCCAGATGCGTGGAAAGCAAAGTTACGCAACTGGCCAATAAAGTAAGGTGATGAATTGTTTGGCCGTATTTCCCATCCCCTAACTTCCTAGATTCGTGTTCTGGGTAGGAATCCGCCCAATATCTCTAAGCAACGCGCGTGTTCTAACCTAACTCCCTAACCCCTCTGAGCACAGGTGATGGCCAGGTGTAGTCAGATTGGAGGGTTGATTGGACTACTACCCAGTGCAATGGACTCCTTCTTACCCCATAGCTAAAGTAAGTGGAATTTCACGCACCCAGGACTCTCTATGCAGCTTGTGTGAGTGAGCCAGTTCCCTCATGTGAAAAAGAAGTTGTATAGTGACTGGTTATAGTTGTTATATGTTAAATCTTTCCGTAAGTAATGTTCTCTGTATTAAGGAATATTGTCTGGAGTTACCCCTAAGGTTTGTTTGGTTTAGGTATCTGTATAACTCTCTCTCTCTCTCTCTCTCTCTCTCTCTCTCTCTCTCTCTCTCTCTCTCTCTCTCAGATTCACATTTCAGACAACAAATCACACATAATTCAACATTTTCTCCACTTGTTCGCTCCCAAATTCCCACATCATATTTTCAGTCTGACAGTAACATATTCACCCCCCCCCCTCACACACACACGAGCCTCCCAACCCCCCACACACCCATCCTCAGCCACACCATCCCAAATCCACAACCCTTCCACAACCCAAAGCACGCAAACCACCACCACCACTACTCCCTCACCACTACCGCCACCACACGGGCAGATGGTTTATTAAATTACTGATGAAAATTGACATGTTTACCCCACTGATTCTCTCCGAACGTGATTCTTTTTGGCCAGTTTGAGGGAGTCTCTTTCTGTCTCTCTCGCCTCTGTCCTCTCTCGGCCCTCTTATCTTTCCCCAGTGAGATAATTACTGCTTATATTTTATTTGTGCTGCCGTTATGTGTCTTTATGTATTATTTCGTGTTTCTAAATTTCATGCCATCTTCAGTCCTGTGTATTCATATTTTGTTATGGCTAAAGTGATGGCTGCCTTCATTTTATTTTTGTTGCTGGTAGGTGATTTCATTTAGCTCAGAGTTTATCCTTACCCTCAAGAACAATACTTTGGCCTGTAGTCCATTGATTTCACTTCAAGATGAGCCTAAACAACAACAACAACAACAACATATGCTACTACTACTACTACTACTACTACTACTACTACCAGTACTACTACTACTACTTTTACTACTACTACAACTACTATAAAATGGCGACGACGACGAGGTATTCTCATTTAGCCTATTTCTGCTGCTGAACATTTTTTTTCTTTCTGCATGAAGTCTACTACAACTACTTCATTATAGTAACGTATTATACAGATAGACAGATAGATACAAACTGATAGATAAATATTTTGAGTACTACTGGACGTTTATGACCGGGTTAGGACAGACCTCTTCAGTTCCAAGAGCTCTTTATATGCATCCTTTTCTCGCTGCTGCCAAACAATTTTATTCATGGATTTGGAGAAAGCATATGACAGGGTGGATAGACAAGGAATGTGGAAAGTATTAAGAATATATGG
Organism: Coenobita brevimanus; assembly: GCF_032717465.1. Taxonomy (NCBI): domain Eukaryota; kingdom Metazoa; phylum Arthropoda; class Malacostraca; order Decapoda; family Coenobitidae; genus Coenobita; species Coenobita brevimanus. The sequence continues at coordinate 33,047,310 of NC_137069.1, forward strand.
AGTAAATGGGAAGTTGCTGAATGCCGTAAAGAATATGTATGGGGGTGCTAAGGCTGTTGTGCGTGTGGATAATGAACTGGGTGAATTTTTCTGTTTGAAATGTTGGATTGAAACAGGGATGTGTCATGTCCCTATGGCTATTCAATCTCTATATGGATGGGGCTATAAAAGAGGTACAAGGTAGCGCAGTGGAAGTTGGAGCGACCCTAATAAAAGAAGTCAGTCTTTGGAAACTCCCTGTACTGTTGTTTGCAGATGATACTCTATTAGGTGAAGACGAAGGGGAACTGCAAGGCTTGGTGCATGAGTCTGGAAGGGTGTGTAAGCAACGGAAGCTAAAGGTGAACGATGGGAAGAGTAAAGTTGTGGTCTTCTAGAGAAATGAACCCACTGAATGTACAGTGAGGCTTGATGAGGAGGAAATGGAAAATGTGAGTGCGTTTAAGTACTTGGGTAGTGTGATGAGTAGGGATGGAAATTTAAAGGGTAAAGTGCTTGAAAGTTTACAACAGGGAAGAGAGGTTGATGGTTCTCTGAAAGCAGTGATAAGAAACTGGGAATTGAGCATGAAAGTAAAAAATCGCTGTGTGACAGTAATGCGATACCAACCTTAACATATGGAAGTGAAGCTTAGACCTTACTGGAAGGACACAAGTTTAGAGTGAGAGCAGCGGAAATGAGTTATCTGAGAGAGGCATGTGGAGTTACGTGGAGAGACAGGCGACAAATGAGTAAGTGAAGGAGCGTTGTGATGTGGATGTGGATGTGATAGAAAGCGTTAGGAGAAATACACTGAGGTGGTTTAGCCATGTAGAAAGGATGGAGAGCGAAAGACTATCTAGGAGAGTGTATGGGAGCCAGGTGGAGGCGGGAGAGGGAGGGGGAGGCCGAGGATGGGATGGGGGGATGGAGTGGAGACGTATATGTAGGAGGTGGATGTGAGCTGGGAGCAGGGTAGTGAAATGGAGTTGGATAGGACGACTGGGATGCAACTTGTTTGTGGCCACCCTTTACGGGATTCAGGTGTCTGGCAATAGATAATGATAATAATAATAATAATAATAATAATAATAATAATAATGATGATATACGTTGGATGTAGGAGCGGTGGAAAACAGAGAGAATTTGGTGTAGACCTATGCATGAAAGAAAGATTTAGTGAAAAATAAGTACGAACAGAAATGCCACTTTTCAATGGATCCGGGGTAGGGCAATAAGATGACACGATAGATAGAGAGACAGATAGATAGATGGGTAGAGAAATGGACAGACAGACATAGTCACAGATACTGATAAATATTGAGATGGATAAATGAACGTAGCCAAACAAGCTATAGCAAGTAATAGTTTTTCCCTTTCGGTGTTACAAAATTTAGTGAAAAATAATGGCATTTAGCTTCTTGTCCTCGTCTCTCTCTCTCTCTCTCTCTCTCTCTCTCTCTCTCTCTCTCTTTCCACCAATGACTCCTTTACACATTTCTTCACAAGGCTTGAATATACAACACTAATACACTCACCAACACACACAAAATCATCATCATCAATTTTCTGTGATTTCTGAAATATAAGTCAGACTTTTGACCCATTTTCTTCCTTTTCCTGTACAACCCTTTCACTATGAGCGGCGGTGTTGGAGAGAGAGGCCTTCACTCGCTGGCATCGACGAAGCTGGGCAGATTATTTGGTTTATTTGTATTGATGACAGTCGATATTATTCAGCTTTTGAATTACCTGTGTTTGTGAAGGAGTTGATGGTATATATATTTTTTTACTTTAACCTGGCCCAGATTTTCATCTATTTTTTTTTTTTTTTTTTTTTAATGCGTATTTCATGTAGCTCTGGTTGAAAAAAACTACTGTGGCTCTGCATCGTTTCTGGGACACTACTTCGTGACTAGCATCGTATTCTAGTATTTGCCTGTTGTTATAACCCAGCATTCAAGATGGAAGGATGGCAGTTTTAGGCCAATGTAAAGTGAACAGAGTGTAGTAGTAATCATAGCCCCAGGTTCATCTGAAATGTGACGGTTGAGTAGTAGATGAAGACAGATAAATATACACTTAGCTAAGACTTTAAAGTGTACAGATAGACGAACATACGGATAGATATAGATTAAGACTGAAGATTTCTATGTTTGCGAGAGAGAGAAAGAGAGAGAGACTCATGGGATCAATTGCTCGGATAGCGGTGGTATAAATCTTCAAACGCTGTGTGAAACCGCTTTGAAGCAGGATCGGAACACCTCTATGGGATTCAACCCTTTGTGACCGCTGGTAGTGAAGGCTGATTGCTCTTTACTGATGGCCGTGGTGAGAGAGAGAGAGAGAGAGAGAGAGAGAGAGAGAGAGAGAGAGAGACAGACAGACAGACAGACAGAGACAGACAGACAGACAGACAAACAGACAGAGACGGAGACAGAGAAGAACCTGAATAAGTGATCTCTACCTCAATGGGTCTTACGAACCATCGAGAGGTGCCATACATGAAGTTGTAAGATGTGCTTTGGTGCTTTATTGCCGAAAGAAAATTATAGTAAAGAAGAAAGTTCTCCCACCTAGCTTTCCCACCAGCAGAACGGGCACGGAAAATGAAGTACACCCAACCCGGAGAAAAAGACGGGCTAGGAAATTTTACGGGAAAGAGGAAACGGCCAATCTTCCAAGAAGTTATGCGTAGCCAATCTTTCTCTAACCAAGCTCTAAACGGCTTTATCTAGGAATTGTCAGCCACTTGTGCAGGTTGCCGCTTCCTGGTGCTGTAGCTCTTATATGTGAAGAAACTACTTAAGGATGTTGGTGGCAGAACTCCGTGTAAATCTTCCAACAATGATTCGTCGTATGAGTTATTGTTTAAGGTAAATATATGTTGATAGTCAGTCTCTTCATATCCAAGAAAAAATTTCAAACCTTTGCTTAATAGACAAAGATCTAGGCTCTTATTCTCAGCAGCTACTAATCCCACAAATACCTCTTCCTTACGAACTTATCTATTGGTACGACTCTCTGATATCATTTTAAATGTTATTTATGCAGAGTATGGTAATATTAGACTGATTTCCGTAACACAGAGGTGGACGGGAAGGTGTAATAAGTAATGTAAATCACTTGGGAAGAGGTGTAGGGGAGGTTCTTTAACTGACAAGAATACGGACCCCAGTCTCTAACGAAAATTGGCCGAGTGTCTGCAGTCTCCTCTGGTATCCCATGTGCCTAATGGATGGAATCAGTTTAGTAGCTCACACCAGGAATCGCTCAAGCCTTGCAATATCTTTCATCAGATTCGGCAGCCAAAACTGCAATGCATATTCCAGATATGGCCGTACAAGAGAACTGTGCAAGGAGAGGACTATTTCCTTGTTTCTGTACTTAAACTACCTCATTATATATATAACCTAGAAGTCTCAGTGAGCTCTTCACTTCAATGCAGTGTCTGAAGAACTGTGACCACTGTTGATTAGTACATCTAAATCATTCTCCAAAAAGGTACTGCTGATCCCAGTATCTAACAAAGAGTATAAAGAGTTCTTGGATTTGAATGACCAATGTGCATCACCTTGCACTTGTCCAGGTTGAGCGCCATTTGCCATTGTTCAGACCACTTACCTATTCAACGAAGACTCCATGTAGTTCTTCCATCTTCTGAAGTGATGAAGTATTACCTCCAAGCTTTGTGTTCCCGGCAGTGTAATCCTGCTGATGATACCTAAATTTATATCGTTTATGTGAATGATAAATAATATTGGTCCTTGAACTGAGCCCAGGGGAACCCACGTGTAATAGATGTGCAGTCAGCATTTTCCCCACTGACTATCACTCTGGGGCCGGTCAGTCAGCCAGTTTTCAAGGCATGCAGCTAGTTCTTCTTAAATACCCAGTGTACACATTTTTCCCCGTGAACTTTCAAAGAGGTATTAAATCGATCGCCTTCTCGAGGTTCAAGTAAAGAAAATCAGTCGCCGGGCACGGCACTGGAAATATTCAGGAAGTACGCAACGAGTTCAGTCAGTCTGGTCAAACACGAACGATGCCGCCTGACGCCATGTTGCGAGTCATACAGTAACTTGTTTGATTCTAGATGATCTGGAATCTTATAAGTTTTTATAATCCAATATCTTGCCTACCACAGAGAGAGAGAGAGAGAGAGAGAGAGAATTTTATCATCATCTTAGCAAATAGAATTATAGTAGGACTCGCCTAAATTTGCGGCTTTAGCCCGCACCTGTGTACAGTGTGCCACGTTTTCTATACCGTTATCTCTCTCTCTCTCTCTCTCTCTCTCTCTCTCCTGCCGGGAGATGTGAGCCACCCTGAGTACTTTTGATTCTTTTAAGTTATTTATAATTGTGCTTTCATTTGTTAATTTGATTTTGTTATATTTAGTGATATCATTTTTTGTATACGGCGACAGATGACCCGTTATTGCGGTACCATGACTGATTTTCATTCATTCATTCTGTTTCCCCTTCCCCCCTCGCGAGTGAATGTTTTTTTTTTTTTACTTCGGTATTGGCATATGTCTACTATTTTGTCCTACATATTAGCTTGTGATTATAAATGTGATTATTCCTCGCCCTTAAAATTACGGTAAAAGCCAGTAAATGTGAGCATTTTTCCCTAGCAACACCTGTACAAGCTATGCTTGGGTCTATGGAGGTACTTACTTTACCTTAGGCCAGACTGGGTGTGTCAGTGTTGCCACTCACAAGAATTATATGAATTATTTCTTTTACTTTGGATATTGGCATATTTCTTCTTTTTTTGGGCTCATTATCTTATATCTATAACTGTGATATTATTACCCACCCTAAAACTACGCTAAAAACCATTAAAAGTGACTGCAATTTCTTTAGCATCACTGTACAATATGTATGCCATGTTTCTGTGTTACTGTATAATTATTTTATGCATAATAAGATTACTGTTGATTCATCCATCAAAATACACAAGTGTAAGTTTTATTCATCTGAATTTATCGAATTTGTGATGCCTTGTACATAAATAGCTTCCGTTTCACATCGCAAGTTGGGGAAACGTGGCACCATTGTACACAGGTGCGGGCCACACCAAAGCCGCAAATTTAGGTGAGTCCTACTATAGTTAAATAATCTTTCCTGATGGAACCGAGGACAAACTGAAGAGTGTCATTGGATGCAAGGGGCAGGGACAGACAGTGAATATTTGTTAGTCCTCAGTTTTCCCCTCACATATTATTCCCTACAGTTATATCCAGTTCCCAAATTATGTTGTTGGGTGAAGAGATAAGAGGGAGGGGGAAGGGAGTGAAGCTGAAGTATGGCAATGTTTCCCAAACCTCGAGCTGCCACTCAGATCATGACAGAGCACACAGATGTTGGATGTGAGAGGGTGATAGATGGATTGACTACACAGATGTTGGTTGTGTTGGGGAGGATAAATGGACAGAACACAAAGATGCTGGGTGTGAGGGAGGGGGGGAAAATGGATAGAGCACACAAATGTTGGATGTGAGGGGAGACAGATGGATAGAGCACACAAATGTTGGATGTGAGGGGAGACAGATGGATAGAGCAAACAAATGTTGGATGTGAAGGGGATGGATAGGTGGATAAAGCACACAGATGTTGGATGTGAGGGCGGATAGATGGATAGAGCACACAGATGTTGGATGTGAAGGGGGGGGGATACATGGATAGACCACACAGATACTGGGAGTGAGGGGGGGATAGGTGGATAGAGCATACTGATGTTGGATAAGTAGATAGAGCTCGCAGGTGTTGGATGTGAGGGAGGGATAGATGGATAGAACAAAGAGGTATTTGTGTAAACATTACCTTACCTTTCCTCTTATGAATGTCAAATGTCTCTGCTCTGATGGAAGTAGTGAGAGGTGGATATACTCTCTCTCTCTCTCTTTCTCTCTCTCTCACTCTGAAAACCGTCCGTCTTAATCTGGAATTGAAAAGAAAGTTCTTTGTTCTCAAATCCGTATTCTCGTCAGTTAAGGAAGCTCTCCAGCACGTTATTTTAAGGGGTCTCTTTTGTTTATTACACCTTACTCTTCTCCCCAGTGTTATCTGAATCCCCCCCAATATTGCCATACTCTGCATAAATAACGTTCAAGGGGATATTAACCTTCCATAGCCAAAAATAAGTCTCTAAGGAAGAGGTGTTAGTGAGATTCCATACCAGACGAGAATACGAATGTGAAGGAACGATGAGCTGTAAGACAGATTTTTGCTCAAGATAGTTACGTAGTTAGGAAGGTAGGAAGGAGAGGTAGTTAGGAAGGTTGGGTAATTTGGAAGGTAGGAAGGTTTGGTAGTTAGGAAGGTTGGTAGTTAAGAAAGTTAAATAATGAGGAAGATAAGGAGGTAGGGTAGTTATGAAGGTAGGAAGGCAGGGTAGTTATGAAGGTAGGAAGGCTGGATAGTTAGGAAAGTAGGGTAGTTATGATGGTAGGAACGTTGGGTAGTTAGGAGGGTAGGAATGTTGGGGAATTATGAAGGTAGGAAGGTAGGGCAGTTATGAAGGTAGGAAGGTTGGGTCGTCAGAAAGGAAGGTTAGGTAGTTAGAAAGCTAGGAAGTTGGGAATGTTGGGTAGTTAGGAAGGTTTGGTAGTTACAAAGATAGGAAGGTTTGATAGGAAGATTAGAAGTTTGAAAGGTTGGGTAGTTAGGAAGGTTTGGTAGTTAGGTAGATAGGAAGGTCAGGTAGTTGGGAAAGTTGGAAGGCTGGGTAGTTACCAAAGGCTAGGTAGCTGGGAAAGTCTGGTAGTTATGAAGATAGGAATGTTAGGTTGATTAGGAAGGTAGGAAAGGTAGGTAGTTAGGAAAAATGGATAGTTAGGAAGGCAGATGAGAGAGAGAGAGAGAGAGAACATAAGAGAGGATAACTGCAGTAGGCCGGTTGGCCCATGCTAGGCAGCTCCTAGAAGAGTAATTGAACTACTAGAATGAGATAAGGATAGTAAAGAAGAAGGCTCTCCCCCGCCCTCCAAACCCTCCAGCCGAAGCCGGCAGGAAAAAGTCAGAAAGAACACCACGCCGTATAGAAAAACTGGCGTGGACATTTTACAGGAAAGTGTGAAAGGAGAATAGAGACTATCATAGTGTAACCTGAAAAGGAAAAATTATGAATTAGTATTGGTTATAAGATTTTCTTTATTCTATATCCACCCCTTATTAGTCATATGCTTATCTAGCCTATGCTTGAAACTCTCAATGGAAGAGGCAGCAACTACTTTACTAGGTAGCTTATTCCATTCGTCTGCTACTCTATTACCAAACCAATTTCTACCTATTTCCTTACTGAAACGGAATTTTTCTAGTTTGAAACCATTATTTCTAGTTCTATCCTGTATGCTCACTTTAAGTACCTTGCTAATATCTCCCTTATTTATACCATTCATCCACTTAAACACCTCAATTAAGTCTCCCCTTACTCTACGCCTCTCTAGCGAATGCAGACTTAGTCTTTTCAGTCTGTCTTCATATGACAGGTTCCGGACGTCATGTATCATTTTTGTCATTCTTCTCTGTACATTTTCTAACGAATTAATATCCATTCTATAGTAAGGACACCAGAATTGTACTGCGTAGTCTAAATGTGGCCTTACTAATGCTAGATAAAGTTTCAGTATTACTTTAGATGATCTATTGCTCACGCTTCTCGAAATAAATCCTAGGACCCTATTTGCTTTATTTCTCGCATTAATACACTGTTGCCTTGGTTAAAGGTCGTTACTAATCATAACTCCTAGATCTCTCTCGCATTCCAATTTGCTAATTTCTTTGTTATCTAAGCTGTATTTAGTATCTCCAATGGTCTTGCCTACGTTAAGTACTTTACATTTTTCAACGTTAAATTCCATTTGCCAAGTTTTAGACCATTTAGACAATGTATCGAGGTCTTTTTGTAAGTTATGGCAATCGTCAGTCGAGTTAATGATACGCCCTATTTTTGTATCGTCGGCAAATTTGCTGATGCTGCTATTGACTCCTAAGTCTAGATCATTTATATATATAATAAATAATAAGGGACCGAGCACTGAACCCTGTGGTACACCGCTAGTTACTAATCCCCAGTCCGACTTAGTTCCATTTATTAATACTCTCTGCTTTCGTCCTTTCAGCCAGGATTCTATCCATTTTAAGATATCGCCGTCTATACCGTGTGCTCGAACCTTTCTAACTAACCTTTCGTGTGGGACCCTATCAAAAGCTTTACTAAAGTCCAGATAAATAACATCGTAAGCTTTATCGATATCTACTGCCTCACAGACCTCCGAGTAGAATGACAACAAGTTTGTGAGGCAAGATCGTCCTTGCCTGAATCCGTGCTGACTTTCGTTTATAAGATTAAATCTTTCTAAGTGTTCTCTAATCTTATTTGCCAAAATTTCCTACTATTGACGTTAGACTTATCGGACGATAATTCGACGCAGCTGATTTATCACCCTTTTTAAAGATGGGCACTACGTTTGCGGTCTTCCACGCCTCTGGAACTTCTCCTGAACTTAAAGAGTCATTAAATAATGTTAAAAGTGGCTGACATAATTCTTCTTTGGTTTCCTTTATAATTTTTGCATATATATCGTCCGGACCTGGCGATTTTTGAGGTTTTAACTTATTAATTTCTTTCAATACGTCCTCCTTACTAATGGTTATTTTACTAAGAAAATTTTCCGTATTCTCATCGTAAATATTTGCTGCTTGAGGGACCAGGTCTAGATTTTCCTTTGTGAATACTGATATGAAATAATTATTTAGGATGGAGCACATTTCTTTATCATCACTGGTAATGTCACCTGATTCTGTTCTCAGTGGTCCTATCCTATCTTTATTTTTCGTACGGTACATTTGATAAAAACCCTTGGGGTTTTCTTTTGATTCACTAGCAACCTTAATTTCATAACTTCTCTTTGCTTTTCTTATCTCCCTCTTTACTTCTCTATTCAAAATTGTGTATCGGTTACGTAAGTGTTCCTCTCCACGTTTTATTTTTCTATATATTCCTTTCCTTTGGCCCATGAGAGATTTTAATCTGTTGTTTAACCATCTTGGTTCTGAATTATTCGTTCTAAACGGTTTTGAAGGAATATATCTATCTTGGCCTCCGTGTATTATATTTATTAACTCGTTATACTTCTCACTGGTCGAACGTCTGTTTGGTACTGGAGCTGAGTTAATTCCCGTCACCTGGATTACATTCCTATCTACCACCTCCCCCCTCACAGACACCCGACGGACATTCCCACGTGTTTCCTGCCCCACACCTATGACCTGGGGTTCCCCACTCACCTGGCATTCCCTCAAATAGCTAATCTCACTGTGGAATACCGTTCGAAAATAAGCTCTTAAGCCATCGAAATCTCCTAGACGAAAATTGGGAACGGTGGCGGTATTTTCAGTGGAACAGACATCCCAAACGAATTTGAACTTAATTTCTTCATGATCGCTATTACCAAGTCGTCCACCAACCTCTATATCATTAACGATATTTTCTTTATTAGCTAAAACCAAATCTAGTATATTATTACCTCTGGTGGGCTCCCTGATATACTGATAAAGAAAATTATCTTGTACTACCTCTAGAAATTCCTCTGACTCTGCATCTCCTGTCTGATTTCTTCAATCTATCCTTGGTAGATTAAGGTCCCCTACAATTATTACTAAGCTGGACTGTGATGCTTTCCTAATTTCCTCCCAAAGGTATTTACTATCAGCTCTACTTAATTTAGGAGATCTGTAAATTGCTCCTAAGACTAATTTCTCCCTGTTGTTACTAATTTCGGCCCAGACACTTTCTGTGTCCCTATTTACTTTAATGTCTGCTTTATTGTAAGAGTTTAATGAATCCTTTACATAAATAGCTACCCCTCCCCCCTTTCTTCCCTGACGGTTTGACATAAAAATATTATAGCCTTTTATCTGAACTTCTGCTAAAATTCTCGAGTGTCTGTATTCATCCAAGTTTCACTAATAACGGCAATGTTTATTTTCTCTGTACAAATTAAAGCCCTCAGTTCATCCATTTTATTACGTAAACTCCGGCTGTTTGTGTAGTACACTTTCAGATTATTACTAGTAGTTATGCCTTTACCTTGGCATTTACTGTTATTTATTTTATTACTAACTAGGAAACTCTTTACTTTACTAATATAACATTTTTTTGTACTATCGCTTATCGCCCTTCTATCATCGCTTGTTCTATCATCTATCATCGCCTGCTCAATTTGAGGTGCCTGAGTGGATGTATCTACACTAATGGTTGAACTTTTGTTCTTAGTTTTGCAAGTCTTTTTGCATCTATCCAAACATGGTAAAATGATTTCTGAATGTCGTTGCTGCAACTTCCTGTACACCTACTTCTCAACCTCGAAAAAATCCCTCCAACTCCCTATCTATCATTCCAGCTAAAACAGTAACTCCCTGCCTGCTAAGATGAGTCCCATCCCAACTATACAAGGGATTCCGTCCATAAAACCGGTCCCAGTTGTCTATGAAAG